>NC_070594.1:15979338-16331213 GCF_027409825.1 Scomber japonicus | reverse complement strand
GACAGCAGTGTTTTCTTTTCATGTATTTATTTTATGCCATCGTCATCACTAGAAGATTAAGCTCTTACAGCATGTTGCATTGTATTACAACATTTCCACACAAATATACATTGTCAGCAATAACACTGATGCAGTAACAGCCAAATCTACAACATGTTTTTGAAATGATTTTCCTCACACACAATAATGTTTTTAAGTATGTAAGCTTTGATGAAGAGAAGAGAAGAGAAGAGAAGAGAAGAGAAGAGAAGAGAAGAGAAGAGAAGAGAAGAGAAGAGAAGAGGAGAGAAGAGAAGAGAAGAGAAGAGAAGAGAAGAGAAAAGAAGAGAAGAGAAGAGAAGAGAAGAGAAGAGAAGAGAAGAGAAGAGAAGAGGAGAGGAGAGGAGAGGAGAGATAGGAGAGCAGAGAAGAGAAGAGAAGAGAAGAGGAGAGGAGAGAAGAGAAGAGAAGAGGAGAGGAGAGGAGAGGAGAGGAGAGGAGAGGAGAGGAGAGGAGAGAAGAGGAGAGGAGAGGAGAGGAGAGACGAGGAGAGAAGAGAAGAGAAGAGAAGAGAAGAGAAGAGAAGAGAAGAGGAGAGGAGAGGAGAGGAAAGAAGAGAAGAGGAGAGAAGAGAAGAGAAGAGAAGAGAAGAGAAGAGAAGAGGAGAGGAGAGAAGAGAAGACAAGAGGAGAGAAGAGAAGAGGAGAGAAGAGAAGAGAAGAGAAGAGAAGAGAAGAGAAGAGAAGAGAAGAGAAGAGAAGAGAAGAGAAGACGAGAGGAGAGAAGAGAAGAGGAGAGAAGAGAAGAGAAGAGAAGAGAAGAGAAGAGAAGAGAAGAGAAGAGAAGAGAAGAGAAGAGAAGAGAAGAGGAGAGGAGAGGAGAGGAAAGAAGAGAAGAGGAGAGAAGAGAAGAGAAGAGAAGAGGAGAGGAGAGGAGAGAAGAGAAGACGAGAGGAGAGAAGAGAAGAGAAGAGAAGAGAAGAGAAGAGAAGAGAAGAGAAGAGAAGAGAAGAGAAGACCATTAGTTGAATCAAACAATCCTTTTTTTTTACTTAGATTTTGGGGAATTGTGACTGCCATTTAAAATGTTTTTATTTTATTAAAATAAAAAATTAATCAACAAAATAGTCGACAGATGAATCAATAATCATAATTAGTTGCAGCTCAACTGTACATTACCAATAAACTAACAGGCTAAGCATCCTGATGTGTTTATGATATGACTCATTTTCATAGATGATCAGCCAAGGCTCAAATGCATAATTCCACATTTCTGACATGACTTTACTGTACTTTGAAGCTTCATATTTGTGACATAGATACATTCTGTATTCCTGAGTATGTAAATGCAAGTATATTTATGTGATATTTTTTGCAGATGTTCAATATGAGCAATAAAAAAAACAAGCTTAACAATTCAAATAATAATAATAATGAGAATTCATAATTTATTTATGTCTTACACAAAAAGCTTAATGAATGGAATTAGGAACATTTTACACACCTTGAACATTGGTTCACACACATACATACATACACACACACACACACACACACACACACACACCACACACACACACACACACACACACACACGCACACACACACACACACACGCATGCAAAACCACAGGCTTCACTGCATAGTTATCTGGATGCAACATTTGGGTAATGTGACCAAGCAGGCGCTTTGGCTCATCAGCAGAGTACGGGGGGTTGAGGTGTGTGTGTATATGACTGTGTGTGCTTGTGTGAGGATGTGGAGAGTGTGCGAGAGTGTGAGGGGGGTTGAGGGGCAGGATTCAGGGTGGTGGGAGCACAGCCGTGCAGAGAGATAAGAAATTGTGGGATTGTCAAGTCGCGAGGGAGAAAAAAAATCAACAGAGAAAACAGATGGATGTAGAGCCTGTGTATGTGTCTATACCACAGCTTCACAACTTCACTGCAGCAGTGCCAGTATTAGAGGACACATTTTGAGCAGAAGCACTTCAGAATAATAACCAACTTATTCCTTCTCATTAGAAATATTCATTGCTGGAAGAACTTTTGATGATAATGAAGATGTTGATTTAATAAACAGAAAAACGGTGTTGATAGTCAACATGTAGCCCACAAATGATTTCTGTTGCATAAACAAAATGTCATCATCTTTTATTGCATGGTTTTTAAAACCAGTAGAAATATAAAAAAAACATTTTGATTTACATGTCAGATAAACATGACAATGCCTCACACACAGCATGTTCGATTTCACTTTATACACAATTTTACAAGAATTAATGCCACTCATAAAATGTTTAAAGCCTCTTTTTATTCTGCAGACCATGAGTTAATAATGTACATCTGTTATGTTCAGCCCTTATCCACTCACCACATACCATCTGCTGGGTGCAGCTCTCTACCTTTCTTTTATCAAAAAAGCCGTTAGCAGGGGATTCCCAATTCCTCTCTGAGTCTTATTCCTGCGATTTGGAATGAGAAGTCAAGCAAACGTAGAGAAAAGATTGAAAGAGAAAGGTCAATGTTGGAAAAATATTCCTCAAAGTAGAGATGGTGTTAGAGAGTAGGCCAGAGCCTGAATGCTGTGACACATGACACTGATATCCAAATAAGCGGTGAAGATTATTGTCCAGGTAGCGCATGCGTGTTCTCACCATTGCTACAAATACACGGACACACGTTCATGCAAGGAAGCCCACACACGAGCACTGTGGCTACTGTATATCCTGTTAACGTGTATGCACACACACAGACACACACACACCCAAACACACCCAAACACACAAATAGGCAGATCAGTCTCACACCTACCTTTCATGTACATGTACAATGATGCTGTAAAAGCAAAGGTGAGAAACAACACAGCAAAAACTACTAAGACACTTGTGCATACAGTACTCTCAAAATGGGTATTCCCATATTCTCACCATACACAGATGCAGCACAGATCAGCTGAGGTAAGCACATTTACAGGGTTGGTCCAAATAACTCTAAACATACAAACAGTACCTGTCATTTCTTGTCTTCCCGGGTATTGATGAGATTCAAACACATCGATAGACATCCATACATTCGTATGTTGGACATCAGGGCAGAAGAAACCAAAAGAAGTGAAATGAGGGTGAGCGAAGAAGAGAGAAGCAAAAACAATCACATGACACAACTTGGTCACATTATCAACGTGTCACTAACTGAATGAGTAAAAAATGAGAGCCAGTACTGATGCAACCACTCTCTGATCATTCATTTGGATTGTGATAATGGGTGTCTGTCAGTGGGGAAGATTAAAAAAGCATCTGTGCCAGAAGTAGAAGTAAAGTATATTCTTGCGTTTGTGTGTGTGAGCACACATGAATCACAATCAGTGAATTTAAATCATATACTGAGAATCCACAGGGCCCACATAAGATACTTGAGTGCAATGTATTAAACACACTCATACACAAACACACACACACACAGCCCCCGTCGTAAACAAAGTGTCCTGTGGGAGGAAGTGTGAGGGAGGGAAAGTACCTCGCTGAGACAACAACAACAGCAGAGGTGCAGGGAGTGACAGCTGCTCACTGAGAGACATGAGGGATCACCTCTGTGCCACAACAACAAACACAGCGTAGCATGGCTGACTCATCTGTGACTGACAGGACTGCCCACAATACAGACCGATGGACACACCTGGGCAAAAATGTCAGGAACGATAATTTGTTATTGAGTTGGGGCATATTTTGTATTTAGCACATCTTAGTTCTCTCAAAGCCCCCCAAAAAAGTCTCTGAGTTTGGATTGTTACGAGACAATTTTTAGCTGCTTTTACCTGGGTTCACTCGTACACAAAATACTAAATAAAAAGGAGAAATTGTCCCCGTGTTTTGTACATTCACTGTTGTGCTCATACTTTTATGACCTTTTTATTTTTACAGTTTTGACCTCACTGATCCTCCATTCACAATCAATGTCGCTGTTGCACAGACGGCAGACCTGAAGTTGCTGAATAACCTAGAAAAAAACCTAAGAGTGCCCCCAGAGAGACCTCCAGCGGACTCCCAGTTCAGAGTTGACCATTGCAAAACTGGAAATATTTTCTAGCCCATGAACGGTTCAACATTTCATGTCTTCTTCTTATCTAAATTATGTTATAAATTATAGACTGGGAATACCTTCAGTCAACATCATTGCAATGTGTGTTTTGTTGGTGGTGCTCCTGAAACACTAATGCTTTTTAATATTTTTCTGCTTAGATACTCATGTTGAGTGTAATAGACACCAGCCAGTCCTGTGTGCTCCATTTGATAGACAATCCATTCTTTTTATGGCATCATATTGCTACTTTAACTTTTATCACTTTAATATCTCAGTAAAGAGGCCCCAGTCTTTTAGATTAGATTAGATTCATTTATTTTATCCCCAAGGGGAAAAGCAGGACAAATTATACAAAGAATAAAATACACAATTCATAGAAATACTTTAAAAGAAGAAGAAGACAAAAAGTGCTTGGTGGTAGACAACTATCAAGAGCATGATAGAAGCAAAAAGGCCAGCCCAACTCCACCCATCCTGAGCAAACCACACACACACATACACACACTCACATACAATATCTGACCACAGTAGGTATCTCTCCTGACCACAATTGACACCAATGGAGTTATATCCCTAGCACAAACCCTGGCCACACCTAGAGGCACCATGCTGGTCCAGCCCTGCTATTATGTAAGAGAGAGGCAAAGCTAATTAAGAAGTACTGTAACATTCATTTCATACACACACACACAAGCACTGTAAGTAATGCTTGTTTACTGGGAGTCCCTGATTTGCTGTGAGGCAGTCTGCACAATATGAATCTTACATAGTCATTTAGTCTTTCATCAATGTGTGGTATTGATAAGTGAAAGTTGTGAATTACATATCTAAGGGGAATTCCCGGCTGCAGAGTCACTCTCACACACTCACACAAACGCTAATAGGTACACACCTGCCTCCAGGGGAAACCACCTCAATGGGCAGGGTATTAGATAAATTGATTATTCATTATATTACACAAGATGGTAGCAATAAAGATGGACAGGAAACCCCCACAGTAGCACTGTGTAGAGGTATTTGGCTTGACTCAGATGTCTGGATGCGTTAGTGTCAGGTGTGTTAGTCAGGGGAGTTGTAAACTACAGGTGCAGAGCCCTCTGGACAGATAACTGCAGGGTGAGGAGGATATTTTCATATGTTCAACAGGTGCATCCAGGTAGATAACCAGTGTTGTGCAATTTTATCGACCAGGAGGATGTTACAGTTTAATTTTAGGGGAAATCTGTCACCTGGAACATAAATTGCTCATTTTTCAAACAGTGCCAATTTGCAGATAATGAGACAACAATGATTATGAATGCTTGCACAAACCAAGTCTTAAAGTGGACTGATTATGAAGCTAATTGTCTGCACCATGTTCTGTCTTGACAAGCATATTCAATGTGTAATATTTCCCCACTAAGTGGAAGCTGTCAGAGTTTGGGCTAATGTTTGCTGCATGCTGTTATTCAAATATAGATAAAATAATCTGGACTAACATGCTGTTATCAGGCTAAAATAATCTTCTTCATTCTAAATTAACGTCTTTGAACACATAAGAGTGCATCCTTACACTTAAATAAAGACATCATGAGTAGAGAGTTGAAACCACAATTAGTACTCCTATAACTGGCTGAATCATGGTTTTACATGTATGTGATGCAGGTGTGTAGGGTAGCCTCCCAGCATGCAATAACAGTCTTGCACTGTTACTGCTATTGGGTTTTGCATTTTGCACCAAAGTGTTTCCACATTCCCATTATTTATGCTAATATGCTACTGGTTAGGTTCTTGCTAATGTGAGAAGTATTTAATTATAGGGCCAATTGGCTTGTGTCAAATGATCAACAATCAAACCAAACTAACTCACTTTTCCAGTTACACAACAGCATCCTGCTCTTGGATTTATGGAGGTTTACCCTTCAGGATCCCCAAGCCACTGTTACCTGGACACATTGGTTACATTTTCTTTTTTCTTGTATTATTAAAAGTAAACATATAAAGTCTGTACACAGACTTACGTTAGAACCAAATAACAGTCTTATATTTGTCTTATCATTCTTATAGGACTAAGTTTTACTACATACAAAGACAATAATGCTTTTTCCTATTTCTTGTATGTATCATCACAATATTTATGTATCTATTAAGTCCATATTTAAAACTGCTTTTACAGGTTGGTCATTTCAAAACAAGTCAGCTGTCAACAACTAGTTCATGTAAGTTAAAGTAACGTTAGCTTAATTAGCTAGAGAGACATAGCTGATAAAGTCTGCCAGCTACTGCTGCAGTTTCTTTATGTTCAGATTTAAGTCCTCTCATATCCTCTCTCTCTCATCATCCAGATGTCTTTTTCTAATGTCATCGAACCATATTGCAGTTGAAAACTTGGTCTCCTTCTCTCCCCATGTGTTACTGCAACTCATTTTTCCTTTGTCCAGTTCTGAACTGTTCCTGCTGGAACTTCCTGTAATTACTCCAAAATTACAAACCTTCCAAAAAATGTTTTCACACTAAAAAAGGAACCAAACCTCGGTTTGGTTTGATCCAAACTGAGATCACCTTTTTTGTTGGACCAATGTTTGGCTGTTTGGTCTGGATGGTGGTCCAGTGGAGGTTTCACACCTGTAATTTTGGTTCAGGTCAAAATGAAAGTCTGGTCCTCACAAGGTAGGTGTTAAAACCTACTGGTTTATCTGAACACAGTTATGTGAGCTCTTAATCTTCAAAACAGTTGGATCATAAAAAACATGTTTATTGCCAGAAACCATTTTATAAAAGTTTTAAACTTTTTAAAAATGTAAACATTTTAAAAAACAAAATGGACAGTGTTACTCTATGGTACTACATTGATATGCTTAAATGTCTTAGTGTTGAATGCCCCCTCTGAAAGGGGCAGAGAACTGGGTGCTCCTGAATCAGCCAGAGGCAGACGTTTTTGGGAGGGCACGTGGGGATTGCAAAACAGGAAACACAGGGCCTTGATAACTCACACGCACACACAGACAGGGCACTTGCCTACAAAAAGTGTGTGGGCATGTTGCGTAGGGCATTTGGAAACGGGTTAGAGTGACAAAGTGTGTGTGTGTGTGTGTGTGTGTGTGTGTGTGTGTGTGTGTGTGTGTGTGTGTCACACTGACAGGGCCTCCTCTGATGCTCTTCTCTACACACCTCAGTAAGTACAGGATGTGTGTGTGCAAGTTGTGAAGTTGCAGATGCGTTTAAGGCTTATGGTATGTGCCAACATGATCACAAGGTGTGATTGATGGTACAGAGGTTGTTAGCTTGTTGGCCATCAGTTGCTCTTCAGGACTAGCAGGTACCAAAGGAGGGAGGCCTGGGTGAAAAAAACAAGAAAGAAACAAGAAGGCAAAACATGACAGAAGAAAGGAACAGTAACATGAGCAAGCACTCAATCAAGATGGATGAGTAGCTCCTTCCCTCATCTCTTTCTGTATCTGTTTCACTGTAATACACATAAACACACACACATTAGACACACTGCTCTTTTCCTTGAATCCTGGACAAGTTTGGACGTGCACATCGGCCAGCCTGTGATGACTTAAACACACACAGTGTACACATGTTAAACCGGTCAGGCAGCACTTAGCGCAGTGTAACACTTTATCAGAAACACGATATGATCATGTCATGAGGGAGTTATTGTTGCAGTTGTTATAATTTTGACAAAGGATCCTTGAATGGTTATATAGCCACTTGTCTGTTTATACATAATACTGCTAATATTTTTTTAAATGACTGAGGTCTCATGATAGCTAATATAGCATGATATACAAACAAAGACTAGAAAAAACAAAAGTTGTCTCACTTTGATTGCAACAAGCGTCCTTGTTACAGGCACAGCACCAAATGTGTTTCCATACAACAGGAACTGCACAGGAAGTTGTGTTTCTTACCTTGATCATACGTGGTACAACCAAACTGCAATAGAGCACCAGAGCTTCTTTCTTTACCTATCCAGTTCCTTTTCTGCTAAATTTGACTTCCTATTCTTGTCTTAGGAGTCACTGTTGTTCAGAAATTCATTTGACATATTTCTTACTGTTCTTATTATTCATGTAACAGCAGTTGTGTAAGAAGTATTCAGATCCTTTACTTGGGTAAAAGTACCAATTCAGCAATGTAAAAATACTCCACTACAAGTGAAAGTCCTGTTTCCTGCATGAAAAATCCTTTTTAAGTTAAAATACCTACTGTAAGTAGTAATTTGGTGGAGCTGTTAACAACTCATAGACATCTGAAATGAGACCCTGACTATACACTGCTTTACCTAAGTCGTCAAAAGCCAAACGGTTGGAAACCACTAGTGTCATCTTTAACAATGTGTTGTATTTTAAAAGCCTGTTATATTATTAATCACATCGTAAGAAAAAAAACTTAATTAAATAATACTGAAAAATTAGATATACTGTCTCAAGGTTGTATGCCTCCTCTACAAAGCCAAGTTGCAGTTTACATTCCTGTTTGTCCAAACTTAGTGTAAGATTTGCTGTGAAGACTTTGAAGGAATTTAATAAAAGGTACGAAGTGTATTTTCCTTGTATGTGTTCACATATTTGGCTAATAAAGCTGATTCTGACAGAACACAAAGTAGTAAACAATGCTTCAGATATGGATGCTGTTGCAAAAAAATGTTTTTGCAGAACTGTGTTATGTCACAGTGAAGTTGACCTTTGACCTTTTGGATATAAATTGCATACCTTCATCATTTTATTCTTATAGACATTTGAGTGAAACATTGTTTCATTAGGGTTCAAATTCTTGAGTAAAAATGTGTTCTGTGGTGTCACGTTGACCTTTGACCTTTGACCTTTGACCACCAAATCCTTATCAGTTCATGATTGAGTCGAAGTAAATGTTTTGGCCAAACTTGAAGAAATTCACACATGGCGTTCCTGAGATATCACATTCAAAGAATGGGATGCATGGACAGTTTGTAAAAACATAATACCTTTGGCCACAGCTCTCATCTGCACAGAAACATAATTATACATGTAACCGTAATTTGACAGCAGCTGATAACTGGTGTTACCTTCAAAATGCTGCAAAGTAATGATATGATAGTCAGAGAAATTAAACCCCCTGCAGGAGCTAGACCCTGAGACTATGTTTATCTGGCGTTTAAAGAAAGTTTTGTTTTTGCCCTTGTGGGATTTTACTGTAAATGCTATGGTACAGGTGGATGTGGGAGGTGGGGGGTGCTTCTCGGGAACAGGATGTAGCTGTACAAACGCCTAAGTCCTCCTTTAGCATGTGTTTGTACAAGAGATGAAGCAGCAAAAAAAACAAAAAACAGTTCCTTAAGACTCAGCTGCACAGTGGTGGGGACTTTACCACAATTAGTCTGTCAGTCACGGGGTCTGCCTGCCAGTCTGAATATCAGCAGATAAAAATCTCAGTTTGGGATTTACTTTATCATAATGTAGATATTCAGGCACATGCAAAGCACATTTCTTTTTACAAATATACAGCTGAATGGATAACTTGGCAAGCAACACAGTGCAATGCAAAACTATGCAAATAAGATGCAAAGAGTGAGTCAGCGCATGGTGGAAAAGTTCATCTTAGCTGAGACTTTTTCACTACAGTGAGTAAATAAAATGTGACTAATCTTACAGTTTCAATCTGATTACACAGTACAGTACATTTAGTCTAGAACTGTACTCTAATATAGTTTTGAAGTACAGTTCACTTGATACTTCTGCCCTGTCATATTTCAAAGGAAAAATACTGTACTTTTCAGTCCACTACATGTATCTGGTTGTGACCCTCAATCATGCTTCAGTATTAATATCCAAATACAGTGGATAATAACATATCTATTACTGGAGACATTTTGAGTAGTTGTACTTTTGGTACTTAAATGAATAGCAGGTGATTATCTGTATTTGTCTCATTGTCAACAATTTCAATGTCAAGAAATTGCCATTGTGCTGGGGAATTTTACCATAAAGATTATTGAGTCAAAGGGAGAGACACACATGCTGCAAAAAGCTCAAAACCAAAGAATTTTTGTTTTGTTTTCATATTGTGTGTGTAAGGGTCTTTTTTCAGTTGTTCCCTCCGCAGTGAGGTCAAAGGTCACTGTCAGCCACAGTTTGGAACCTTGCTTGATGGCATCTCAGCTGAGCAGGTGCTTGTCAATTTCATCTTCAAACCTATATATTACAGTATAGATTATATAATTTACACAGTATTTACACAAAGATTAAAGTTCTTATAAACTGCTTAGATCCTTTCTTGACTCATAATTCCCTTGATTGTTCCTTAAAAGAGCAGGAAAAGGTGGTGAAGGAAAGAAATCCCTCTAGATCTAGCTGATTAATGGAAACAAGGAACAGGTTTGACAGCTATGACTTTATCCTCTCTTTATCCTCCCAACAAAGACAGTGTAGGGTTGTATGGAGGAAGAAGAGAAAAAGAGAAGAGAAGTCACGTGACCTGTGATTCCAGGTAAATTAGCAGGTCCCATGAGATAACAGTAGCATAGGTGAGAGGGGCGACTGATGAAGCAAACACTCTGGCATCTTCTTCTACAAAATGTGTATGTATTTATCCACAGGGGGAACATGTAGCATAAACCAAAGGTGTATTTAACCACTGTGCTGAAAGAGAGTAACCATTAAAAGTCACCTCACAGTGACATCTTGATAAAATCATTGCCATTAAACACCTCTCCCTAAGCTGAACACGATTTGGTCGACAGTTATGAAAACTTTGTGGTCCAGAGATGGCCAGCTGATATCTATCTAGCATTTCTCATGAAGCTCACACTTAATCCGTCTGACTGTCAGCCTGCATCTCTCTGTGGAAGCCCCTAAATGTCAGACCCTCACCCCACCCACTTACAATACACCGAAACCTACTTTTCCCATGAGGCTACTTGTAGTATCTATCTATATATCTGTCTCCCTGTCTCTCCTGTCTTTTTTTTTTTTGCTTCCACCTGGACCGAAAAACGCCGGAGGTTTTTCTCGTGGGAAACTCTTGGAGTGGTATGTTGCTCTGTGAGCAGGGAGTGAGACTGGAATCCCGTTTTTCTGGGTCTACTCTCACTCCCTGTTCTGCGATCCCATCCTGGGCTCAGCGTCACGGCCAGCGTCGTGTCAGGACTCGCAACGGTGTTAGGAAACTCTCGCCTGTTCTCGCTCAGCCGGATCTTGGGGTTTTGGTTATACACAGCAACCCATGCACCATTTCACTCCCTCTATGTTTCTTTTCTGTCTCCATCTTACATAGCTTTGTGCTTTAAACCAACCTTTATTCATTAAATTCTTGTCTTTTTTCTTACAGCACAATTCCAGTCTCATATTGTCATGTGAGGAAAATTTAACATTCAAACTACCTGATTTTCTTCCGTACAGTTCAGTTCTAACTCTCTAAGAGTGAAATGGGCACATCATAACATCTTTTTCTAACAAAAAATAAGAAGATACTAAGGAAATGTAGATTTTTTAAAACTGATGACTATTTGCACTTTTAAAAGTGCCTAATGTTACTTGTGCAAATAATATCTGATACATAATGGTGTCCCTGCATCTGCTGTCAGACAATTAAAGACTCTTCCAGAAGTCACATGATTTTCAGTGCCATCATCCTCAAGGAGGGAAATCAAAAGCCAAGAGTGAAGTGTTTTCTAGCTTTACTGTGAATTCAGGTTTTGAAATACAGTATGGTGACAGTAATATCTTCCTGTTAAAAGGGAGTTTTTTCTCGCCACTGTTGCTCATGTGGGAATGTTGGGTCTCTTTAAAGTTAAAACCTGAAGAGTTTGGTTTAGAACCTGCTCTATGTGTAAAGTGCCTTGAGATAACTTTGTTGTGATTTGGCGCTATACAAATAAAGATTGATTGATTGATTGAGTAATAGAATGTCTTTATAAATACTCAGATACATGCATGAAATCTTAACTATGAGTGATGCTTAATGTGTCTTGCAGGAGACAATTTCGATTTCTTTTTTTTTTTAAATAAAAGTCATTTTTGCATCACCACGACATTGGTCAGTGGTCTTGTCTGTCAGATGGAAAGCAGCATTGTAAGGTGGTCAGCACAAAAACGAGAGTGGGGTTTTTAAGATTTACTATATTACTGCACCAAAAGATCAAAACAAAAAATGGACATGTTAATATCAACAAAACTGTTATGACAAAAAGCAGATAGATTAATTTCTCCTTCTAACTTCCTCATTCTTCTTCTCCTCTCTGTTTCCCAGAAAGAGAAAAGGAAACATGGTTTGAAAACAAGGAAGAACCCTTGTGTGTGAACAACCTGCACACCATTCCACTATGCAGGATATTCAACTGTTTTTATTGTTTTTTTGTTTGACCTCTGTGTGTTTGGTTATTTTTTAACAAAATTGTAGCCAACCTCACAAACTATGAACCACACCTGGCCCACGTTTCTGTAGGCTTTTTTTATTTTACGGTTACATATTACACGTTTACCACACCACAAGCATTGTAGTCACCAGACTGTTATTTTGAGATGCTTTTGAACTTAATTTCAATGTACAGTATCTTTGAGAAGCAGAACAGTCACACATCCTTATACTACTTTCATAATCATGTGGCTAAAAAACAAAAGACAGCAATGGTTTTAGTTTTGGTTTTGTAAAAATGTATCAGCAATGATAAAATGGAGAGAGACAGCCAATCAGAGAGCAAAACAGACTGGCAAGGCAGGCAAGTGAGCTGATAGGCCACATGTCCAAAGTCCAGTGCAAAGTGGGATACTTACTGTAAAGAGAGAGCAAGTTGAATGGAGAGGCAAGAATGTCAAGAAATAAATGAAACCAATAAGAGAGAGTCATAGACTCACAGTAAGATGACACATCTGATGTCCTTTTGCTTCGTTGCGTGGAGATGAAAACACCAGGAAGCCGACAACTATTCCCTGGACTTGAGTCCAGAATGAACGAATGAACGCAAAGAGCGTCGACACGAGGAGACAGCAGGAAGTGACTGATATCAGCTACGGAAAGAGTTTAAGAGAGACATTTCCTGGGTCACTCGGACACACACATGTGTCTAGATGTGCTTTTGAGGACATGTACACATGATGACGCAAATGAGGCCATCGGTGACATAACCACGGTTACACATCAAACTCACACATGTAAGAAGCCCAATAAGGCGCAGAAAGTGTTTTCTGGTTTCCGCTATAATTTCACACATTTAAAAAGTTTTCTCACACACACACTACCAGGTATTTTCCCACACACATGCAAGCTGCAACAAATCTGCACAAGTAGGGAAGGTCAGCAAAGGTCAGATAAAAAGTTTGGGTGCGTGTGTTAGAGGGAAGTACAAAGTAAAACTGAATAGAATGTTATATTGGGAAGCAGTGTGGTGAAAAGGGGGAACCCTCTTCTTTTTTATGGTATTATCATCTCATGGAGAACTTTGCATCGGGGGAAGTTTGATGCAGGAGGAACAAAAGCAAAAGCAATATCCTGTCATTTTATATGTATACCACATAGTGGAGCATTGGGTGGATCCTTTCTTGCAATACGCAGTCACACAAACACATTGAGAAACAATACACACACAAGTGCATGCACACCCTATGGCACATGCCCACAAGAAAAAGAGGAAACTCTCTTTCAATGAGGTGAACAATACTTGACATATCTTGACATATTCTACTACACACTTCCCCTCTTTTGTGACAACTTCCTCAGAGTTTTTACTACCAGCGCTGCTTACTACTGGATGCTGCATATGAATGAAGAAAGATGCACCCGCGCGCGCACACACATACACACACACACACACACACACACACACAACGAGAAGAGTTGTTTTGCAACTAGAAAGAGGAAGGTACTAGTGTCACTCATTCTTTTGTGATGCAACAACTCAATGAACACACACACACACACACACATTTTCACACACACATATATCCCTCTCTCTTATACAATCTGCTATGCAAATATTATATTATGCCTGAGTACATTTTCATCCCAAAAAAAACCCCTGGCTAGCTCTAGGACAACAAGGTATCTAAGTGGGGCAAGATGGAGCATGCATGCAAGAATCCTTCTTTCTTTCCATCTGAACTGAC
Source organism: Scomber japonicus (assembly GCF_027409825.1). Lineage (NCBI taxonomy): Eukaryota > Metazoa > Chordata > Actinopteri > Scombriformes > Scombridae > Scomber > Scomber japonicus. The sequence goes on along the minus strand of NC_070594.1, from coordinate 16,317,089 downwards.
CCACCCCACTGTGTACACCCAGTCACCCCCCTCTCCCAGCGTCCACCTCACTAGTACATCAGATTTGCATAGACATTTGCCAGTCAAATGAGATGCATGGGAACGCATAGTAGGAGTGTAACTTTAGAGAACAAACTCCCCCAGAATTCCCCTAATCTGGGAGACTCCTGATTCACTTCCAAGAAAAAAGGTCTGATGGGCTCAGATATCTTTTAGTGAGATTGAGTAACAACATTTACACGATTTTTATGCACAATTTTAAAACTGCTTGTGCTCACATGCATGCTAAATGAGTTCAGATCAATACATATATACTGATGTTCTCAGTGTAGCCTACCTCACCCGAATCAGCTGCAGGGCGAATTCCTGAAATAAAAATGCTGTTGCTGTTATTTGTTTTGCTTATACATTACCTAATAGAAATGGAAATGCTGTCTTTGTCTTCTGCTAATTTCACAGATGCTTGGTTGGTCAAGACCTCACTGCCCTTCACAGTTTGTGATTTCATTCCCAGCTTACCACCAGTGTGACCGTGACCTTGAAGATAAGAGTTTGGAAAGTACTCTAATTCATGTTTTTCAGGTTGCATATTGGAGATGTGTATTTCAGAAACGGACTAAATGGCACAATAGTTTAAATGCTTTTAGTATTACTGACTTAATCTAACTAATTAAGTGAATATATGCTTAAAACTATTACACACACACCTGAAAAAATGTGAAATTGATAGCTCAAGATGTTTGGCAATTTACCAGTTAAGCCTTAAACTGAGACTAAAAATATGCCCTCTTATTTTTTTTAATATAGCAATTAAAAATATATACAGTAAATACTTTTTGCAATGTCAAACCTCCAAAACTAAAAGACCAATCAGAAATGATATGGAAACACACCCTCATTATGAACAAACAAAACAAAAACCTTATGTCAATCAAGTTCTTTGAACTGACCCAGTGACTTTTTGATTATTCAAATATGTGGGTGTGCCCTGTGGCTTATTTGGTCTTTAAATTAAAATGCTCCAGAAGATAATTATCTCTGCCAGCCTAAGGCCTGGAAGGGATTTTGTCTTTGGCTGTGTGTTTGTCTGCTGCTAATCTTGCATACTATAGGGCCCACAAGCCTTATATTTTGTTTGCACATTTATGACTGAACGCTCAAGGACATCTCAAGGTTACATGATTCACAACTGTTGAAAAAGCTATTTTCTAATGTCTTTCATTGCTCTGTTTTATACTACCATTGAATACTTACGAATGCTTACTGCTTGACTGCTGAGTGACTCTCCTTCAGCGCTGAAGTTATCAACAACTGCTTTGCAATAACCATTCTTTGTTGCCACATTAGATCAATTGGTCCCAGGTGTCGGTACCTTGATAGTGTGATGTGACTCGTAAAGCTTTGACTTTCATCTTTTCATCAGTCCTTCCAATTTTACTGTATGTGTTACGACAGCAAAAGGCATTTCTGGTAATTGGCTACACTAAAGACAAGGTTTACCTAGTCAGGTCTTGGCTCAAAAACTGACATCCACAGAAAAGTTTGGTCTCAACTGAAAGAGGAGCATCTGCGGATTAATTCCATACCTGATATGTTATGGTCCACAAAAGTTGGGCCTCACATGAGATGAATAAATCCTTGTTTTTCGTTATCTTTACCACCATCTTGACTGTACCCACCTGCACTCTACTGAGTGCACTCTTCTAGTTTAACTCTGTTTTGGGTAATTAAGGATCTTCCACGAGCTGCCTGTTGGTCTCATGTTTAAGCTTTGTGTCCCTAATGTCTCTCTGTCTGCCTTCAGTTTGAAGATGACCTACGAATTGATGACCAACTCTGTTTTTACTGTAGTGTAGGGTAATTCTATCTATGCTGTAAAAGCAGGAGAAAACATTCTGGACTCAAAAATGTGCTTCCCTCTTTCAAACACTAAAACTTGGCTGAACAAACCACAAACAAACATTACACAGATCCCCCAAAACTAGACAAAATAAACACTGTCAAGCCTGGATAAATCCAAAACTGAGCACCTTGTTTACAGCAGCAACAATATTACAGAGCCCGTATAATTGTGACTTTGATAACAATATGATTTGAATAATGATGAAGAGCCAGAGCAACGGGTCGAGCAGGTTGGACCACACTAGTAATAACAAGAGGAGAGACATGACTTACAGGAAACTGCATGTATTCCTTTGGCAGGCCTGAAGAGGAATTGCACAGACCAGTGGAGGATTCGCCTCATATGCAGGGTAAATAAATACATACGATGAAATACTCAACACAACACCCTTATCATAAATAGTTTTTACATAATATTTACCAATACTTCTATATGGGCAGATTTTTTGTTGTTGTTGTAGGCCTTATAGATAGAAGATGGTAAGGTCAGCAACATAACCCCCAAGGTTGTCATGAATCCACATGTATAGATAAAAAGATTTCTTTACAATATCTGTACCCAACAACAGTGATTGAGGCTAATAAATGGTTAAAAAAAAGCAGAGTCACTTGCATGCAACTCCAAATCAATATCAAAATCAAGCTCTATTCATTTCTGTGGTAAATTCCAGGATCGCAAGCACTCAAACCTACAGATGCAAACGGTAGAAAATTAAATGTGTGGGTTGTGCATTGAGGTCAGAAGTCAATGCCAGCGTATACTCGAACAACATAAACACAAGTAGAAGATAGGAAAGGAAGGAAATCAAACATCCCACTTATAAATTATATTTTGGTGAAAATGAGCCATCACTCCTTTTTTGGAGCTGAACATCTCTGCAGGGTATCAGTGCTTTCAAGCTGCAGCTACTTGTGTGATAATCTGCTGCTGAGACTTTTTCTCAGATGGGCAGACAAGATATAAAAAAACCCTAAAATTCATCATGTACTTTTCATATGGCAATAGCTATCACATCTGCCTACACATTCTTACACATATTTGCAGTATGCAAATAGCGGAAAGCAGCCAACAAATCTGTACATATGGGCATGCATTTATCTAGAAAAACAAAAAAACAATCCACAATGCAAACACACACTGAAGATATTGATTACACTGTGGTCTCTTCCTACTGTACACACACACACACACACACACACACACGCACACACACACACACACACACACACACACACAGAGAAAAATGGAGCAGGTGAAATGTGGCAGGTGTGCTTCCACAGTAGCTGGGGGTTGTGTATCATTTGGTCAGACTTAGAGCAGTGGGATAGGGGCTCAGAAAATCAGTTAAGAGATCTCAACACACACTTAGAGCTGCAAACAGGTTTTGCTGTGGGATATTGATCATGTGCAGTATTTGTCTGTACAGTGTTTGGGAATGTGTGGGCGTGTCAGAGATCTCAATACTGTGTGACAAATTAACCCTTTATTTCCCCTAAGTGCATGCTTTAGTCATTCCACAACACAGAGAGCGCTGCTTGGAAACCACCTGCTATACAGAGATGCTCAAAAGCAGGGATGTAGTGGAGTGTTAAGCCGCCAAATATACTTCTGTAACCCATTTCATGTCTTTAATCAGGCCATATAACTTGTGTATGCATGTATAGCTTTTATAATACAAGCAGATGTTTAAGTTTCGTGAAAAAACTATTAATGTCATTTGAGAAGTATTGATTATTAGTGGTGATGATTAATGTCTAGAGGTCAGACATTTGAAAGCCTCATGTTTCCCATAATTAAGCTTATATTTTTACTTTAGTAGATTCAAAGTTTGATGGAAAAATGTCTTATAAAATTATATTTAACTTGTAACACTGTGTACTGACCATATATTTTTGGTGTGGACATCAAAGTGAAATGAAGTTCTATGGATCCACTCAAACTATATAATGTATTTATTTTATCAGGAAGTCTCATTGAGCTCAAGAAACATTCACAATTAACCACACAAACGACATTCATATAAAGCCAGCCAAATTAGTCAAAGGCCATAAAAAAGCATCAGGTTTGTAATGAGTTAGCGTGAAGGCAGCGTTTTTAAAGTGCATTGTACCCTGATTAGTGTGTCCATATGAGTAATTTCAGTAGTTCAATTATTTAATCTTGTACTAATAAAAGATTTAATCAATGCACATTTTCTAGAATTGAAGACAAGAAGAGTGACCTGGTCTGTATAATGACAGTGAACTGTATGTAAGTAAGTGCATGTGATAGTGGGACAGAGGGAGAGAGAGAGTAAGAACTCCTTCTCATAATTGTAGCTCACATGCTCTACTTCTTTCTGCTGAAGTACAGACGGGGGGTTGACAGAAAAACAGAAACACAAGCAACAAAAAATGTAGTGCAGGGCTATTAGCAACAGATAGACTGTAAGGCCTGCTTTTTATTCAAAGAGATAAAGACTTTCTTACAACAGTAGACAATTAACCATTTCAGTGCTGAGCAAAGCAGCTTGACAGACAAAATGAGAGGTACAGCATGAACACCACAAGTTTCATTTTTCACTTTCTACACATGCTGAGCCTTACGCTTTAATCTTTGAGGCTAACAGGGGCTCTCAGAGTTCATCTGGCATTTTCAGCTCAAGGGAACTGTGACCACCTCCACTTTGTTTTCTTTTAACAATTAAATGTGTAGTCTGAGTAATCCTGCATTTTGTCAAAAAATAAAAGTCCGCCTTTTTTCTAGGTTTGCATGTAGAGGTATATCATTAACGGTACTGACGCTGATGGAATGAGTGTTTTAACAGAGGGAGTGGTTGGATGACTGTCATTTAGGGGGCAAAAGAGGGGGCTCTGTTTGCACTGTCAATATTTACAGTGACACATGCTGGATGACTACTGACTGACTGAGATGAATTGTCAGTGTGGGTGTGTGTATGTAGAGAGAGAGAGAAAGACAGAATTATCAGCGTGAATGGATGTCATATGTCACGCTCTGATGAAAAGATTTGCGTCTTAAATTTTTATCTTGTTAGGATTGACCCTGTGTATCCTGAGCAGCAGTAAAAGTTAAAGTTGTAGCGTTTGAAATATGCCACCCCTACTCCCAACAAGATAAAGTTTAGAAAAGTCAACCACCACAGTGTAATGTGATTTAATAAGTGACCAATCACAAGTGTAGGCAGCATCTTTCACAATTTACAGCCTCATTTGCATTGCAAACTGGAGAAATGCAAATGAGGGAAACACAGACTGTGTCTGTATTACTTACCTGCTCTCTACACTATCTCTCACTCTATGCACTTTCCCTCTTTCTAAACCCTGTAACCCCTCTTTTTGACCCAGTTTCTCTATTATTTGACTTTTCTGTGAAGAAACTTGTCATGTCATCATTGATACAGTGTCATTTACACAGTGCATGTTCTGTCTGATACAGTGGTTTGATAGTTAGCTAACTTAGGAACAACAGATTTATAAGAAACCTGTAATGACACTGTTACTTCAGCTGTTCTTGTTTTCTAATATGAATATTCTTTTTATTTTTTGAAGTGTGGTAATGTGTTTTTGGATTTCAGGGCTGTATTTTTATATATTTGTGTCTTTGTATGCTTTCTTTGGCTTAACATCTGGGGACCATGTGAGAAATTTGTGTTTTCACTTTAACATGCTATCATTTAGATTTTTTTATTTTCTTTTATCCGTTTAATCCATGAATAAAATCAATTAATCAATCAATCAATTCTCCTTTGAATTCTAAATCCTCATTAATCCTCTTCAACATTCATGTTCCTTTGTCTAACTCTTTGTTCAAACGTACCTTCACAATTCCCTCCCTCTTTTGTTCTGTGTCACATTTTGCAATATGTACAATTTTAACAGGTGAGAGAAAACGCTGACACTCTCCCAGCAACATCTCAGTGCTATGTTTTGCGATTCAGTAGTGTGACTCATTGGGTTTCATGTTCTCAGATTCTGCTGTTTATCCTGCAAACTACAACTTTAAGCTGTTTGATTTCAGCCTGTCTTTCTTCTTTCATTAAAGCCATCATTTACATATGAGCTCATAGCCCCCAGCTTTGCTTACATCACAGAAATCCTCATGTTGATTCACAGTTTGACTATTGTATTTGTACTGTAAACAAAAGCAGTAGGGAGAGGCACCCATCATGTGCCCCCTGCTATGAGGAGCGAGGTCATCCTGGTGTCTCATGTTTTTTGTTGCGCTCACAAGTAGAGCAACTGACATGATTTTGTTGCCATCAAGTGGCCAAAAGCACTCATTTCATCATGAGTCAGTTTTAACACACAAACACACGAGAACCCATTTGGTGAAAAACTTTTATTTTATTGTTCACAGTGCTCAGAGGTTGGTTGTCAGAACAGAAACATACAGACATAATGTCAGATCCAAACACACAAATACAGAGATTCAGATCACATCATTAAGTCTTGTTTGGATCACTTAGTAGACCATAGTGCAAACATCTTAAAGTTGGGGTTACTTACATCCTAATTATCTATCTTGTAGCATTTGTATTGGAAATAACAAGCTCAATTTGAAGAGATTTTTTTTAAGACAGTAAAATGTTAATTACTAAGCTGATAATTACTTTTCCTCAAACGACTAGGTAGTCTAGAAGCTAGAAAAATAACTGAGACGTTCAGTTTTTCTTGTTGATCAATTTGGACTCAACCTCGCCATTGACAGTCAAAACTTGATTCATTTCGACTTGACTGAGGTAACACAAATAAACAAAGTAACGGAAATACCAGCATTAAAACAGGAAGAGAACATGTCATCACCTCAGTGCATGCAATATGCACATTGTATGCACACATTGGTATTTCAGCTAAATTTAGTTCATTGTCTGTGTCACTGCCCTTTTAATAAGACTATAATTATGGTGGATCTGGTATAATAAGCCCTCTGTCATGCATTTTTAATTGAAGATGCATTTTTTTTTTTACTGGAATCAATATGGCTCAAGGACCCTGTTTGAGTGTTGAAATACAGTACAAGGCAGCTTATCTCTATCTTATCAAGGTCTATACTGTGGCAGTAATGTGTCACTTGCAATGAATTAAATGCCACTTTTAGGGAGCATAAAGTGATGTTGTGGACAAATGTGTGGATAAAATCTGTCTTTACAAAGCTAATCTGCAAATGTCCATTACGGTGACAACATCAAAAACAGTGACAATTTTAGACAGTAGTGTGGCTGGCTGTGGGAGTTGCGGCAAGGCCAATAGAGTGTTACAGTGAAGACACATGAATAATTTCCTGGTCAATTTACAAGAGCTATAGATAGATATGAAAATAGCTGTTTTGTTACAACCTGGCCACTTTATTGCACTGTGCCTGCTAGAAAAAACTAATATCACAGCTCTAGTGTAAATTAAAAGAACAATAATAGAAATGAATTATTACTTTTTTTCACTACTTTTATGAACACAACTTTGTGAGCTGTGATTATTTACAGAATACTACATAGGATATACTTTATATTGGCTGGGTTGTTAGAATCATAAAGCTCAGGTTATTCCTCTGTAGGTCAGGGAAGACATATGGCCTGAGCCTCTGTTAGCACCATGTACATAGCCTCAACATGATCCTTAGATGAGACAACCTTATCTATATATGTTACAAGCAGAGTGGTAGAAAAATTACTATCAGAGGTACATTTTATACTTGGACCAAGTAGCATTTACAAATAATATTTATTCTTTGTTTTAGGTTAAATAGCTCAATATGGATATTATAATACAATAACTATCAGTTTAGACAATAATAATTCTACAGTACAATGTTTTGTTACTGATACTACAAATCTGATGTATTTGCAGTTACTAATTGGCCCAAGTCTGATCATTACTTAACAGTGCACACAGTGCCTGCAGCATCCAAAAAATATAAAGAGGAATAAAAAGAAATATAAAAGCCTTTGAGAGGTTAGAAAGCAGTGAGGCGATGTATCAGAACAGTACATTAGCACCTTGGCAATGCTAATCATTTTTACACCTAATTCTGATACTTGGTGAAAGATCAAACAGGAAACAGGCTGAACACACACACGCTACATTACTATGTGTGCATATGCGTCTGTGTTAAGTATGCTGGTATGGTTGAAGACAAACAGGCAGAAACCATTTGTCAGCGTAAGAACGTTTATCCAGAAAGTGGTAAAACACCATTACAAAATGTGTTTTACAGACAGGCCAAAATTGCTATTAAGGCTGTGAGCTTGTAAAGTGAGGCTATCAGAAAAATAAATGCACCCATTCAGTTGTTAAAAAGGTAACACCATGTCTAAGTAGAGTTATATTTCCCAATATCTGTAACCAATAAAAAGGTTAATACATTGCTGAGTTTTTGGCATGTGAATTGCTGAGGTTTTACATCACAGTATGTACAGATTATACTGTTTATAACACTTGTTTTTTTTCTTAGACAAACACACAAACACAAAAATGTCTCTCATTTGTGTTCTCAACATCAGTGAGTCAGCTCCCATCCAAAAACATCCAGCTTACAGTTTTAATCAGTGTTCAAGTGTCTCAGCAACATCTAACTGTTGCCAGCTGAAGCCACTTTGTCAGTCGTTAATTTTATCGGTCCGCTCAGAGTATAAACAATTACAACCAGAGTACATTTTACAGTTTACAGTACCTTGACATGCCAGCTTAGTGCTTGAGTTAAAAACGCACTTCAGTGAAAAGTAGACAAGTGAGCCACTTGTATGAAATAGCATCCAACAGAAGTGCAGGCTGTACAAAAAGAGAAAAAGTGAAGAGAGCTTAACGTGTTTTTTTTTAAGTTTAAAAAGCATAGTATAGTGGATATATTCATATATTCCTCTTAATTTCTCATATATTTTATATCATCTTTTCCAGCACAGTCCAGCTGACTTGTATATATAATTTTGGCTTTTCTTTGTTGTTCTAGCAGCATAGTGCAAACACACCAGTCACAACTTTTCAATTCTGTTCCTGGAAATATCAAGGTCTTAAAGAGCAAGGCAAGACTCTGACAAATTGGCATTTATTTACTAAGATTATCCATCTGTTTGCTCAACTGTGCATTTCTCCCCTTTCTTTTCCAGCAGCGCTACAGTCCTCTGCTCCAGCAGAGGGAGTCATTTCTCACCAAAACCAAGCAAGACTCCCATCCAGCGCTCCCACTCTCAGAGCTTGTGATCAACCAGCTGTGGGATAAAACTTACTGGAGGACAAACAAGGAGGCAGATAAACACTCCTCTCCTCTATTTAGAAATGAAGATGAAACGCCTCAAGAAGCAAGAGGAAGATTAAGGGATGTCCTCCCCCTCTCCACCTCCTCCCTCGGGCTCAGGCTCTTCAGCATCAGGGTTTGTTTGTGAGTCTAAGGGTGTGTGCGCGTATCGTAGGTGGCTCCAGCGCGCTTTGTTCTTGTGCAGGTGACCCATCACAGTCTGGCTGAGCAGGCTAGGCTCTGTGAAGCGGTGCCACTCCTCAAACAGAGGCTCCACAATGTATGAGATAAATCCTAAGACAGACCAACAGCTTATATTAGGTATACACATGACACATTATTTGGTTCCTGTTTTGCATGAGTCATGAGCCCTCTGGTACTTACCTATCTGGATGGCTGGGACAGAGTCAGCCTGCTGGTTACACAGCGGACTGATCTCCAAGTCAAACTTCCTCTCAAGGTCACCTATCAGGTTAATATTCAGAAATTAGAAAATAGCCACACGAACAAAATCAGAAATGACATAACTATATTTGATTCTATATATCACAAATGTCTGATATTTGTGTTGAAGGTATAAAGATGACTGCTTGAAAATGCTACATGTCTATAATGCATTGTCTTGTATTCAATTAATAGGACACACTGCTCACCCTGCCTATAGAATTCCTCACACACCCTCTCGCTCCACTGCCTGCTTAGCTCCCAAACCCGACATGGGTTACAAACATCTGCGCACTTGAGAGCAATCTGAAGGCAAGAAGAGAGATGTAAACATACTGTAGAGTTACACTAACCTTCAAATACAAGTTATCTGATAAAGGGTTATATCACAATTTGACTAATTTTACAGTGTGTATACATGAACTGCTTGAATATACAGTACTGTTCTTTAAAATGTTTTCTTACCTGAAGTATAAAGTGCCTATGTGACGGGAGTTGAAGGTCCAGGTCCTGGTTGTCCAGATGTTCTCTGAAGGTTGACAGGAACTCATTCTGTCTGCTGATGTCTGTAGCCAGGATGAGTGAGCCGAGCTGCTGTTCAATGTCCTGCCTGCAGTGTAGAGGTGGTGTTTATGTGATTAAAAAAAGAATACAGTCTGACAACATTTCTGACATATCTGATGGTACAGTATTCTTGTTATAGTGTATGTGTTCTTACGAAATATCAGCAGGTAGGTGGGACAACAGTCCTGACTCTCGCAGCATGCCCACAGTGGATCTCCAGTGGTGACTCTCCAGCACAGATGTGTTCTGTACAAGATGAGCGACACCCCAATTTTTTTTTTTAGCATTGATTCAGCTGCAGGTTTTGACAAACACACACACTGACACATGCAGCCGAGATGTCTGTACCTGGTAGAGGGATGCCAGGTGGTGTCTGGTCTTGATGAGAAAGGGCTGGTTGACTCCAGGGTGGTCCACATCGTGGGCAGCTGCTGCCATCAGACCCAGGAACACGTCAAGAGGGCTCAGGTGCTCTGCTAGCTACAACACAGGAATGGTCAACAGGGCAACAGTTATTCCTTATGTAGGAGGGACACTTGCATTCTTTTCAAATTAAACTTAATTGCTAAGCTGTCCTTCAAAGATTATCAAGGGAAACATGTAGAGAATACCTGTATATTATAGTGTTTATCCCATGTAAACTGTACAAAGTCTACACATAAAAATGTTAATTTTAGTGTCCAATCTTGTTTGATAAAACATTCACTGCTCTGGAGTGTTAAACCAAACTGTCCCAATGCTTCCAGGCAGTGCTGTACAATATTATTCAGTCATTAAGATTCAGTTTAGTTCTGACTTTAAGTGACTTTACTCTTCAGTTTAACTTATACAATTGTGGTTTGCATGTTTTACCTTCCCTTATGGAAGAGAAAACACTTCCTGCTGTGTTTAAATGCAATACTTCACACAGATTTAGATAATTTTCCCTCAGAATTTAAATGATTTAATCTTGACTGCCAAACTGAAGCGCTCACTCAAAGTTATGGATTCTAATTTGTAACAGACCTCAGTGTGTTGCAGAGGGTGGAGATACATGCTTAATTTTCGGTAAAAAGCAGAATGGCATATCGATCAGAGAAGCGGCAGGCTTGACATCTTATATGAGCCTCCTTGTTATCCAGAACACACCGGCATGTGTGCTGCATCAAATTCAATTTATTTGTCTAAGTGCTTTTAACAAAATAGGCGCATCACAAGGTGCTTGATGGAGCAACAAAGGACATAAAAGCAATTACTGTATTAAGCGAAAGATGTGTGGAGGCACTTAATCTGGTCAGAGGGCTTCAGGGATTTCTGCAGGCTGTGGATGGATGTGTTGTCGAGTCAAAGTGAGCAGGAATTATCCTTCGGGGAGCGAAGCTAATTGAATATGTCAAGGAGAAACTCAGGCTCAGTGTGTCTCTGTACTGTGTGTGTGCACGTGTGTCTGCATGTATGAATTACCTTGGGCTCTTTTAGGTAGCAGTACATGGCTTGTGTGACATCAGCAGCATGAACAGCATTGTGATATGGATTCTGGGAGTGGTAGTCATCCTGCACCATGCCTGGAAATACAAGAGATGAAGTCAAACCCCATTTTTGTGTGTGAAGAAAAAAAACAGGAGATTGTGCTCCTTGTTTCCATACACACAGGTCTGATGTGTCTGATAGCACCACCTAGCTTGTTATGGATACTGGGTTAATATTCACTTACTACAACAACAATGTCTCCACAGTCACTTTATCCCTGTTAGTTGTTATTGTGGGAAACATAAACCCAGAGTCTCTTCTGTAATGACTGATTTAAAAAAAGTTAAACCCTTCTCAGTTTTCAAGAGTATTCAGCACTGCCAAAAAAGCTGTAGTACTCCCGTTGATTAAACATTATTTAAAAATGATTTTCTTAAACTATGGTAAATCATTTTTTGTAGTCTGGGGTCTGGGGTAGTCTGTATCTGGGGTATCTGGTGTGCAAATAAATGTAAAAAAGCTGTTTGGAAGGTTAGTGACAATGAACAGAAATTACATTTTATACCTATTGCTAAAAATAGAGCTTGCCTAACATTTTTCTATTTCGATAGGCTAAAATAATAGGATGCACTTTAACATCCCTTCCTTATTGGTGGAAAAAGAATGTAGGATCCATCAAATCTTACCCAGAAACCTGTGCAGTTTGACCATGTCTAGCTGGAAGTGATGAATGAGACCGTAAACATTGAAGAGGTGGCACATGAGAGTCACAAGGCTGTTACCTAATTCACACACACACACACACACACACACACAAACACACACATTAATTAATAAAATAAAAAAGGAGAGAAAAAGAAACCTTTAAATAACATCTGGGCCGACAACATCTGTTAAATTTATAAAAATGTGTGCAATGCAATAAATGACCTTACCATTTGTAAGACGGTCGAAGAGGAAAATGTCAAAGTTCCAGGTGCCCACTTTTGATAACATGTGCTGTAATGAAAGTTGTCAGAAGTGAGATGTAATTCATGCAGGGAGCTGGAGATACCTGTGAGTGAGTGTGTGTGTGTGTGTGTGTGTGTGTGTGTGTGTGTGTGTCCTCACCGCAGCTTGACCAAGGTAGTCATCGTCCAGTAGGTGTAGCGACTCGGGGGTGTGGGGCACCAACCCCCTCAGCAGCCTGGAAGCATGGCAGTATCTCTGAAAGCTCAGCAGACGTTTCACCTTTCTCCTGGTGCCAGACTCTACCTCCCCCTGCTGGGCACTGACTGAAATAACAAAGAGAGGATTTACCATACAGACAGACCATGCAGAGTGGCTTTCTACAACAGAGAGAAAGAGTAAAGCAACAGATGAACATCTGTTTCCAGTTTCGAGACCTTCTGAACTGTATGACAAAGCTCTAAAAATACATATCAACTGCCAGCTTTGCTCCAGTGCCCAGATTTTGGACCTTGAGCAATTATGTGCACATTCATGCATCATCAGGTGAATTAGGGTTAGGGTTAGTTAACTTAACTCACATCTGATGCACAATTACCCTGAAACGGCCACTGATCTGTATTCATATAGTTCAGCAATAAACTTGCTTGCTAACAAAAAAATAATCCACAAACACAAAGAGAGGTTGAAGTATGCAATTACATTACCTGCACATCTACATAGATTAAAAAATATGTAATAAATATGAATATATTATGATTAAATATCTAAACAAGTTTTCTTTTTTTGTCTTTCCTGTTCATTTTTAGGATACAGAAATATGTGTTCTCCTTGATGCGCATAGTTATTACTCTTGAATAAACTCTATTTAATAGCTTTATGTCTTGTATTACTCTTAGAATCTCCTGTCATATCAATCTATTTACATGAGCGGCAGCTGTAATGTTTATCATGGGTAATTCAGCTAAAATGTTGAATTATTGTACATTGCTGTATAATCATTTAAATGTATTTGAACTTTATTTTTACAGACATTTTGACAACTTACATAGTATTTAAAAGTTTGAATGGAATGAATAATTCCACTAGTTTTGTTTTGACAGCATTTATAGGAAAATTAATGGATGTGATTTGTTTTAATAAACCAACAATTGCTGACATGTCAGAAAACTGCTGATGTAAGCAAATAGGAACTTCTACAAATTGTTATTCAGAGACTTTGCTCGTTCTTATTCCAAAACCCATGCTCTGTATATGACTGCAGCAGGTGTGACAGTAAATGTCGTAACAGTATGCAAAGAGAGAGCAGTTAACTCTTGGATATGTAGGAGTGCTCTATGGAAGTGGGTGAGGAGACCTACTTTTGAGGATATGCAGGTCAATCAGGGGGTAGGAGCCTCTTCTCTCAGCCAGCAACACACCAGCATGACCAGTGTTCAGTTTGCTATCAGCTACAGAGACAGAAAGAAAAAACAGAAAAAGGAGATGGTAAAAAAAGGGGAAAATTGAACTTGTTTATCAGCATTTAATGTGATAAAAATCTATGAATAAAAGTTTCCAGGAGGAGGAAAGTAGAGTGGTGATACAGCAAATGAGATATTGAGACTGAAAGATAATCCAGACAGCCAGCGGGGTGATGAGAGGACACACTGAGCAAAGTGTACATAGATGTTCAAGATAATCAGCTTCATAAAAGCAGATTTAGAATCGTTCTTAAATCAGTCCGCATGAAACAAGAGGATCTTTGACACAGCTGAATCACTAGGACATCATGCATCTGGTCAGAGTTTGCCCGAGGAGAATGGATTTCATGCCCTGCTGCAGCTGTTATAGTGCTTATCTGAACACTTTTCATATGAATCTGGAATAAGATTGGTGTTGGATTTGCTGCATACATAGTGTTCATTGAATATTTTCTCTTGTTTTTCTTGCAGTTTCACACTGAGGCGGAGAGGTGCATCTCAAAGTGCAGGTACACGTGTTAATAAATTCTAATCTGTGTGTATTTTAAACAAGGGCCTAACACAATCTGTGGACTTTTCTACTACGAAACAAAAGTTTTCTATTAAAAATCCACAATCTACACAACTGACGTACATTTTCTAGCAAAGTAAATATCTATTACGAATCTCTGAAGTGCTCATGTATTTCTGACATGCTGACATGCTGACAGCACTTTTTTTTGGCTAAAAGCAGCTAAAAGCTTTTTTTCCTACAAAATCCTTCCACAGTCTACAGAATCCCAGAAGAAACCTTTGAGTTTTAAGGGTTGCTGTGTGAGCACTGACAGTATTAGATGGAGAGGGAACACAACTGCACATTGGATCCTGAATCTAATGATACTGAATGCTACCTCTGCTTAAAATCCTGAGGCCAGGGACAACAAAACACAACCGAGCTAGGTCCTAGGTCACATCACACATGCAAACATTCGTGAAATTAAACTAAATAAACTAAAAACTATGGGAATACTGAATAATTTAGAGATTAGGTGTGAGGAACTGGAGCGTATTATGTCCCTAAGGTTGCCTATTCACATCACCTCTGTGATTCATGCTTAAGTGATGTTAAAAGCAACTAAACTATGTGCTTAATGGAGTTGGAGTCACAGTGAGTCCCTCTGGTTGCCACATCCAGCCTTGCAAGTGTGGGTTGCCAAAGCGGCAGAGTTCGTAGGTGTTGTGGTTTTGGTAAAAGTGTTAGAACTGTGTGAGCTACGCAGCTGCAGATAAAACAGATGATGGAGAAGCAGCATTATTCCCTATTTATGTGTGTTATAGTGCAAAAAACATATATAAACTGCTAGGGGGAAATGACTCAGCCTGTTAAAGTGAAGCAGAGGAGTCCTGCTGGCCTAGTTTGAGCAAGAAGACGAGAAAAAGGGTGAAAGCCTCTTTGCTTCTTTATCCTGTGCGCTGGCGGGTAAGGAGAGGAGGGAATACATCATCTGGAGAAGCGGAACAGCGGTAACACTCAGATCACCCCCCCCACCTCCAACACACACACATCCCTGTGGCTCTCTTCCTTCACTCTACTTCTATTTAGTGTGTCACTCCATCCTTCATTTTCTTCCAGTCTCTCCTCCCCTACTTCTGGCTACTGTCTCCACATCCTCAGCTCTCTCCGCTGCTACTCCCTCTGCCTTCCCATCATCCTTTATTCCTGCATGTTCAACAACAATCCCCCACCCCCCGCCCACTCTTTCCATCAGATCCATCCTTTCGTCTCGCCCCCTCCACCTCTCTCGTCTTTCCCTTCCTCTTCCTTTAACTCTCAGTGTGGTAAATAGGTCATTTTCTCCATGCAGAGTGGAACTGGGTCATGTATGATGAAAACATGAATCAGTTGGAAAGGGTGTTTTTAAGACACAGCAATGCACACACGCCTTGGTATGCACCCATGTATGAACACACACTGCACATGTAACACACACACATGCTTGCAAATGAGGTTAAATCCATGATTCCAATAAGGAAAACAAGATCACACACTTGGCACACATCCCCCATGCAGCACGCTCATACAAATGTGTTGACTTGGATTCAGTGAATCTGTGGATGATTATGACACAAAGTGTGCTCAGGGGCTGCTTTTCTTCTCAGAAAGCAAAAGTCAGAACCATTGCTGCTATATACAGATTTTACACTCCAATCTAAACAGTTTCAAACACACAGTGGCAGATGATGTTCACTGCTGCCTGCGGCTGCTGCTTTATCTTGATATGTAGATATATACAGCTGCCTGGAATCTCCAGATATTCACCAGCAGTGCTGCTGCTTTTCTTTTCCTGTGTATTTGCACTGAAATTACTTTAAATAATAATGATCTGTCAGTAACAGTTAGGTGACATCCAACCAGGCTAATATAGCATACTGTACATAGGTGCTTGAATATTTTCAGCGACTAAATTTAAGAATACATTCAGGTATACCCTAAAGTTGTTCTGGTTTATTCTGTGTAATGCATCTTTCTATTTGAAAATAAACAAATAAAAATTTAAAAACAAAAATTGATTCATTTCACTACAAAACTCTTTCACCTTAGAAAACTTTATTAACAGATGTGTTGCATCACAAACTCTGTGAAATAAACCAAACATAGTCACACACACTGTCAACCACACTTGTGCACACTTTGTTAACCACACTGATGTCCTCTGACCGTCATCAGATAAAAATGGTGATGAGGTCAAGTACAAGTGATCAACAATGTGCGTAATTTCTTGGTTCTTTTGCATTATCTATTAATCTGCAAATTATCCATTGTTCATAAACACATCAGAAAATAGTAAGACAATGTCCACAATTTCACAAAGCCCAAGTGGACACATTCAAATGTTACTTCTGTTGGCCAATAGCCCAAGTTCCAAATATATTTATCATAGAAAATAAGAAAAAAAAATGCAGATTTTGTGACATGTAAAAAAGAGCCAAAGAATGACTATTGCTTAAAAAATATATAATAATATTATTTTCGGTCTGATCAAATGTTTTGACTGTAGGTTTTTGGGTAAAACACTCACTTCACTTCACTTTACTTCAGTTTCACTGAGTCCATCTAAACCAGTGAACTCTCTAAAAAAAAAAACTGGTCTTTTCCACCCCAGCTACCACAAATGTCAGAATGACTCACTATCATCACAGATAATATATCTCAGTGTCTTGTATGCGGCGAAATCAAATGTTGCGCAGATTTCACCCTCTGAATGAGGTCATCACGATTCAAAGGGAAAGTCACAGTGTACAGCACACATTCGTCCATTTCCACCTTGTGAGTCAGTACTTACGCACAGGTTATTCCCCACACTCTGAATCATCACTTCATCATAAGCAAGATTTAAAATGGACATAGTTCAATTTTGTTATTACTACTATTTACTGATTAAAATATTATTCTGTAAAGAGGACAATTCAATCTTCTATCTTCTTTCCTAATCTTTATTGATGTCATGTTTATCAATTTTGTCCATATGCTAATATTGAAGTCAAAGTCACAAAAGTTGCATCACTATCACTACATGACTCCAAGATTAAAATTAAAATAAAACACTTCACACTACAGCTCTTCAGTACCTTTGACTTTACCAACAAAATAATGTAACTTTATCAGGCCAAAAACACCTCTCAATGCTTATAATAAACAGTTTCAACATCCTATTCAATATCATTGTAATGCCACTGCTGATTTAATGAATTGTCAAACAAGGTTACTGTGCGTCATCACTCTTACACTCCAGACAGATGACCAGAAGGTCGATTGATGGCATCATATCAGAGTCATCAGTATAGCTGCAGCTCAGCAGATGGTAACAAAGCTTTATTTAATGGACAATCTGGCTTTACAGCTCAAATCCCTCATTTCACTACTCTGTCTGGCTGTCTGCTGTGAACTTCGCCTCGACCCACGTCACTTACAAAGACACACATACGGCCACAGGCACGCTTGTCCAAGATAATCTGTCATACATAAGCAGCTACACAGACACATCCACTAACAGTTGTCAAAAATGAAAGCATGCACCCAGGCAGGGTAAGGCAGAATCAAAATTCCAAAATGGATCCAACAAGGCCAGACAACTTTATCTAAATAGCTGACCTGCCAGATAATATGACCATTAACATCATTACAAAGAGATAAATGCACAATAAATTATACATAGACAGTGACACAGGTCAAATGTGAAGGAATGTACCCAATTTTTAAAAACACACACGAAAAACTAAAGTTTCATGAATAAATCATGATTGTGTTTTAATGGCACATACACATACACATAACAAGAAAATCTGAATCCCACAAGCTTTATCGTACGTGTAACCATGTAATATGAGATACCTTCCAGATGTGTGCTCCTGTCCTCTGTGTCCTGCTCCTGCACCTCCTCTACCTCCTCCTTCTCTGCTTCCACCCAAGCAGTGGCCTGACTTCTCTCGGGCCCTCGGGGGCCTCCCCTGCGTGCTCTCCAGGCTGCCCTCAGCTGCCTAATGAGAGCTGGAAGCTCCAGGGCCAGCGACAGGCCCCCGCAGGTAACTGGCGGCGTCCTGAGCGGATCCCAGACTGACGAGTTGGGGGCCTCATCTGGACAGACCCCAACGTCGACCCCGACACCAAGACCGGAGTCCCGCAGCCTGAGATCTGGGCTCCAGAGCCCCTCCAGAACTGGCATTGTAACACCACACAGGGTCAGACTGATGACAGACAGCACAGGGCAAGGAAAGGAAAGTTCAAAGTAAAGACGGGTTAGAAATTAACGATGGGGAAGAGAAAGAAGGATAGTGGTGACAAAGAACGCAGGAGATGAAAGAGACACAGCAACAGAAAGAGATAGTAGCAAGTCTGGATGTAGAACAGAGGAATAAAGACTGCAGAAGACAGACAGAATCAGAAACAGAGAGGTTGAGAGCATACGTGTGCAGAATAATAAAAAAGACAGTGAAAAAAATGAGGATGTGAAGCGGGGCAAAGCCAGAAAAAAAGGAGAGAATCTGTCTGTATCCCTCTCTCCCAGACTCAGCCACTGACGGTCTGCTACCTCCTTCTGCCGCATTCTCTCTCCTGCTACAGTCTTACTCGCGCCAATGTTGTTGTGGAGCCTAAAAGCCCCTCCTCTCCCTGCTCTCAGTTCACTTACACACTCTCTCACTCTGCCTATATGCTGCTCACACGAATGAGAGACCAATAGGATTTGTGTGAAACACTGTGGGGCTTTGGTTCACGGCCATGTCCTCTGTCTCATGGTCAGGTCAGTGGGAACAGGGACACACACAGCTGTCAAACATACCTAACTATGATTGGTCATTGGTATTGTAGTGTAAAATCTTGTGTGTGGACAAATGTAATGTATCCACTACTTGGTACTGAAAACAAAAAGTCTAAAATCCAGCACCAAGAATTTGACTTTTTCCGCAATTCCTAAATCTGTCAGCCATAAGAACGAGTGTGTCAGTGATGACGTTATGGCAGCTATCCTTTCTCATGTTACTACTGGCCAAAAATCGAAAGCCTCCCATGTTTTATCAATTTAACGGTTTTAATTTCTGTTTTTCTGCATTAGCACTACCTAAATATAACTGGTGATTTTCTCATTGTCATCAAATCTCACTTGCAGTGCTGAGCCAACAATGAACTCCTATTTACAAGTTTTGTGTATGCATCCAAAGATTTAGTTTACTCCTCTGTACCAATAAAAATCACCAGCCTTTAGTATACAGCTCTCATATGGCGGAAGTGAACAGAAAGACTGATATCAATAAGGTATATTTACAAACAATGTACATAACACTGGCATGAATAGTTTCCCATCAGTATGTTTGGTGCAGTTTGAATCCAGCATGGGAATGATGAACCCCACCACTAACTGCCTACTACTATGCTACTATAAGTCTTGATAAGTCAACACTTGAAGTTGGTAGTCAGCCAGTGGACTGCTGGCTCCGAAAGATCCCCTCACATACACTTTTTTTTTTTTTTGGCTTGCGCTAATAATTTGCACTCTGTCATATCTTTTTTTTTTAAATCATATGTTTAAGTTTGCACTCTCTGGTGTCATAAAACTAAGCACTGTTTTATGGCACAATTAAAGGGAACCTGTTATGCTCATTTCCAGCACTACATTTTTATTTTTGGACTCCACAAGAGTAGCTTTGCATGATTCACAGATCACAGTCATTATTTATCTTATACTGGCCCTTTATGCAGCCCCTCAAAACAGCCTCTTACTCTTAACAAGAAGTTTTTGTTCCTCTCCTCGCCGAGAGGAATCAACAAGATATTAAACATATTCCTCACCAAATAGAAGAACGAGAAAGAGTTAAACCCAGCTGACACAACGACATAGAGATATTTTAAGCTCTTTGTTTAGATGATCGAAATAATGCAGGAAGGAATAGTGAAGGCCTTCAACAGAACAACATCTTGCCTCATTATTTTACACAATATAAATATCTGACATTTTAAGATTATATATATACGTATATAAATGACAGAAAGTAATGAAAAGTATTTGGGGAAAAATGCCCTAGTGACATTTTAAAGTCTGAAACTACACCTTCATTTTACTGTTGCCAGTTGAGAAACTAAAAAAACATGATTGGAGTAAAAGCCTACATTGATATAATTTAACACTCCCAGGCTTTTCTTTGAGAACTGCTCAAAAAGTATGATTCCTGACTTCTTCAGAGTTTAGAGCTATTGAGCTAGTAGAAATATGCATCTGTGTTTGACATAGATATTACAGTGGTCCAAAGGTTAGTGAAACACTGAAGCACTCTTAACAAATATTAGTTGACTACAAATATTAACAACCTTTTTACTTAAGTATTTAGGCCAGTTAGTATTCTTACCCAGCATGAGAACTTGTGTGGCATTCTGCTCCGACCTTTTAAATGTAACTGCTCCACACGCCTGAGAGAAAGAGGATGAGAGCGGGGCTGAGATTAATATTACAACATCCCAAAATACTCTATCAAAGCAACAGTGACCATTTCTAATCGAAACTGAGCTAAAAGTCATGTCACCCTCTTTGAGAGGCTTCACAGACACCGACCTCTTTTCAATCTTCAAAATCAACGACAAAAAAGTTTCACCCAATACTTTAGTTTTCTATTTTTTAAGCCTATTTAAATGACTTTTTCACAAGAAGGAGTACACAATTTAAAATATGTGATACTGTCTCTAAATAATAGTGGTTATATGTAAAACAACATTGTTTCAATATATAAATAACTGTAAATTTAGAGCTTGATCTTACACAAATTCAATTGTTTTAGTCAGAGCAATTCATTGCTTTATCTTCTAATCTAATATTTATTGTATTACACACACACACACACACATACACACATATATATATTTATATTTATATATATATATATATATAGATTAATTGTTTTTCCTTAACTGTACAGTTTATAAATTCTGAAAAATAATCATCCATTCTTAACATATGTGTAAGAAAAGCCTTTTATTTTCCCCATGGTGAACCCTAACCCTTCATCATGGTTCTCCATCAAAAACAGAGTCATGATTTTGGAATTGGATAAACATCATCTGTTTAAAGACTATTCATCATCCGAGTCAGTGACAGAGATAGGTGCATTAAGCGACAGTGGCATCAGCTGTTCCAGTGGCTAAATGTCTGTATGTTGGCCAACAACACTGAAAAAGTGGGTCAGGCAAGCATACTGGCATTAACAGGCGATGAATTGCTTCCACATGGTTGATACTCATGGTCGTTGTAAGAAGTTGTAAGACATCTTCTTTTTAGCCATTTTCAGATGAGTTTGTATGAAGTTACGTTATGTATGTATGTATGTATGTATGTATGTATGTATATATATTCATTCATTTTAATCAAATACTGGTAACAGAGAAATACAATAGACTAAATTAGTTGACCTGTAGATTAAGTCACTATTATTTTAATAGTAAATCATTGCTGAAAGCTGGTGAAGCTGATCAACAATGCCATATATATATATAAACATACATATTTGATCATTTATGTATTCATTAGTATTTAGACCACAACACATTTGTCCTGATAACTTTGGTTTATTGTAATTCATTGATGTGACCTGACCTGGGATCAGTCCATGAGCTAATTACAATCCAATACCTTGTGTTGTAGTTCATACAGACTCAGCACTGTACAGTATCCCAAATGAGGTCAGCTATTTTTAACAACTAGTAATGTCTATACCAGTTATAATAGGGTCAACATCTGGGGGTTAAGTAAAGAGTATGAGAGTGGACGAAGTGCACATAGTAGCATTGGTTTACAGCATCATGGAGGCAAAAACACGAACATATATATTTGAAAGAAACCAGGTACACTATCTGACCTGTAGAGCAAACAACCTGTTATCTGTTACTGTTCAATGTTTACCCTCTGGAGGAAGATAGTCAGAAAAGTGTACCTTGTGTAGGGGGATTTACATTTAAATTATCACTCTGTTTACTGACAGGCAGGAAACAGGTGGATGGAGAAAAAACAGAGTCAAAGTCTGTTCTCTCATCCAGCCCACAGGGTTACGACATGTTTACAGGATGCTGTGTCAAATTCTTTCCTACACTCACGTCATTATTTACGTCAAATGGACCACTCTCTACTAAAAGCCTCTCTCTCAATCACTCTCTTACTTTGTGCTTATGGTCTGTTGATACATATCCCATAACCAATAATAATCATATTTATTTATTTGTGAAAAAAATACATTATATTTAATAATAAGAAAAAGAAAAATCGTGTACAGCATTCAGGGTGCAGTTTGACTTTGCTGAATGAAGATGCATGACACAATGCAAGAATAAACAAGAATAAACAAAGCCTGCTGTAGCCTATCAGGTTTACAATGAATTAGTCGTCTGCAATTACAAAGAGACATAAACAAGGTCAGTTTACTACTTAGAAATACAACAGTTAACTCCCCCCCCCGCCCCTCCCCCGTAGGAATATAGCCTACAATATCAAAAGTATAATCAACACCGACATATAGCACACACAATGTTAACTATGATCATTATAAGTTGACTTTTAAGCACCAAATATATTGTAAGTTCTTTCAGAAACATTATTCATATTTATTTTTCATTAGAGTCGCCAGGTCTTTACTAAAACAACTGTGTACGAGCCTGTGTGTCTGTTCGGAGACGCACGTACAGCTGTAAAAGACACTGTGTACATACCTCGACCATTAAGCAGGACATTTAACCATCGTGACAGCAGCTCGTGAACAGCAAGTCAATGCGACAGAAGCAGGCACGTGCCAAGTGTTTTCATATCACGGAAAGCGCGCGACTGAGCCGCATGCAGCAGGACGAAAGGTGACTGCGCCCGGGCTGACGCCTGTTTAAAAACCTAATTGTCTCTATTTCATCCTCCTCCAGCGGCAGTGTCGCACCTTTTTAAAGGGCAAGTTAAAGTTGTACCCCCCCTGTCCGCGTGCCGGGTGTGAGCCGCGGTGAAGGGAGAGGGGAGGGGCTGGTTGAAGCATCACAGAGGCGGGAGTTGTTAAGAGTGGACCAATCAGGACCTGAATACAGTCTTCAATTTGTTGAGTGTGAATACAATTGGTGATACTCTATTAAAGCCTAGATTACACATTTATAACCCTTTAGATAAGAGCTCTTGTCATATTGTGCACATTTTTAACAATTAATGCAAAAAGAAAAAAAACTAGGGCTGTCAAACGATATTTTTTTTTAATCGAGATTAATCGCAGAATTTCCATAGTTAATTGTGATTAATTGCGTTTTGAATTGCATGTTTAAAATCCTGTTATTTTACATTTCAAGGCAGTTTTAAGCCCATAATGTAAAGCATTTCTCACCAGAGTGTTTAACTGGGAATCAATCACGGCTCTGCTGCGACTCCCACACTCCAAAATGGAAATGGTACTTTGGTGGAGCTGAGGCTCGCTTGGCTGCACCTGGGTGTTTAGCGTGGAGGTGCTAACTCAAACTCGACGTACTCCGGTGGTAGTTAAACTCCGTTTGACACAGGTTGTATTTTACTTTTGACTTGCCAACTGAACCGTCTTGAAGTTTTTTAAAGTTAAACAAGCCCTTCAAAAGTCCAGTAGCTCTCTTACTTTCCATCACCGCGGTAGGTTTACTGCAGGAGGCCACTTCAAAGCATAGCGCTACAGCTAGAGGAGCCGTCTACGGGTGAGTAGAAGGGACAAAAAGGCTTGCAAAATTAAAATGCGATTAAAAAAATTAACGCGTTATGGATTGCATTACTCTAATTAAAAAAACAAATAATTGTCTTTGTATTCTTATCAAAATCTAATTATTTTCTTCCTGTATAACAAATAATAAAGTGTGCTAATAGGCTTGAACAAACCAATTTCAACCAATAATATCGTGACAACCACCCATCAATCAATCTTCAAGTTTTAGTGGCACAGAGCTGATTCATTAAGAAGCACCAACTTCAACATTCAAATCAAATCCCTCTCAACATGTCCCAGTCCTTCTTCTCATCCTTTTAGTTTGCAAATATGTCACCATATGGAAGTTAGATGCTCTCAAAATGCTGTTTTATCATTTTGACACATGCATGGTATGTAATGCTGCAATCCATTCTAGCACACATTCAACAGAAACACACCTGTAGTCACAGCAATATGGCAGTGCACACAGTGAGAAGAAAGTATAGTTGCATTTCCATCTATTTTTACTTTATGTTATTGGACACTTTTGGGCAAATGCAAGTGCACAACTCAACAAATATAAAACATAGGTATTTATACATTTGAATGCATAAAAGTTACATGTTAAATAGTGTTTACATTTTAAATTGTAATCTAGAATGATTTTCCAAATAAAAGACTATCACTAACTATCATTAAGCCAGAACTGAATGAACTCACTACGGGGTCTTGGGGCAAAAATGAGCTTTGGTCCAACCTCCCAACCAAGAACAATACACGTCACCTCGAGCCTGCAGTCACTTTTTTGGCCACTTGAGGGCAGTAGAAACAAGTTGTTAATGCAACGTTAACATAACAGCAAGCATGTTAGCAGTTGTTTATTTACACATCCATCTAATATGGAGTAACATTATCAATAATTTGGAGTCATGTTTCTGTCCACCTTATGAGTTAAAGTCCAATAGTCACTCTCTTTAAGCTTAGTTTTTTGTCTTTGTCAAGTGTGGAGGAAAATAGTTGTTTCTTAAGCTGCAAACTGATTCTTTTCTTATAGACATCCTTTCTTTTCCTTTCTGTTTCTTTCTTAACCTCTTCTCCACTCCCAAAATTCTTGTCGAAAAATGTGTATGCCTCATGAAAATGAGTTTAAACAAAATAATCTGAAAATATTTGGGAATGCTGACACATGATGGCATAGAAGTCCAAGCATTTGTGTTGTATGTACAGTAATGAGAGAAACAAACATTACAGTGGTCCTGAGAAATCACAGTAGGTTTTATGTTGTATTTGGTAATGTGTCCCTATTTCCTTCTAAATGTCTGTGTTAAATTGGTGACAATGTTTTCTTTCTTTACATGCTTTCTAAGTGTTGGGCTCTCAGGGCCACTGTAGAAACTAAGTAAAAGAACTGATCATGGTATAAACAATGTGATTGTATAGTTCCATAAACACATAAGAAAGAAAATATAGACTCTTCTATGTTCTGAACAGGTTGTACTATAGCAGAACTACGGGGTGGAAAATGGACAGATTCAATTAAAATGTGTCATTTTGGGTCAATGTGAATGTCTTTATTATATTATATTATATCATATTGACTACTGAGTGCAAAATCTTACAGCAGGATGTGGGTGACAGCAGGATGCAAACATGTTTTTTTCTGCATCCTTTTAAGTATAACTCAACTCAACTTTATTTATATAGGACTTTAAAACAACCACAGCTTAAACAAAGTGCTGTACATAAATACATAAAAACAACACAGGAAATGTAAAAAAAATTAACAGGAAATAAATAATAAGAATTGTTTATTGTTTTTAAAATAAAAACAATAAAACAATAATTAAAAACAAGCAAACCATAAAACACTAAAACAGGAGCAGAGTCTCATGCTGGGTTGAAAGCCAAGGAATAAAAATGGGTTTTAAGACGAGTTTTAAAAACGGACAGTGAGGGGGCTTGTCTAATATTTAAAGGAAGTTTGTTCCATAATTTAGGAGCAGCTACAGAAAATGCCCTATCCCCTCTGAGCTTCCGCTTTGACCTCGGTACCTCCAGGAGCAGCAGATCAGCTGACCTGAGGCACCGAGCAGGAGCGTGGGGGTGAAGGAGCTCAGAGAGGTAGAGCGGGGCCAGTCCATTTAAAGATTTAAAAACAAATAAAAGAATCTTAAAATGGACTCTAAAGTGCACAGGTAGCCAGTGGAGGCTAATCTAATGAAGACCTCTGAGGCTTAGAGTCCTGAGAAGGTCAAGGTGTCTACTCATACCAGACAGTTAAATCTTATACATTATACAACATTTTAAACTCAATTCAATAACAAGTAATATTAAAATCAATTTAAACATGATACACAGTAACAATGAAAGTATTACAGGTTAGTTAAAGTGCTTGTGTTAACATTAGGATACAATAGAGGTAGTGGGTTTTATAGGTTAAACATGTAGAAGAAACTGAAATAGTATGATAGTTTGTTTGAACTGAGCACACTTTAAGACTTTTTTTTAAAGTTGTGGACATCCTGAATGGCTTTCATTGTTGGGGTTTTTTGGCTTGTGTCAGAGTTCTGACTAACGGAAATACCAGAGCCTATCCTAACTTATGTGGTTAAAACCACCTGCAGTTTCATGCATCGATACACACAGTATTTATTTCTGTCATTAACAGAAACTCCCTACACAGATATTATTAAAATTACTCTGAAGTTGATTTAATCCATTTTCCATTACTTAACCAGATAAGTCTTGTTGAGATTAAAATCTCCTTTTCAAGAGTAAACAGTTATGCTAATTGTTTTGTAACGTACAAACAAATGACTTGATGTAGGAGGATCTGTGGTTGACTGCATTGAGTTTTCTTGAGAAGTGAAACAGATCTACTTGGACTGCTGTAGCATATAGGGGAAACTCATTTCTCTACCACAGGCAATGAGTTGTCATCTTGCTGTGAAACGATCTTAGATTGTATGATTCAGAAGACATCTTCAATAGAAATCTAATGGACTAAGACATCTCTAATCCGAACAATGAGGGTGGACATTATGTCTCTCAGTTGAGATGGTAATCCAACGCTGATGAAAAGAAGCAAAGTAATCCACAAGAGTCTCAGGAAAAGAGGTATGTTTTTTTACACATCAATCAAGTATCGTCGGCGTATAAGGTATATGTAGTTGGACACATGTTTTAAAGTTAGTTGTCCTGTTGGTTTTCAGAGAAATATTTTATTTTCTGAAAAATTCATTTTTGATATATCGATGATGATCAAGGATACATTTAGATTTTCTTTAAATAAGTGAAATAAATACGAAATTCTTGCCTTCTGTGATAAAAACAAAGAAAGTCTGACAAACAGAAGAACTTTTGTGAGAAATGACCTAGACTGAGCAAAAGGTTTCCGGTTATTATTTTAATCGCATTGCATTAATACGTTGTGTACGATACGTAACCCAATGATGGTCTGACGCCACCATGCATATGACGTTAATCAGAAGACGGGAAAAATGGCGTCGTATGATACTACAATCCGAGTGAGTTTCAATGATTAAATGGAAAAACCTGTCAAGTGTTTTGTGTAGTAATGCTGCTATGTAGAAATAGTGCAGTTTTTGTTTCCATTTTGGTGTGAATTGAATTGGTGATTTGACTTAATCCAGTCGATATCGGTATCGGTATCAACACTTGTTAGATATAAACATTAGCATTGTTAGCATGTAAATTAAGCAAATGTATTTTGTATCATATTGGAATAGACATCATATGATATAATTCAATTAACCCTAACACATTTTTGATGATATTGCAGATTTCTGTTCAGTGTATTGAGAACTCTAATGGAAATCCTGGTGTGGTCGTCTATGATGATAAAACATACCCTGTTTCCTTGCAACAAGTGAGGTTTTAACCAGCTAGTTCAAAGTGCACATTCAAGATAAAATTAAGAATACTCATAGAATGGATACATTTTTGTGAAGTTTATATTTTGTGTTTTTGCCTCTTGCCTGACCAGGATGCCAATCAGGGCACTGCTTCTGGAGATACTAGACAAGGCCATCACAGGTTAATGTTACCTTATAAACATTTGTAGAATGATTTGCTTATGTAATATTTTAATTTGTCTGATCCTCTGTTATTGCTACAAATGGCTCTGATTTGTCTCCATGTGTAAATGTTGATAGTTCTGTGAGATGTTACCAGCGTCCCCGTTACCAAGTTGAGGACACTAACATGAGGCGTGGTCCTCCATAGACTGCTGGGAATTCCCACACCAGGTAAAAAAAAATGTAGTTCAAATTTTGTCGATAGACAAAATTCACAAACATTTTTTTTCCTTAAAAGGGGGACAAAGGAGTCAGTGCTACTGTGTCTGTCTTCTAAATGTTGTTTATAAAATCTTTGTAAATTGTTTCCATTCATGCATGTGTTCGTTAGTGTAATTATCTAACCTTTATTTAATCAGAAAAGCATCAGTGAATTTATTTAAGTTGGTGAGTTATGTTAAATAGATTTTTTATTACTGTCAGATTTGTATTGTATGTATTCACTGTTTACTGCTGTGTTTGTGTTTCTTACAGTCTTGAGGAGGAGGTGGATGAAACTACTGAGTTTAGATCAACAAACTCCTCTGACTAAATTTGCAATACTCATACTTTGCTGCACTGTACTGTAATGATTAAAAATGACAGTATACCCCTGCAGAAAGCATGAGGACAATGTCAAACCTAGACACTAATCGTAAATGCTATACTGAATGACATTAATGTAAATAATAATTGTGTTATTATTCACATTACGTTTGCTCCTGTGTCTTATTTGTAATAAATGGTGGTTAAAAAATGTTTTTTATTTATTAATTAAAACACTGTGCCCCTAAAGCAGGGTTGGGAAGGTACTTACTTTGGATATGCAATAGGTTACAGATTACTAGTTATCCTATTTAAAATGTAATAAGTAATTTAATAATTTCAATTACTTAATAAAAGTAATGTAACTTATTACATTTGATTACTTTTCTAATTTTCTAATGAATGATTTTAGCTGTTAGTGTAAGTATACCCACTAAACCCACCAAAATCAAGTTCAGGTGTTTTTCATGGATACTGACATGATTTATAAGGGAGATAATTTCTTATAAAGCAAGATTTATCTCTCATTTGAAAAAGCCTCAAGAGTAAGGAAGTCACATGAAGTTTTCATTCAGCCTGTTTTTGACATTTTACAAAGTTTTTGACATGTGGCCAACGCTGATTTTTTCCGGAAAGTCATTACACAGTGAGCAAGTTAAATTGGACTTCCCAACCTCCATCCATCAGTTTTTTCATCAGATGAACTCGTTGACTACGAGTCATCATAACGGAGAGGGACAAAGTCTGCAGGGAGGCCTATCAACACAGAGAAGGCAGTCTGACCGGACCATCCTCACGGCATCCTCACTCGTAACGCTCTCTGAGATCTTCCACTCAGTGAGCGTATGGGTGATTCTAAAGGACAGACAGCTGAGGTCCCTCTAACCAATGATGAAAATCCTTAAAATGTACTCAATTGTTATGTGTTTATTCTTTGAAGTGACACAGAGGATCAATTAAACTGTAGAACCACAGATTCAGAAAATTTGAAACTGATTTATCAAAAATGATCAATTATCAAACACCAGAAGTGCCCAGCCCAAAAAAAGGAACAAATAATAGCAAATGAAAACCAGATAATAGACATTAGAGCAATTACACATGTAAACCATCCTGATGCTTTTTCCAGGCTTCAGATATATATTTAGCAAACTTAAAAACATTAAAGTTAAACAACTAGTCCATTCTGTCATCATCAGAGCACCAGAACATTTCTGGGTTTTTAACAGACATTTCAGTAAATATTGGAGTTCTCAGTTCATTATAAAAAGGACAGTATAAAAAAATGTGATTCATTTTAACTTTGTTGAGATCACATAATTCACATAACCTTTCATCTTCAAGAATATTTTTAAATTTGCCAACTTCAAGATTCAAGGGAAGGATTCCTGTTCTCAGCTGTGCCACTAAGGACCTTTGATTTCTTGTTAGGTTTGCTTTAACATAAGGTTTAACATAAGGTTTAACATAAGGTTTGGGACCATAATTGTGCTTAATTTGGATATATGTTTGTTTAATAAATACATTTTTCCTCCTAGGGAAGTAATGCCCCTGCCTATCGAGTGTTTATTAATAAGAATCCATCATTTCTCTACATAATCAACTATTGTAACAGATTACAGTTACATTTATTTTGTAATTAAATTACGCAACACTGTTACATGTAACTAGCTACTCCCAAACACTGCCCTAAAGCAAGCATGAGCTGTGGGGGCAGTTAGTATCACCACTCCCCATTCCCTGCTGTGCCACATCAATGTGTATTTCTGGGCAGCAACATGGTCAAAACCTAGATGCTAAACACACATGCTTCACATATTCTACATTTAAATAATAATTTACTACACATGTTGGCTGACTGAAATTAATTTGGTATTAATTCAAGTGTGACCCATTTATCTCTAATGTGTGTTTGATATTGTCATACACTGCAAAAAAAAAACTCAAAATAAAACAAAACAAAAGAAAAACCCTGAAAAAGTCTGGTAGTAAAGTTTCCAGACAATACTGTCATAAACTGTCAAATTACAGAGCAAGTTTTACGCTCAAAATTATATGGGTTAGTATGATATTGTTAATAAATGTGCATAAACTGCTGGAAAACTACACTACTAATAAATTAAACACACACAACTAATATTCTGGTTTAAAAATATCAGGCAGACTGCATTCGCTTTCAAAGTACAAACAAATCAGAGTTTAGATGTTCACACATGACATTATCATTTTCAGAATCAAATAATCTGTTAAATGAAATATAACAAAGTAAGCATCCAGCAAATCTATATACAGTATATCTTCAATAAATCTTTAGTGGAGCAGAAGTTTTTAAATTGACATTACTGTTATTTTAGCCATCTGTTGTATATGCACTTACCTGCTTAAACACATGATCTGTTTAAATACATTATCATAAATTGGTTTGCATTTATATCTACCTTTGCTTCTTTACCTGGGAATAGTATTAGAATAATATAGTAGTAATTGTACTTCTAATACCTGGGGATTAGATTAAAAAACACTATATACTTTACAACAGACACTTTATACAACACCGTAAGGGGCAAAAAATGACATCAGGCAATAATGAAAATGAGTGGAACACACCTCAGCAGTATATGAGATAAGTTTAATCTAACCTGTTCCTATGCCACTTTTTTTTTTACAGGTTTGAACCTGCCCACAGTTTCAGTTTCCCTCATGACTTTGGGCATCTTATTCTACACCTGTTGATGATAAAAAGTTTGTCTTCCTAGCAAGTGTTTTAAATCTGTAGAGAACAAAGTCAGTCAAGCTCCTCCTAGTGGCATAACTATGTATGTCCTCAACTCAGCAGAAATAGTGAATAGGATATTTGGACACATCCCCCATAGTGAGTTTTATGAGATGTAACAATCAGTTTGCTCAAACACAATCCTCTCTATGATTTTAGATAATATACATAAAATTGTGATCTAATTTATTTTCTTTCTTGAATAACAGAATAGCCCTAGCAGCCTTCATTTCATTTGGAAATATGCCTTACACCAGAGATAGGCTGATGATATGTGTCACATAGGGTTTTATAAATCCAGCTGCATCCTTCAGAAATATTGTTGGTAAATTGTCCAAACCAGTTAATTTGGAATAATCAACCACATCAAATCATTTGTTTTGGCAGGTAGGTTTCTTAAATGAAGGATTTTGGTAAAATACAAAAAACATAAAAAACAAAGATCAGAATTTCACTCAGTGCCACTGATTTATTAACATGGACCTTTTGTGAACAGAGAAAATTGTGTGGATGAAAATATGCACAAACATAGCAAGGTTATAGCATTATGAGAAATATCAAATACTATGATATTCATCACAATCCATTCACCTCTTTAGCACCTAATTAAGAGCTAAGGCTAAACAGCAAAGATGGCTACATAAGCTTTATGCATAGAGTTCAATACTGTCAATGACAAGAGAGTTTGACATTAACTTTCACGTTTGCAAATTTACACACATTCACATACTTTTCTAAAAATGTGACACCTCAATATATGCATCATATTTGATTCATTAAAAAAGGTCCTAAACATACATGAAATTATTCCTTCTGGTGCTCATGTGACTACATGTAGTGTATGTTAAGTTCACCACACATGTAATACAGTATTAAAGTGTCTCATGAGGTTTGGACTAAAGCTGAAATCTGCAACTAATTTCTGTTTAGTCATTTAAACAGAAACATGGTTGAACAATGTTGGACACCAAGACAAGCACATTTACTGCGGTTGTACATGCTTTCTGACAACATGAAATCTGTCTAAATTGGAGCTCTCACAAAATTTGTAATTTAACAGAGCTGTAAAAAAAAGAAAAAGAAATAAAAAAGACAAGAAAAACACCATTACCATTACCCACGAACTTGCCGTCATGTGTTTTGTTTAATGTTGGTCATACCTGGATGGCTTAAAATCAACAAACACTGTAACATTGTACCTCCTATATAATACGTCAACTTTCAAAAACATTACTAAATACATTTGGACACACTGAAGTTTTAGAAAACATGAAAAACAAGGACAACAGAAATAATCAGTGCACTTTAATAAAATCGAACAACTTGAAACAGCAGTTGCATAGAATAGAGAGAGGTGAATTTCAAACCCCGTTATAAATTTCACTTGGTTGAGGTAAGAATTAAGGCCTCAAAAAGTGATCAGAGGTTTTTAAAACATTAAGGCAGGCATGTCACACGCTAGTTTATTCATGCTAGGCGAGTGGTCATGTTTTGCTTTTTATTAAATGATTGGCAACAGTTGACTGCAAACGTACGTGTTGGGTTCTGCCTTCAACTACACCCATCAATTTTTTTGCACCATGCTGGATATCATGATTGTTATAGATGGCCTGTGCTGAAGAACTGTAATAATTGGAGGAGTGGAGTTGAGGTCAATATAATTACTGATACTAAACACCTGGATTACACGCTGTGCACTATTAGCAATCATTTAATAAAAATGTAAGATTTGTGAGTGTGGGCCCAATATGACAAGTTTATGGATTTTTGCTCCTGACAAGTGGCACCCACGAGGATTTCAAGAGATGAAATGTAGAAGGGAACAA
Source organism: Scomber japonicus (assembly GCF_027409825.1). NCBI lineage: Eukaryota > Metazoa > Chordata > Actinopteri > Scombriformes > Scombridae > Scomber > Scomber japonicus. The sequence continues at coordinate 16,283,679 of NC_070594.1, read as the reverse complement.
GTAGAGCCAGTTCCTGCCTTTGTTCTGCATAAGCTACAGTGCATAACTGCTTAAATACATTATCACATTATTTCCTTTTTAAAAAGGGAGCTCAGCACACAAAAAAATATCATTATAATTAACATTGGAAACAATAAGACTTCACTGTACAAAAAAGAAATGACCGTACCAGCAATCTCTGTAACAAAAATATACATTTAAACCTCCCAACAAAGAAATACTTTAACAGAAACAAGCTTTGTAAGACAAACACAGAAAATAATGAAAATGCACATTTAAAAGGTGAATCAGTAGCTGCAGTAGTAATCCGTTTGTGAGGCACATCTGTGGGAGCTGTGGCTGGTTGATGGGGGGTCCTAACTTTTCACCTTTTGGGTCAGAAGTTACAATTTTATAGGTGGAAGCGTCCCCGACTGCGTCTGTTGTGCAGAGGAATCTGCAAGAGAAATGTTATATATTTATAGTGACAATAAAACTCTTAATGTGGTATAGTCATGTCATGGCAGACACCAAATCTACTCAAAAAAGTAAATATCAGACCTTAAAGGAACTTGCAGCACAAGGGATGCTATTCTTTTTAACACTGAACATAAGGTTCTTTCATTTTGTGTTCAAAGACCAAATTGCAATTTTTCAATGAATGCACTAAAATAAACACAAGTGTATCAATGTCTGTAGCTGTTATCTGTCAAAAACATACCTTTGGCGTTTCTGGACTGCCAAATGGTGAGAGTTCTAGTGAATTCTCTTTGTCGGAAGAAATGTTGTGGCGATGATGGGAGAATTTTCTCTTTAGTGCTTCAGCAATAAGAGCTGCTGGGTCATTAAGCAATGCTGCACCTTTACTGCGTCTCCTACCGACTGGTGTGCCACCTGGTGATCTAGAAATGAAATATAGTTAGTAAGTAATTACTAAATGCATTGCTATTAAGTAACAGCTGTGGTTAAAAGGTTTCAGTGGAAAATAAAACACAAACTTACAGTGAAAAGTTCTTTCTAACAAATGAAAATAGAAGTGTATTTAAGAGAAAATACATTCAATTCAAACACCCATATTCTGTCGGTCCTTATGCCTACCTCTCCACAGTGCGCAGTTTAACTTGATTTAAGTCCTTGAGAACATCCATCATGGAGGGAACCCCTGGACCCCCACTGGTACCTGAGCCCTCGGGGTTAAGCTGACCCTTCCCAGGGTCATTCTTCCTGCGCTGTTGGATCAGCTCTAATACAGATGAAGTAGTGGAGGTGGGGCAGGGAGGGGGAGGGGGAGGAGGTGGTGGCGGTGGAGGAGCGGAACATCGAGGCGTGGAGGTCAGAGCTGGTGGTGTAGCAGGAGACATCAGTGGTGCTGCTGGGTCATTCTGGCACTCTGTCAGACCTGGAAAGTGTTGAAAGCATAAAAAAATAGGATGTTACACTTGCTTTATGAAAACACATTGAGAAAAAAAAAAAAAGTATCACTGTCATCCCTGTACCTGAGGCTGGAGCGGCAGTAACAATCATTGCTATCTGAGCTCGTAGTTTGAGCAGCTCACTCTCCAGCGCTGTGATCTTCTTCAGGGCATCTGGATTAGATGTTTGTCTTACAGACCTGCGTCCTCCTTGGGCCTGACGCAGGGCTGGCCCTGGGTGTCTCACCACATCCCGATTTACAGTACTTCGCGGTAAATGGTTCCTATGGAAACCATGCGTCAGTTTTCTATGTATTTTACACTTTAGGACAAAAATCTTAATGTAATGCCAATACAAACATTTGTTTTTGCAGGTGTAAAATATTAATTGGTGGCCAAGAAGTAGTCAGCACAATTTTTTCCATTGTTAACTTGTACAGGAAAAAAAGATTTGACAGACTATGTTTATATTGTGTCAATTTGTACCTAGTCTTGGCAAAGCTGTCCCCTTCATCCTCAAACACCCAAGCAACATCAGCGAATGAGGGGATGGCAGGGGTATCCACAGTAATGTCGACATATCCATGGGACTTACAGGTAAGCAGAGGGATCTGAGGACAAAATGTGGACATAAGGGAATTACACACTGTGATACTGACAAAATAATTGACCTTCATATAAGTTATTAGAGATGGGCAATATATATATCGTGATATGACACTAGATTTCGTCTTAGATTTCAGATATCATAACATTGTGATACAGCATAAGTGTTGTTTTTATGGTTTTAAAGGCTGCATTACAGTAAGGTGATGTATGTCTGAACTTACCAGACTGTTCTTGCTGTTCTATTATTTGCCTTTATCAAATTAGTTATTATATCCACATTACTGATGCTTATTTATCAAAATGTCGTTGTGTAAATATTTTGTGAAAGCACCAACAGTCATCCCTACAATATTTACAATATCGAAGGTATCAATATCAAAGCAAGTGTTTGCACAAATTACACAAGAGTTGGGAGACAAAATAATGATGTGATGATCACAAACAGTATTTTCCAGTATATTCATTTGTTTGCAGCTGTGATGACTGCTTGGTGTCAGTCTGTTAGAAAACACTAATTGCACTGTACCTGAAAGTGAACACGTGGTGTCGGTGTCAGGGGGAGATTTGTCCCAATCATCCGCACAATGCTGCGATACTGACCGCACAGCTGACTGTCCCACACTGGAACCAGCTGCAGACCAGATGACACATAAAAAACACAACTGTAGATAATGTCAAAACTATTACTTGTTTCCTAGAACTCCACAGCCTTCAGTCCACAAATCCTTCAAATCCACTGAGTCAGTGAAACTTTAGAACAGTTACATTATTGATGATTTCTCTTGGCATCATTGGATCTTCCTCGTTCTCAGTTTGTGAATCTGTCTAAAAGAGATGCATCGGTGCACTCACCATGTCTGGAGGTACCCCAAAATACTCCATCACCATTCGCAGCACATCCAGAACATCCTCCAGCAAAGACATTGGAAGGGCTATGTCATGCACCAGCTGACAACTGCAAAGCTCCTCTCTCTGCTGACTGACTTTTTAAGAGGCCAACACAGAAAGAATGCCCCTAAGTCACATACATTACACCTAAAAAAAAAAGAGAAAACAAAGTACACTGTGGGAGTCATGTATTGTTGGCATGTCAGATTATTTTGATTAGATACATCTTGCAGTATTATTTTGGACACATGGTGGCAGTCAGTAGATGCACAGGGTGATGTAAGGGCATAGGTGAGATGAAATGGGAGGCACAGGTAGCACACAGAATAACAAACAGTACAACTTGCAGAGTTGAAAACAAAATGGTATGTTCATCTCTTTGCACAACTACCTCAATAACAACTACCACAACTATCGAAACTGCAATCACCAACTGGAAAATCTGTTGCATAAAATCACTCCTATCTCTGTATTAATGGCAACTGGAAAAAGATCATTGAAAAATTGCCATCACACATACAACATTTAAACTATTAATCACCTTAAGAGGCAATTTAATACGATTTAACAAATCATATTCAGTTTATTCATTATGAGGAGGACTAGTGAAACTGTTTTTATAATGGCCTCTTTCTCTCTGTAGGAACTATCTGAAGTTTGAAAGAAAATAACCCTGATGATGTCACCAGGTTGCACCCATTGCAGTTTCCCTGGCACATTTACAGAGCTAAAAACAAACATTTTAATCAAATTAAGATGTTAAAAAAACGACAACTTTGAGCTTCCGGAGTCGATCACGGATCCGACCCTTCAAGTGACCCCTGGAGGCATCACAAACTGCATCCTGTCTCCATCTGTGCTGTCAGATTCTGACTCTGCTGCAAAATCGCATCGTTTCAAGAGAACAGAAGATTTATAGTGGAGTTTAACATAAGAAACCTGAGTAACCCTGCGGTCATGGCAGTGCAGGTATAGCCGCATTGGCACCGCAGTGTGTGAAAAGCTGCATGGCTCATCAAAACTCAAATGCTCGTCGCCCAGGAAGCATATGTGATTAAAGTGGGAAAATTGTATGTGAGCACTTACCTTGGACTCGCTTTCTTGACAAAACGTGAAATGGTAGCAACATTAATCCAAAATCATCATCATTATAACCACTAATATAAACTGTAGACTGACGATAAACACCGATAATAACTCGCAGCTTCCCCTTACAATCTCCACTCACGCGTTCAGATTCAGTGTGAAGTCAAATAAAGCTGCACCAGCAAAACCTCCTCTGATTGGCTGTCGTAACAGGAGCCAATAGGATTTGTCGTTTCTGAGAGCCAGTTGACCAATTGCGTGTCGCGACTCTTTAAGCACCAATTTTGTACTTGTTCACGAGCTGCTTCCTCTTCTGGGTAAGAAAACATCGCTAAAATGATTATTATTACATATTTATCACACATTCAGAGCACGTATGTCAACATAATTTAAGAGTTAACACCGTTATATGTTCAAACGGTGCAAAAAAACCAAACGGAAATATCTTTTCTTTTAAAAAAGTTCGCCAGTCTTTTAACGTGTCAAAAGTAGTTAGCTTCTTTAGCTAACTGTTAGCCACAGCGAGTCGACAAGCTTTACTTTAGTATGTTTAGGATGTAAGTAGCTTTAAAACAAACACGAGTTATCACGTCAACTAAAATTGTTCAGTTGCAGAAAAAAAGCAGCTCACAACAACGACTCTGAAGTTAGCCACCCTTTCAACTCCAGGGAAACTTAACCTAGATATCGATATGTAACATTTAGGCTATTGGCTAATCGTCCGTTTATCACTGCTTACATTCATTAAAATAAGTCTTCGACATTGAAGCAAAAGCCTTAACACTTTTTATACCCACTTTCAGATTTGTGAAACCTTTATTTTGTTTCGTAAAAACAGAAAAAATGGTAATTTCACTGTTTTTCCCATTTTGACCAAATTATACCAGGTTCAGATCAGAAACCACTGTACTCAGACATGACACATCTGGACTAGATCATTGTTATTAAGATTTGACATGTCTGTAGTATAGTGGTGTACGACCTGGTCCTGGTTTAATGCAGTCTAGATGGAGAAATATCAGTATTTTTTCTGTTTTCATGAGCAAAATATAAGGATTTTAATTGTCACCACACACATGTTGTTTGCCATAACTTTAATGTTTAAAATGACTAAACCAGCTAACACTCACTAAATAACTACCACTTGCCATTTCAGGTCTGGTAAAGTTAGTGAAGATGATGGACGCACTGTCGGTGGTGAGTCAGCTGCGGGACCTCGCCTCTGAGCCGCAGAACCGAGAGGTGATAGTCCAGGATGAAGGTTGCTTACCAGGGCTGGTTCTTTTCCTGGACCACAAGAATCCGGAAGTGCTGCTCGCAACTCTGCATGTGAGTCAAAGAGGTGCTGGACTGGTGATGTGCAGCAGTGGTAAACAGAATAGTTACTAGCTATTAAATGACCATACCATGTTTGGCACATGGCGACTTTTGGCGACTCTTACCTTTCTTGCATTTCACACAGCACTTTGAAAAAACTTGAACAGCAACAACCCCTCCTCCCTCCTATGTCCCACCCCTGCACTCCCTTCCCCTCCTAGCATTTTAACCTAAACAGAAAAATGTGTAAAATGTAACAAAGGTAACGAAGGTAAGGGTCGCTTTAATCAATTTACCACAAATTAGAACACCTTACTGAAATTAATATGAAACAAATAGCTGAATAAAGGGTATGAAATACTGGGTAAATGGGTGAAAGGATGCAAAACACTGCTCTCTTTAATACCTGAGAGTTGAGATAATAATGGCCAGGGTCTATTGTTACATACAATTAGTTTTTACCTATTGTTTATAGCTGAGATGCTTGATGTAACTGTTAATAATTGCCCTGCTGCCCTGTGTTCCTTTATCGCCAGACTATGCGCTACTTGGCTGAGTTGTCCCCCAACATTCCCATCATGAAGAATGAACTTGGTATGATGGTGAGCCTGGAGAATCTAATGGCGAGGTGAAGACATGTTTTTCACGTTATCTTGGTGATTCTTACAAGTTGATGTGCTTGTGTTTTCCTGAACTGCTGTTTTTATGTGCTTGTACATGAAATTTCCAATAATGCTGCTAACTGTCTGCTGCATGAATTCCATGTTTATGTTTTTGTAATACAGATGTGATATTTTATGAAGAAGCAGTATTTCAGCTTTGTAGTTGTGATGTTCAGTCACCCCAAAGCACAGGATTAAATGAAGTATCTTTGCATACAGGGAGGATGTGTCTGTTGATATCACAGCCTTGGCGCAGGAGGTGTATGATATTCTGTGTGCACCTCCTATTCCTGTACATCGCACACCTGAGAGGGAGAGGATAAAGAAATCACAGTTCTTTCTTAACTCCTCCAATAAGAAGGCCAAGTCTGTCACTCTGCACATCCAGGGGCTTGACAGCACTGTGAGTTGGCTGACTGACACACATACACACGCACGCGCATCCCAATGCCCGCCATTATAAAACAGCTGTTATTATTGCAGGCAATGTCATTTTTGTAATCTTTCTCTTATTAAGGACCAGCGAGGCTTGTGTGAGGAGGCTCTTCTGAAGGTCAAGGGAGTGATCAGCTTCACTTTCCAGATGGCCTCCAAGAGATGCACTGTCCGCATTCGTTCAGACCTACCCACTGAGGTAAATGCACAAAGAAAAACAAATCTTAACTATCACTGTCTGCTTGGGAAACATCAGGTTCCTGGAAAAGTTTGACAGTAACATTAAACATTTTTATGTATTTCATTGTTAAGTCATTGAGATGTGCTTGTCTCCATTTCCAGACTCTGGCATCAGCCATCGCTGCCACTAAGGTGCTGTCAGCCCAACAGGTGGTGAAGAATGAGGCAGGAGAAGAGGTGGGTAGTGGACATGGAACACATATTTTGACATGAAAATAACCCAAGAACTGTGGTGAGAGTTCAAATTTAATTCCTGACTTTTGTTCTGTTTTCTTTAGGTTTTAATCCCTCTTACCTCATCTGGAGTGGAGGTGCAGCAAAACACAGCTATACCAGACTACCTCCCAGAAGATGAAGAAAGCCCAGAGAGAGACGTGGACCGCGCAATTTCCCGCACCACAGCCAAGGAAGACTCCAACGGGAGCTGGCTCAGTTCTGCTGCCAGTTTCCTCACCAAGACCTTCTACTGGTGAAACTGGAGCTCCTGTGATGCTGAGTGTTGCTAAAAGACTCCTCCCTCCTCCTATGTATTTTACTGGAGTGGACGTTACCGGCTGGTACCTTACCAGTCATGGTCAGAACTTCACCAACTATCATCAGTGTATGTGAATAATTACATATTATCAACATGTGCAAAAGCACTTCGGATTTTAAGATTTTCATGAATTCTACGTTGATTAGAACAGGAGAGCACACACTTGAAAATATACTGTGGACTTGCGTAATGCTGTTTCAGTATTCTCATGAAATGTAAATATTTTCTTCATCAGTTTCCTTTCAGACTTTTCAAACTGTCAGTTTTCTCCCTACATGTAAAAAGTTTTTTTAAGTTCCTCTTCTCTTCTATGTTTGTCTGTATTTCTGCTGTTTGTTGGTAGTATTGTTTATTCCAAAGACAAAATGTACAAAATATTTACCGTGTGCTGATTGTTTCTTCTCTCATTCTGTGTTTCGGCAACAACATGGAGGACACAATCATTGCAAGACCACATCATTAAATACGTAATCAATTCAAAACATTTTATTTACTTGCCGAACAGTACAGCTGGAATATTTGTACAAAGATTTCAGTTTGACAGTGATTCAAACAGTTCATCCTTACAGCCCTTTTTCATGTCAAGTAAAGGGCATGTTTAGTTTTCAAAGCTTTGTGGTCAGTCTTAGTAAAATATATCAACTTTTATACATAATTTATAAGATATCTATGTATAATGTACTTTACAAGTAATAATGCTTCAGGTAAAGCAATTTCTTTGCAAGCTAAGTCAAGTTACCATGTTGATAACAGCATGCTATGTACTACTGGAAGAACCAGTACCACATATCCAAGACATGGATAATCTTTCTAAAATTTCCTTCCATTTTGGTGGTACTGCAAGATATGAACAAAAAGGAAATTAAGTGCAAAAGTTTGAGAACCAAATGCTGGACAGCAGCATTACTGGCTGTTGTGGGAGAATGAAGCCATATGAGGGGTAACGGTTGGGTTCCCGTGTTTTCCAGTTATCCCCCTCTTTTGACTTAATGAAAAGCTGTATGGTGGACAGTTTGACATTATAACTCTTACATGATGACATAACTGACATAACATTTTATCGTGAGCATTCACACATTAACATAAATAAAGAAAAGGAAGCCACTGGAGAGTTCGGGCATGTGGCCAGAATGTCAAAGCTCACCCTGGGAATGCGTGTGCTCAATTCAGTAAGAATGAATACAGTCAAGTCATCTGGCATCACCTCTTTTTTTTCTTTCTATGACGCGGTAAGGCAAAGGAACATCACAATTAGCAGCATTTATTCTTAAATTCTTAATCAAAATAGATCAAATTAATCAGGATATTTTAAAATGAACATCGCCAGTAAATTATATTAATCCTTTTTATACTTTCTCAGCCAAACAAAGGTCAACTCCAAACACAAGGTAGCTAATGCTACAGTGAGGTCCTCCCACACACTGCTCACAGGCTTAGTGAGACAGAGTGACAGGTTTTAAAGTAAATGGTAAACAAGTGAAAAAGAGGGCAGGACCTCAAGTGAAAGACTTTTTCACAATTTGAACAGAAATTGGGAACAGAATGAAGACAAAAAACAAATCACATTTTTATCTGTACAGCAATTAAATAAAACTAAACAAATAATCAGTAGTTTACACCCTAATTCTCAGTTTTCTGAGAGAACAATATTTTCATTTGGTCATTAATTAACTTAAACGTCATACTCCAGCCCGCTGCCTCAGCCCAATGACAACTTCTAGCTTTAAACACTGTAGACACAGCAAAAAATATATATTACATCACATGAAACGTTCCAATGTCTGTGGTCATAATACAACTTCATGGACTGATATCATTCATTTATTTTACCTTATCTCTTCTGCAACATTTCAGTAGAAAATGTTGAAACATTAGAATTATGAAGTTCCAGTCAAAAACCTATAATCCTAAACTTGTGCAAGTTCAAGTTATAACGTCACATTGCTGATTTTGTCAATCTGACTACGTTCTACAGCAAGAAAAAAAAACTATTCAAGTATCATGATTAAAGACTTTACAGCTGATCTCAGTTTACATTATTATTAGTTTTTCATCCATTCTCTCTCACACACACACACATGCACACAACAAGAGTCACAAGATGGAATAAGGTGTTCAATGCCTTCCTGTGATACCAGGACAAGCAATTCTGAATCAGGGGTAGTTGGGGAGCAGAGCAGAACAGCTGTACACAGAACATAAAGACCAAGTGTAATCATGGTCAGAGACAGAGAAACGATCTGTTTCCAAGGGAGTTTGTTGAGGGGAAGGTAACTTCTCTCTGAGGATGCTTTGATGGGATCTTTGGAGACGCCATCTTTGGGGAAATGGCTTACGGTGCTCGTCTGTCAGCAGGGGACACAGGAAGGTGAGAAAGTAAACCTCTGGAAGGGTGTCTATGATGCTGTGAGTCCTTCCTTTGATTCAGTCCGACAGTTCAGCGTTTCTCCACCTCTCTCTGACCGTGTCTCTATTCCTGGCGCTCTGTGTGTGGATCATTTCGTCCTAACAGGGCATCAGGCGACATCTAAATGTCAAAGGCATAAATGAAACAAAGAAGAACATCAGTTTCAGCGCTGAACTACAGTAGTAACTGAAATCTGTAAAAGCTAAAGCTAGTTAGTCCTCCTTATTACCTTGGGATGATTTGACTACCACCACATGTTTACGACATTTAAACAGTATTGAATGCTGGTTAGTATATAAAGTTACTCTGGATAGGACCATCTGCCCTAAGTCATAAATGTAAATTGAGCCAACTGCCTGTTTCAGTTTACAATAAGGTTACAGTGTGCTGAGAGGAAAGGAAGCATCGAGAGCAAAACAAGACAGGCAATGTATGACATGCTTAATATAAATGTTATTTCGTCATATGTTTGTGGAGCAGAATCAACACATCAGATTTATTATGTAATAATCAAACCAAGAGCTAAGCATGTCAATAAAGTGAGGAAAGAACAGGGTGTACAAGACAAAAATAAAAGACAGGGTCAGAAAGAGGGCGCTTGCTGACCTGGTCCCTGCTGGGCTGATATATCCTCTATCCCACTCAGAGGCTTTAGGAGACCATTCTCCCTAAAGGCTACAACAGGAACTCTCTCCTCCTCCTCCCCCTCTTCCTCCTGCTCCTGCTGCTGCTCCTCCTCTCCTTCAGGGGGAGACAACCTGGAATCTGAAGGCAGTACAATCACCTCTTCAAACTCTCCGTTCTCCCTGAGAAATGAGGACACAGAGGATAGGAGGAAAGGGATGTCAGTGTCAAAAAAACTAATTACAAAGAACATTAAACGTCAAAATATAATGTAAAACAATGCAGTGAAGTCACAGAAAGAGCAGCTCAAAACAGCAAGTATACCACTCTGTTCCCTCTTTTTGTATCTATATATTTATCTTGTATGTAATATATTTGCAGCTTTACCGCTCGTCAGGATGGCTCAGTGCTGTGGTGCTGGGGTTTGGGTCAGGGTCAGCCTGGCAACTGTTGCCGTTGCTATGGTGTGTTGGTGATGCGGTCACTGCAGATGGACCAGGAGAGGCAGGGCTCACTGATGGTGACAGAACAAGAGAAACAGCTGACAGAGACAATTTCAACAATTACAGGTAAAACAGCAAGATAACACAGAAGTTATAATTCTTTCATTTACCAAAAAATTGAAAATTATTTAAGTAAACAATTTGAATGCAAGAATTTTTTTAAATTAAGGAATGTGGTGAGTGGAGTTACCTGCATTATCTCCATTCCTGTTAGGAGTCACTTTCTAAAGACAAAACAGAAGAAAAAGAGCATGAGAGATTATACACAGCCAGATATTGTATTTGTCAGATTTGTGTCACATTTCTTCTGATCTTTACCTTCTCTGCTGTGTCTGAACGTCTCGTCCTCTTCATAATCTCCTCCAGACGCTTGGAATTAGGAACAAAGAGCTTTTAGATGCACTACAGATCAGAAATGATTATGAATATTACTTATGTGTGTGAAGATGTGTCACCTTCTTTCTCTCCAAACGTTCAGCCTCCTCCTTCTGGAAGTGTTTCTCTCTCTCCTGCCTCAGTCTCTCTGCCTCCTCTTTCTGTCGAGACTCTTCTTCCTCTTTCTGATACACACAGAATTTTATTTTTAAGATCTCTGAAGACTTCTTGTCTTCTTTTGTAATGTGTGAGTTCACATGTACACTGTCTGACCTGTTTCTGGAGTCTCTCTGCCTCCTCTCTCTCTTTCTCCTCCTCTGCCTTTCTCTCCTCCTCTTCCTTCCTTCTCCTCTCCTCTGCCTGGCGCTGGGCCTCCTCCTCTCTCTTTGCTCGCTCCTCAGCCTTACGGCGAGCCATCTCCTCCTTGGCTAGTCTGTAGAGATACGCACACACATAGCAGTGAAGACAATGTTGATGCACACCTTCAGTTCAATTCAGTATTGCACACTTTCTAGATGACACACAGCTCAGCGTACCTAGCCTGCTCCTCTTGTTGTTTGCGCTCCTCTTCCTCCCTCTCCCTCTGCTCGCGGGCCAGGCGACGATTCTCAGCCAGGATGCGAGTCGCCTCCTCTGCATCTGTGGTGCCGGCTGAAGTCTTGTGGGCTGAAGGACTGCTTACACCTTCTAGACGGTATGAAAATAGTGCTTTATGTGTTTCTGAATGCAACACGGCATTACAGACTACATGATAATGTACTGTAGGTGCGAAAGGGGTTAGAGTGTAGTAACTGACCACTGGCTGCTGCTGGTGTCTCCTCAGTACTGGCCTTGTTCTGGCCAAGCGGCTGAGGTCGGGGCTGCAGAGGACTGAGAACCTGCTCTTCATCCTCCCCTTGTGATCGAGTGGGTGTAGAGGATTGGGAGCTATCAGGTGTGGTCCTGACAGGACGAATGTTTCCAGGGTCCTCCGCCCCAGGAGACTTAAGTTGCTTAGGGGTCGGAGGGCGCCCTGTCTTCTGTGGAGGCCTGCATGCGGGGGAAAAGATGCATTAGGCACTTTGAACATTTTTTCATGGAGCTTGGTTACATTACACTTCATTGAAAATGGTTTCGGTGAAGATATTTTAAAAAAGGAATGGACATAAAATAACAGCTGTGCTAAAAACACCTCAAAAAAGTTACACTCTTCCTATTTTCAATCATCCATTACACCAATCTGTCACATATTTGCTTATGCTACTTTTTCCATGATTCTCCTACCTGCCAGGAGAGGGCGTAGTTACTTTGCTGATCTTTTTGCCTGAAGAAGAGGCGTGCTTGTTGGGGGGCAAAGTCAGTATGGGAGCCAATGGGAGTGTCAGATTGCTCCATGACTTCCTGACAAAGTCACGGTTCTTTTGCTGTAGGCCCTATGAGACGGAAACAAAGTGATTAAAAAAATATTATTCTAGATCAGGGCTCAAGTAAACCAATGCTCTCTTATAGCAGCAGCAAAGAGTTACAGAAATAGTTCTTTACAATTAAAAAAAAAAGAAAAGCGTGTAATCCAATGGTACAAAAGGTGCTCAGATCCAAGTGCCCTACTGACAGCAGCAGATGATCATTAGTAACAGGATTAGACTCAGACAGCCGTCCCCTGGCCCTGCATAACTTCTGGCACTAACCATACCAAGCTGTGACACTAACATAAAAATCTTTTACCAGTTGCCAAAATTTAAAATCAACCAATTAACAAGCTGTGTTATATTTTTGTAGATGAGAGTATACTGTGATGTTCATATATGACAACTTGAACATTATAATGGCACACAGGTGTTTTTCACTGGTGTATCCCTGGTATTCTGCATTGGATCTGGATTGAATTTGTTTGTTTTTTTGTCCACATATGATAGACATGTGTTTGTGGGTCAGTGTATACAGTGCAAAAGATGTCTACCTTTTAAGAACTTAATGGCATAAGCTGGGACATACTGCTGTCACACTAGACAGATGGACAGTAGGTACAGTGATGTGTGTGTGTGTGTGTGTGTGTGTGTGTGTGTGTGTGTGTGTGTGTGTGTGTGTGTATGTGCATGTGTGTGTGTGTGTGTGTGTGTAAAGAGCAGGGCTAGACAGATACTTTGATAGATTGTGTCTGACTGATCTGGGACATCATCAGCATGAAAAAAGACGAGAAAGGAGAGCAAAAAAGTGATGAATTATTTCTGCACTTCAGCATAATAAAACACCAAAAACACCTACATAGCAAATGAGTAAGCACCGGCACTATATCTACAAAATATTATAGCAAATACCCATAGATTCAAGGGTAGGATTTAATGTCAGCACTGAGAAAAAGAGGAGGATTAGAGTTTCCGTCATCACATGAACAAATGAGTAATGTCTTATTAGTGCACCCAGAATGTGTCACAGCTTAAATTTCACACTGTAATGCAGTACAGGTACAGTATTGGGAACAAAATTGTCTGTACAGTCAAACACAGCTGTGTGTTGATGGAATGACCTACCGGTTTTGTTCCAGTGGTCCTCCTGCGGGCAGCGATAGAAGAAGATGAGGTTGTGTCCCTGCTGAGGCTCCTCTCTTGGCTGCGGCAGTGAGGGAGCGGCTGAGCCTGCAGGGCCTTGAATGACATGGAGCCCATGGGGTGGCAGGACACTGAGCGAGGACAAACAGGCAATGCTACGGTGAAGTACGAGGTGGGAGTATGGAGTGTTTTGAGGAAGGCATGGATCAGGGGAGAGCGAGGATTTGTGAGACAGCGGTAAGGGTTTGATAAACAAGAGAACGGAGCAAAAGATCGGGATGGAGGTGAAGGAATTTGAATGAATGAATGAATAGATGATGTGGGTTAGGGAGGACCAGCATAGGAGGAAAAGGAATTAAAAGAAAAAGTTTGATGGAAACAGAGAACAAGAGAAAGACGGCATTAGTACTATTGATTAGAAGCCCAACTGCTAACATAACTGCGGCCATCACTTGGACATCACATGTATGTCAAAGATTTTCAATTAATATTACGCTTTTATTAGAAGGATTTAGTAGTGCTGATTCATCAGGGTAAGGATTAAAAGAAAAGAAAATAGAACAACTTTGTTGGACTGCTGTAAAAAGTCCCAGTGTTGGAAGCAGTAGACTCATTTGTCATCCAGTCAGAATAACCTACTCACTACAGACACATTAGACCTGACATCATGCAGAAGAAACAAGCATGCAGCAAAATACACAACACATGCGAAACATGCAGCTACACACACACACACACACACACACACACACACACACACACACACACACACACACACACACACACACACACACACACACACACATTGTGTTGAACATATAAAAGTGTGCAGTAGAAGAAAGCAAAGAAAAAAGAGATTAAACCAAACTTCCTTTAAGCAAAGGAGATGGACAGAAGTACACCAGATTTGCAGGGCAATGACAAGATGTTGTAAAATGTGAGGAAAAGTAGCACATGTTACAGTTTACACTTGAACAAGTAGACGGATAATTTCAACAACTTCTATTATTTATTTAATGTCCAAATGTATTTATGTGGGCTTGGGCTTGATTGGTTTGTTAAGACAAGTGCTGTGAGAGAGCATTAGAGCCGTAAACATTTGGAATATTCAACTATTTAAGTAATCAAATGATAATTTTCAGTAATTTTTTAAAGCAAAAATGTAATAGGTGACTTTATAAAAGGATGTTTTTTTTTACAATTATCTGATAAACAATTAACTGAGAAAACCATTGTTAGTTGCAGCCCTAGTTCTTAACAAAGTATCTTTGAATATTTCAGCACCTAACATCACATCACATCACACACAAACACATACATCATCTAAATCACTGTTGTTGTGGTAACAGTGATTGGCAGACAAGGCAAGGTACCAATAGGGAAATACTTCCTGAATGGCCTACTTAGATATGTGTGAATGTGTGCGTGTGCGTATGTGTGTGAGCTTTGAGTGCCTGATACGGCCTGGTGAGGGAAGTTTCAGACAGTGTAATGCTTTAAGTCTGGCCAAATCTGATTAACATCAGAAACCATTCTGATCAAGACCAAAATATAAACAGCACGGATACTTCTAGCACCGTGAGCTGTGATTGACGGTTCTGTGTGTCTGCATAAACGTGCTCTGTTGACTCTAAGGACGGGGGGTTTACCATGTTACCTGTTTGGTCTCCAGAAAGACTCATGGCACTGCGGCTGCGGGCCAGGTAGGAGTGTGTTGGCTGCTGCAGACGGTTCACCACATTGCTCTCCCATGGCGACAGAGGAAGGCGGCGCAGGCCTGCACACACACACGTAACATTTGAACAACTAAAACTATTAACCGCCTGCTGATTAGCCTAAGAAATCAGTCAAAGCAGATTATAAGCGATGCATAATTACTGTCTCTGTTACCATACCACCCTCGTACTGCACAGTGAGGTAGGCAGGAGATAAAGTTAACTCGTGACCATGCAAGCTGTTACGTTGCACCAACACCTGCATGCACCGGGCTGGTAATTATGAAAGATTAAACAAATTATAAGCAAACAAACCAAAAGCAAACACGAGAAGGAGAACATTCAAATAAACGGGGCAGGACATTGAAGTAACTGTTGTAAGTGAGGAAGTCAGAATATTTTGCCATGCAGTTCCTGGTACTTTCCCTGGAATTATTGCCATATTCCACATAATGCATAGCTTATTAACCAGAGATGGACAATGCAACAATTAATTAATAAACCCATCTTCACGATAACCTGAATTGCCACTTGCTAAAAGACAAAGCACAGTTAATCAGACATAACATGCAGCGTTGCTCGTTCAGATAATGAAGCAGAGGACAAGGTTGCAGGTTTCAGGGTTAGGAGGGAAAAGATACACCTGGGCTGGAAACTGTACAGAGGAATGTAAATCTCTGACCTATGACACCTATTATTCAGAGATTCATATTACACTTAACACGCAGTGCCATGATTGCATTTTATGTCTACAATTATGTGCGTCCATGTGTTAAAATGTAGGTGTTGATTTTTGAGCTGGGATAAAAACAGCATACAGTGTTCCCACAAAAACAAAAAGATTATCCTACAGAGGATTAGAGAAAGGGGTCACACGCAAGAGGGGGGGTAGATCTTGATCCCTCTGATGAAACACACAAAGTGCAAACCCAGTGCATTTTGTTGGATTTGATTATTGTATTGTAAATGCCATTTCAAATCACACCATTCTGTATAGTGGGACTTCTAAATCAAAGCTTAGTCAGTCTTCTAATTTTTAAACCTACAGTCATACATTTACTGATAGGAAAAAATAATGGAGATGGAGAATCATTTTACAACTACACATATGCATGAAAACGGAGCGTCAATGTTTTATTCTTTTCACTGATAGGGTAATCACAATTCCTATCATTTTGGAATTCCTCAACAGTTTCCAGCCCATGATCTTATTTGCTCTGCCGCATAGTATGTAGCATATAATACAAGGCTCCAAACTGCAAAAACCTTCCCAGAAAAAACACCTGTGTTTTTGTGGTGGGTGGTCTTTCCCAGGTGTAGGCGTGATTTGGACTGAGCTTTGCTAATGACAGGGGAGGAGGCTGTTCTCTTCTGTAAGCCTGTCAGCAACATATGAACATCAGAGAACACATGACTAATTCTTAAAGTTGCACTTAAAAAAAAAGAAAAAGAATATCTTTAAAGCTGCCCTGTGGAGTTTTTCTGTAAACAAACATGTTGAATGTAATTAATTCCCTGTGAAACGTATGCCAGACAGATTTTTAAACCATTTTATATCCTGTATTATTCACTTTTACTCGCAGTTTTCTTCTGTTTGTGGTTTGTTACTGCCATCAAACGTCATTCAGTATATCAGTGTGAAATATCAGTGTGAAACTTTCAACATGAAAGGGTGTCATGTCATATGCATGCTTGAACACAATATAAGCAGAAACCCACTTGTAAAAACATTGCTACACAGCGCCATTAGTGCTAATAAACTCCACAGGGCATCTTTTATCTATAGAACTGTATTTTATTATTGTGTCATCTCACTGAAAATTTAAGAAATTAGAAAACCAGCTTAAAACCTACATAAAACCAAAGGCAGATCATCACAAGTGAATAACTTTAATGCACAATAATAGTGTTTGTGTGTAAGGTTCATTTGAATTACCTCGGTCTGGTGAGTGTAGGAGTGTGGCAGAGGAGTAGGAGAGGCGCTTGGTAATGATAGGGTCTGTGTGTTTGGATAAATTCATCGTGGACACTGACCGCCTGTCAGCATCTACAAACAAACAGGCAGCATAATTCAAGAATATTAATGATATATTACTTCATAAAGTGACTTTAAAGACAGAGACAAAAGGGAGAAGAAGAAGAAAAAAACGAGAGTTGGAGCCAGCACTTTCTCTTTGAAGGGTTACTCTATTCTATGAGTTCTGGTTAAGTCAGGTTGGAAATGAAAAACTACCAGAATGTTGCTAAAAGGGAAAAATATTAGACAATGAATTAGTGCTAAATGGGTCTTATCATCTACCAATGTTGAAAAAGCTTTGAATGATCCTGTGTCTTTGGATATAAGTTCAAGTCACAAACTGGATTGCTACATGCAAAAATGAAAAACAAAAAACAAATACTAATCATGCCATTCACATTGGCCTACATGTACACTAATGCCAGTGTGCTAAAATATTTACATTTCTAAAGCCAGTGTTCTAACGCTAGCCCGCTAACTGTCAGTGCTATAATATTCACATTGGGAGGTCATTCCGTATCTGCGGTAGAGACTGAAAGCACTCTGCATGTGCTCCAGTCCAGCAAGGTCGAGTGGATAGAGGAAAGCCGACTCGACAAAACCTGGACCAGGAGGGGGAAAGGACAATGGCAGAGAAACAAAGAGCAGAGAGGAGGCAGAGGGAGAGCGAGTTTAAGAGAGAGAGAGAGAGAGAGAGAAAGTGAGCAAGAGAGAGGTTGAGTTAGAGAAGAAGGGGGAGAGAGAGAGAGGCAGAGCAGGGTGTGAGTCAGCAGTAACAACAGAGGGCAGTGGATCTGAATAGTTCAAATATAAGCATGGCAGAACAATACTGACACGCAGAGGCAGGCAGACATATTTACACAAGAGAGACACTCGCATCAGGGATATCAAAACACAATCTAACAGCAGGAAAAGTGGCTAAAAACAGTGAAAGTGAGAAAAATGTCCAAACACTTCAACATAAGGGCAAAAAAGTATCTCAATGAACTGTAATGAGTGCAGGCAAGCGTTGTGAGTTTGTGGCTTTATTGTTGAGTAATGTATGAAAGTACCGGCTGGTGTGCTGGGAGTGTTTGTGTGCAGTGCCCCGCCCCATGACCAGCGGTTGGGCTTCTGTCTGGTGGCCTGGCTCCTCTCCAAAGTTCGACGAATCACCGCTTCATGACGAACCTTGAGTCACAACACAACAATTACAACATCATCATCAGCAGCATTAAAAAAACACAACGCTCCAGCACGCAAACACTGCTGCTACACCAACACGTTTTTTTACTCTGAATGGATGCTAGCAGTGACATTAAGTCTAGAGACATGTAGTGTGTTTTGGGCATGCCAGATGTAAAAGATAAAAATAAAACTATGATTGTGAAACATACTCAAAACCAAAACAAAAAGCAAAGCCACTCTGTGAACTGGTCCTATGAATGAGAGTAAAGGAAGATTTTTTATAGATGGCTGCAATGCAAAAGCTTGTTGTGGTCCCATAATGTATTCCGAGAACGCATAATAAAAACCTGTCTGGTGGCCCCAACGTCACCAAACCTTTGTTGCATGTCACGCTACTCTCTCACTCTCTTTATCTTTTTGTCTGTATCTCTACTGTCAAAACTACATCAAAGCAAAATGCCAAAAACTGAGGAGAAAAATTCTGTTGCTTCATATTCCAAATTTAATTTATAACTGTTATTCATTTATGTATTTATTCATTTTATAAAGGTTTTTCTTCTTTAGCATTTAGCATTTTCCATGTTATAAGCCTTAGACAGACCACTAGGGAACAGGGGCTCCCCGTTATGAAGATTTTTTTAGCATGCCCCGTACTCTGGGAAGATACAGTATACTGTTGTTTCCACTCTATATATATATTCATGTGGTGCCTTAGAACTGTGTTTTGGCTCTAGGACACATCCATGTTCATTAAATCAATTAACTAATTAGACTCTGAAATCCAATTCATTGTAACGTGATTATTATTAATTACTGAACAAAGAACCTGCAGATAATCCAACAGCTTCTATAGACTAAAGAAAGCCCCACTTGATTTTTTTTTCTGTTTACAGAAGATGTTACAATTTCCAAAGATTAAAACAAGAAAAAAACTTGTGAGTCTAAAAATTGACCAGGAGGAAATGTGTGTATTAAGTATTATATGAATTTATAACTGAGATTTACCCCCTGAGTTTCAAGTGTTGACTTCATTTTGAGTTTTGGTGGCAGTTGTGAGTAATTGTTGTAGTAAGGACAAGTACTGTGTGTTTTCGGGCCTCGTTTGCTTGACTGACAGGGGCCTCAGCCTATCAAATTCAGTCACATGCTTCTCACCTCAGCTCCAAACAGGTCATTTAGCCTTTGACCAGATTTGGATTTTATAGCCTCAATAACTGTCATAACCAAATTAAAGCTGCAAAACTTCCCCTCAGAAATCTACAGGTAACATTACAACAGAGACTATGTATTTCTACAATTTATGGTAAATATGAAGTTGATGTGTACAATATGTGTGCAGATGCTGACTAAACATTTTCACGAGAAGATGATGAGAAGTTTGGCTGCAGGCATCCACGCATTTGTGTGAGTATTAAAAAGATCCGAATGCACAGGTGTTAAAGACATGTGTGTTGTAACCTTGTCATCCTCCAGCTTCTGCCGTCGCTTCTCCTCCACAGCAGCCCGTCTCTTGTCCTCCTTCATCCTCTGCTCCTCCAGCCGTCTCTTCCTCTCCTCCAGGAGCTTCTCATAGTGCTGCCTGGCTCGCTCTTCACGCGCCTGCCACTGGGCCTCCTTAAAAGCTATGGCACGGTGAACACACACACACAGTTAATATGGGCTTGATGTACAGTATGTGCATTAGTGTTTTGCATGTGCTCACATGCTAAAAAAAAAATCATACAAGTGTGCATAATCATAAGAACAAACACACATGCCACATGGACACACACCGGCTTATAACAGCAGTGTGATGGGTCAGCTGTAGATCATGTGACTAGGCTTTAGCTCTCAACACAAAGCAAATCCCTCAGCCCGTCAGCAAGGGCTAGGGGTATAACCACTGTGAATACCAGCACACACTTCAAAAATGTAAAACATACATAAAAAATACTAACAGGCCACTATTTCCAAAAGCCCATATGCAGTATGTCACTCACACATTCATCCAAAGCCAAATTCAATACACCAGCCTCCCTAAACCATGGACCATGGCCTGACCCATTATGTAACATGGGTGCTATGGTAACAGGGGTGCCTGGCTTTTGCCTAGACTTTATGTAACAACCAGAGAAACGGCTAGTTCACCACAGCTACAGGCCAACTGCAGTCATGATATGTTTCAGGAAGGATTAAAAAAGAAAAGAAAGGGAGGGTTAAGGCCCCCACATACTCTCACTCACACACACACACACACACACACACAGTTAAAGAATACACACCATTCTGTTTCTCACGCTCCTCACGGCGCTCACGGGCCAACCTCTGTCTCTCATCAATCTTGTTGAAGAGCAATGAGTCTGCAGCACAACAGTTAAATAGCATTAAAAACTCTGTGGAAGACAAATTCTGGGATGATTTATTTTTAAGGAACCAATGTGTATCATCTTCCAATAACTGTTTCAACATGAGATTAATTTATCTCTATATTTCAGTGTGTCTTGCCTGTTTTGGTGGAAGCATTGTTACTGGGGCTGTTGCTGGTGGCTGTGCGTGACGGAGTTGGGGTGGTGGCTGTGGGGGTCAGGGTGGGAGTGTAAGTCTGTCCGGAGCCTGAGGAGCCGGGGCGGGCAGATGAAGACGTGCCATCCTCCTCCGATTTATACTGGGAGTAAGATGCTAGAAAGAAAGATAAATAATTGTTAGTGACAAAATACTTCAGACAGGAAGTGAGGTAAAATAGACAGAATAAGGAAGGGAGAGAGACAGTGGGAATTTACATTAAAAGATCCATTGCTGACAAAGCTTCAACTTCTAATGCAAAAAGAAAAAAAAAAAAATCAGCTAAATTCTAAATCCGCAGTTATAAAAGTTTTACAGCCAAGTCAAACTCAAAACATGTCATGTTAGTCTTAAATAAATCATAAATCAATTTCCAGACCTGCCTCATTGTCCCACCCTGTCCCTACACACCCTCAAAACTATGTAGCTAGCCTGTCAAGACAATGACACGAAGTCAATCAATAATAAAAGAGCCATACCATGAAAGTCAATGGTGTTTTGTAGTCAAGTATGCAACAACACCCTGCTTTTCTTTTACATACAATATACATGAAAATACACACTTATGTAGTGTAATTAGGTAATAAAATGTTGTACTACTACTACTCTTTGTGACCTATACTTCTGACTAGCTGGCAGTAACTCATACTGAAGGTCCATTTGAGTGTGATCAGACACCAAGTTATGCAAGGTATAAACATAGAATGACTGTGTGTGTGCGTGTGTGCATATGTGTGTGATATTAACTGTATGAAATCAAGCAATAGTGAGAAAAACCGACCGTCACAGAAAAACAGGGAGACAAGTGTAACGAGAAATGTTTGAGAATGAAAAGGATAAAAAGCAGAGTGACACATCACATATGAACAACACTACCCTCATCCTGACAGTGCTGACTCTGATCTGTATTTTCAACACTTAAGACTTCTGCAGTTTAGCCTGACAGGAAGCAAAATTGGGTACTATTTTACAGGCTGCGTGTTCAGTGTATTGTCAAATGTCCTCAGTGTGCTGCAGTATTTCCAGCCAGCTCAGAGCTAAGCTATTGAATAATGGCACTATCAGGCACAGGATGACTCAGCACTTTTATGTCAGCCTCCTGGACACTGACACAGAGCTTAACATTGAGCTTTATGAAGACACAGATGAGCCTCCATGTCCTCCATATCTAAAAAATGGCCACATGCACTCAAGCTTTGGGGCGGAAGGCTTGCACGATTAGACGAGGACACCCATGACAAAGTCTCAATTGCACTTCTTTATCAATACTGCAACTCACCTTAGATGACAAAACGTATTATAGGTGAAGTAGGTGTGGAAAGTAAACATTGTGTGTGAGAGTGTGGTGAAGAGTGGAAGCTAGGCAAGTCTCTAAAGACACTAATCTGTCCCAGAAAGTTGAAGACCGAATTAAATCAGTCCCCTTGACACACTATATCATATGAACTCTACCTGAAATAGCACAATCCACTTCCTACTCTTCATGTCTCTCTCTTGCGCTCTTTCCTACATGGTCTCTTTATCTATTCTCCTCAGCGATATGTTAGGTCAGTCAGGTAATTAATGATGCTGGCAGAAGAGTAGAGCAAAGGTACAGGTTTCTTTTCCAAAGCTACGAGTGGACTCTCATCATGCTTTATAAGCAAGCTCAAGTGCACTGGGCATTCAAATCTTCAAATGAATACTCCCATTTTTGTATAATTTAATGCTACCACTCACCTCCGTGGCTGTGTTTTGTATGATTATACTAATCTGTGTGATATTTATGCTATTGATTAATAGGACAATTGTGATCTGTGTCTGTGTTTTTGTGAGAATTTCTTTGCTCATTCACTACATGGCGGAAAAGTTTTTGAATTCACTTGACCTTTGCACCCATGCAGCCAATGCTGATGACATTTGTACACTTCGCGGTTTGTGATAAGGCATGTTGTCTACAATGACGTCAAACTAAAATAGCAATGCTGTCTCCATCCTAACACACTGAGGCATTTCAATTCCCAAAGGAAACACAGGACAAAGATATGAGGTCATAGCTGCAAAGGTATTGCATGTCACAATCTATGGGGCATCTATAGAGATGAATAAACAGGCATTAAAAGGTCTATGCCGTCTCGGGTGTGCTAGCCTTGGAACTGGTTTCATAATGGCTATTGTTAAAAACAGGAAAAGTTGGACTGGGTCATGTTACAATAATGTCTAGTCGATGTACTCCTTCCCCTAAAATCATTTTCCTCACACAAAAGATAAGCTCATTGAGAGAAGAGGATAATGTTCAGCAGCCAAATATTGAACTGGAAATTTGTGAAAGGCTTTAGGCTAAGCTCCATAACAATGTAAATGAGATGAGGCCAGGATCTATCTATTTGTATTAAAGCACCTTCAACAGGAGGTAATATTGCAAAAAATTCAACTAAAAAAAACGAACACATCACGTACACACACAAAATAAGGAGGTCTTTCTGTTTGTGCAGCTAAACACTTAGTGAGTGATGTAGTACACCCTCAGTCATACTGAGTGGGAATACAAAGTGAGCCTGTGGTGACAGACTAAGGGCAGGAGCACTTTTCTCAATTTGACAACTTGAACTGGGGCACTTCACTGAAAAGAAAGAGGAATTCTCAGGAAACAAGAAACAAGTTCCTTCCTCACAAAAGTCTGGCACAGAAACACAGACATAGGAGAGGGAGACAAATAAAGGCTGTCAAGCAGAAGAAACAGCCAGCCTCATTCACAATTAAATGAATGAAAATTAGCAATTACTGACACACAAAATCATTATGCGCAAAACAGCTATTTACATCTAGCATTTATTGAAAATTAGTGATCAATCAATATATATTCAGCCCCACAGGAACTGCATTGTGACCCATATTCACATTAACATTACCATTTTATCTCAGCAACACTAAGCTCACATATACTGTAGACATCACATAGATATAATGTAATATAAATTTTGTCATTTGAACATTAGCTAGATATACCCCCGAATTTAAGTATTTACATTCATGGATATCGTGCAGTTCATGGATGTTGAATGTGTGTGTGTGTGTTTGTGCTAATTAGACTAAACTAAGCAAATCATGATAATGATGAGTCTGCTGCATGAAACTGAAACATGAGCAGCTCACTTTGACTGAACCTAAAGAAAGTCAGTGGATATCCTGAGCTCCACCTTGGCTTCACATAGTCAAGTTTACCAGAGAGGGTTTACCAAACAAAAAGAACTGGGGTCATTGTGCACATAGAGGAGGTCAGCAGAGGTCAAAGGGCTCCCTGTGGCTCGAGTTGTCTGCAGATCAGGGTAGCATAGGGTTTTACATTAGCCAAAATAGCAGCATCTTCCAGATGGGATGCATATATAAAAGAGGTGACTGTGAAAAGTATGATGAATGATTTTACTCTAGACTGACCTAGAAGTTATTGAAACTCTGTTAATGCCCAACCATCTTTGCCATTCCCAAACCCCAAATCCTGCATTTGAAAGTCTCAACATTGTAGTTACGTAGTGGGGATCAGGAACCTTAAACATCTACACTTTGAATTTTCATGTCAATCTCTGACACTTTCTCTCTCTCCTTTAGGAATACATTTTTCTTTAATTACTGCAGTGTGGGTGGATAGGGTGTCCAACTAAACTTTGCAAAGATTTTACACATGGCCTTGTGGTTTGGTGACTGGAGTGCTGAACGTGATATATTATATCCCCAGTTCAAGTCCAGCGAGGCTCCTTTGTTGCATGTCATTTGCCATCTCTCTCCCTTCATTTTCTGTCATCCCACTGTCGACTCAATAAACGACAAAAAATGACCCCCCAAAAAACACAATTGTTCACTGCCTCCAATGCATCAACACAATGATGTGGTGGACTTAATATCTGGTGCAGTTGTTTCCACCCGCTGCACCTCACAGCTTCGTCCATCTGTTGCAGATGTCATTAAACAAACAAACCTCAAATGACCTGAGTATTTTTGGCTATGCGCAATAGACAACAGTTTAACAACCGTAACCACCCAAATAAGTCTTATTTATTGTAGTGTAGCAATTTTCTGCCACACATACACTGAGTACTTCATTATTTGTATTTTATTTATAACAATTATCCACAAAAAGTGTGAGAAAAAAACCTTATATTAAGTCAGATTCACGGCACACAGGGTACAACAGTACTTAAAGTACTGTAAATGTTTCCTTTCTCAGTAAGAAACTAGACATAGGCAGATTTTACAGTGTAGTCCTTAAGTATTAGGACTGTGATGTGTTTTTTATGTTTTGGCTCCACTCCAGCATACCGGATTTCAAATGAAACAATGGCTATGTCGACTTTCAGCTCTCAGGTTTGGACGGTGCATAATCATGTTACATGAAACAAATTTGAATTAAACATAGAATACTGAACTTTAATGTCATATTTATAGTTTAATTTCAAACAAACTTACAGACTACACTATACTTGTGTTCACTCTCCATTCTGCAACCTGTGAGTACCGAATATGAGTGAAATATGCAGAAGTCGTGCTGACAGAACACAAGTATTTACCTGGATTTTGGTTCATGATTCCAGGGGTGTGATCCCAGGATGGGACCTGCTCAACCCCTTGCTAGTGTCCCACTCTAACTAGTCAGATTGGAGGGCCAGAATCAACGTTCCTACTTCCTGAACACATCCTGCATAACGAAAGATAAGCTCAAATCCAAAGTCCATAGTGTGCTGAGGGGGACGAAGGAAAAACCAAAAGAACGAAAAACAAGCAACAGAAAAAGAAAGCCTGCAAAATCCAACCAACTGTTCCCAGAGTAATGGGGAGAGAGAGGTCAGCTTTGGTCGATATCACTGTTGTTGAGAGCCGACAGTGTGTGAGACAGGTTGTGGCTGCTCTCCAACCCCCATCCTTTTGTGTGTGTGTGTGTGTCCGTGTCTGTGTGTATTTGCGTGTAAAAGAGACAGAGAGTGAGACATAGAGAGAGTGTGGCTGTTTAATCTGCCCCTCCCTCCCCAAGTGCTGGTGTGTATAAGTGTGTGTGCGTGCACACTCCCCACCCCCAATCTATCTGCATTCATTGGCAGTCAGATTAAATGGTCAGAGTTAGCGATTAATGCTGTGCTGTCCAGGCCAGTGGGTAGCAAGCAAGCACGCTGTGTGGCTCCTGCCTCCCTGTAGCCTGAGAGGATTAGCCACTGCTAATGCTAAGCTAAACTCTAAGCTCCAGCCATCAGAGCAGTAAGCGGGTAGGGGTGGGAGTCTTCCTTTCCAGCCCCAAGACAGCCATTCAGGCCAGGATATCAGGTGCCAGAGGGGTGGGTGCTACTTGCAAATGATATCTACAAGTAGATATCAAGTACATATCTACATTCCATCACTCATTATGATTTTTGACAACATTTTGACATGGTGGTCAAGAATAACAAAAAATACATCCAGTTTTGCAGTGTTGAGGTATCATCAGAGTCGATCTACCATGTCGATCAAAACTCCACACAACTGCTGAAAATTAAACCATTATTTTGTGTGGATCACTAATTAAGACTACTCTAAGGCTAAACTTGGATCAAGTTGATGAAGAAAACATACTAACAGGACAAACAATCAATACCATCTATCATGCGTTACGGCCATTCTGGTGTATGAATCAAGGATAGCATCCAAGCATGATTGTAAATTTAAGATAAAGACAAGTTGTTTGATACACACAACTCGGCAGGTGCCTGATATTGAGATTATGCATGCTGCAGAACTCACAATCATCTCTCTATGCCCCCCTTCTCTGTCTATTCTGCTCTATTATTAATGGTTTAAGTGAGCTGCACATGAAGGCTTCCTCCCATGAGGACACTACAAACCTGAATGACAATCATGTCTTACACTAAAAGGAAATGCAATTACTTTGAAATCAGACCAACCTTGTCTTGTCCTTTTTATATAATATAGCAGATACAGACCTACATCATTTACTTATATGGAGTCAGCTTAGCAAGTGTACATGGGTGGAAATTGTAAAAATCTAGTTTTTACATTCTAATATTTTATCAATTTCAAATAGGTCAAAGATCATGTATCACTCTGTTATACATGTAAATTATATGAGAATTAAAGAAAGGTGAAACAAGGGCGAAGGGATGTTAAAACGTATCTAAAAACAGCTGACTTACTGCTATATTACTGTTTTCAGGGCAGCAGTATTATGCAGATTCAGAAGGAACCCAAAAAGGCTCAGTTCACTTTTAATATTAGAAAGCTGACACACATTGAACCAAACCAGGCCCATAACTTTCATATTCACAAGCAATACAACACTACCCATAAAACATTGCCCACACATACTTTTCTGTGTGTTCTTTGTATTCAAACATATTTTTCTACTTCTCGTGGTTCCCTACCAAGACTTAAGAATCTAATCTGAAATCAGACAGGAACAGGTTACTGAAACCAACTTTCATTGACACTAAAAGAAAACATATGAAATGAATGAATTAATATCAAACACCAAAGTCAATTTGATAAGAGAAGAACAGTTCAATGTGAAAGTTAATCATTTGTTGCACGTTTATACCTGCTGTCACTGCAGCCACATGCTTTCCTGTTGACTGCCTGCTCTGCTTACTGATGCATTACAACCACATACACGTGTGAAGTGGACTGCACCTTCACTCTCATCTGCTGCCCTTGCGTTGTTGACCTGATCTTGCCTCGTCAGCTGGTTTCTGTGCACATACACACAAACTGTGCCTTTCTCATCAGACCTGTCAGCCACCTGTCTCTGGCTGGCTCAGCTTGATGGGTTAGGGGGACTTTTCATCAGAGAGAGCAAGAGTACACGCATACTATACGAAAAAAATAAGTAAACTATAAAAATATATACAAAAGTGTAAGCACATCGTGAGAGCACAACAGCCTTTACTAGACCTCACTAACCGAGCAGAGCAATTGAACACAAAACACATCTTCACTCATATTTCCAGCCACTTTTATCATTTGTACCGTTATGCTAACAAATACACACATTTATGTCTTGAATGCTTCACCACTTTAGATTGTCTTTGTCTACTACTGCGACTCACTACTCATGGCTCTGCCCCAGATGTTAATGCCCTCACTCACCCCATTTCCTTTCCTCTCTCTCTCTTACTCTCCCTCTCTCTCTCTCTCTCTCTCTCTCTCTCTCTTACACACACACACACACACACACACACACACAATATACTCAGTAGTTTAAATGTGGCTAAACAGTACCAGAGCATGCAAATTCATCATGCCATCCACCACACACTTTACATTCCTCAAATTGTTCCTCTATCCTCTCCTTCCATACCTCTTTTCTTCCTCTTGCAAGCATTTCTCCGTCTCTGTCCCTCCTCTTCCTCAGTGATGGTGAAGAGTGCGGGGATGGCTGAACGGTTGCCTCCCTTCCTCTGTCTCCTTTTGCCCCGCAAGCACTCTCCCCCACCTCCTCCTTGTCCTCGTCCCTTACTGTCTGGCATCGCCTGCCCTGTTGCTAACCCTCGAGCCTATGGCTAACTAACCCAACCCCTGCCCATCCCACCCTGTAGTAGTGGGTGGGCTGGGGGGGGGGGCAGGTCAGTGGCAGATGCCAGAGGATGGTTGGACAGGGTCACCCCTGAAAGCTTCCTTCTCAGTGAAGATGTAGATAGCTGATGGCTAATGCTAACAGCAATTTCTTCTGGCTGCACATTGCTGCTCTGTGTGTGAGACAGCAGAAAGAAGAGAGAGAAAGAGAGGGGGAGGATGGGGCAAAAAGAGCAGGAGAGAGACAGGAAATCAGCTGTGGATGACAGCAAAGGACAAAGATGAGTTAACAGGTAGAGAAGATGAGTTAAGTGTAGAGAGATGGTGAGGGAGTGTTTGAAGAGAGACAAACAGAGCTGCTCACTGTGCTATGTCCACACTGACTGCGATGACAGTGCCAGGCAAAGAGTGAGATAGTCTTGCTGAGGATGAGCTCTTGTAGCCTGGCTTAGAAAAGAAGACTTAATCCACAAGACTGGCTTGGTTGAGAGCTAGATGGATTGCACTTCTCTTCACTCCCTTACTCCTCAAGAGATGCTGCAGCTGCAGTTACTGTTACTGCAGCCCCCCTTCCCCTTTCCTTCACTTCCCTTGCCAGATTTATCCTGTGCAGTAAATGCAAACTTGTCAGAAGAATCGCATCACACAGGCACTAACTGCACAGTACACACACTTAAGTCCTTAAATAGAAGGATGCGAGAGGCCAACAGGGTTGTTAAAATATTCAGTACTAATCCAGCGGTGGAAGGTGAGCCGTTACCAGTAAAGAGTTTCCCTGACAACAGCAACACATGGACCAATGACGCAGGAATGTGGAGAGCAGGTGGCATGCACACTTTAATGTAAGGCACACAGCTTGGCATGCATGCCTATGAACCATAGACTGTATGTAAAGATGGATGACATGACAGCTCCACAAAAGTGAAGCCAAAATATGTCGGTCACCCCCTGGTGGTTGGTTGCAGTATAGATCATAAGTCCCGCCCACTCCATGTTAGCGTATGGGACATGAGCCAAACTGAAAATTTAAATTACACGTCAAGACCGCAGCAGTTTCTGAAGGAAGACGCTAATATAGGTTTTGATTTGTGATTCAATACCAGCAGTAGCTGATTTTACTGATGGGTTTTAGCTGGTTATCTTCTCCATCGCAGCTCCTAGATTCACTCGGCTCCTGGCAACAGAACAGCTGTCAGTCAGGTTAAGGGGGCCATCCCAGTCCCCTGACTCCACTGCACAGACTCTGGTTGCAAATGTTGTCACACAAACAAGATGGAAGCAGTATTTTGGATTCATTTGTGCATCTCAGTAGGAAGTGGAGACATTTTTCCAGAGTCTACACATATATACAGTCTACACACCAAACAAACAATGCAGTAATAAAGCGGCCACTTTGGGAGGGGTCAGTTCATACAACATATGGTATATGGCCCTGCCCAATTTTCCATCAAAAAAGACCTCAGCTGTCAGACCTAACATGGCTGTACAGTAAATCTGAAAATGTTTTCATTCATGTCTAGCTGGTTCTTTACAGGAAGAGTAGCACAGTCAGCATTTATACGGGAGCAATAAGTTTTACTGCAGTAACTGGAAAAAGGATTAAGGAATAGTGAGAGGATGTGCCGGTGTCACAGAAGTTGGGAAGAAAAAAGGGGCAACAAAGTAATTATGTTTATTGGAGGCTTGTCCAATTACAGTGCAAACAGTAGTCCAACGAACCATTCATTGTGGCATGTCCTCGCACAAACTTAGCTCACAACTACCAAAGCAAATACAAGGTGATTAAACAACCAGCATGACAGCTGTTAATGCCACCAAGACACTGTGGTTGAACACGGTGAGGCGACAACCATTAAAGACACAACCACTGACCGGCCTCTCAGCTCAAACACACTTAACCTTACATTTCTACTTCTGCAAAGCAAACAGCGTAATATGAAGTATTATAGTAGAGAGTTTAATATGAACATCCAATTCGCAATATATTAAACTATATATATTATGTAAAGGAATTCAGAACAAGACTTGCCGACTCATCTCATTAGGGAGCACATGCAGCACAGATAGACATATTCATGAAAGAGCAATCTGATCTTTGTCCCTGCAGGATAGAGTAAGGCTGTAATCCTACACTCAGACTTTAACCGGATAGGCCAGGCTACACACCCTTCTCACACCTGTTGAATGTGTGCATGAGAGGGACAAAGACTCAGAAACAGGTGAAATATTGTGACCAACACGAATAAATTCATCAAAAAAAGTATTGAGCATAATCCTAAAGATGCCCTCCCTTGTGTTTTAAGATGCTGCTTTGAATAAATTACACAGTTAAAAATGATTATAATCACATTTGCTTCTTCTCACTCATTATAAAAATCCCAAATCAAATATATTTAATTTCTAAATATTTAACTGCTGAGCTGGACACAAAATGTTCCCTTCTTCACTGTGAAGTCAGTTCTCTGTAAATGCGCACTGGAGGCTTCAACTTCCCACATGATACTTGTGTGAATTGCATACTGGACCATGATTGGCTCCAAAGTAAGTGTGATGTCACAAATAATGCTGGCAGGTTCACACCCCAAATTCAGATTTAAGACGAGCACAGAGAAACTTTCCCCCTTCAGCAGATAAATGTGAAAACCGCCTCCCTATGTCAAACTCTGTATAAACATCATTCTGCTCAATGAAGTCAACACATCTGACTGAAGTAATACAAAGTAAAATGCTTTTTTGAGTGGAGGGGGACTTCAAGTTTAATTCTATGGATAAACAGAAATTGTATGGGACAACGGTCTTTCTAGGCGCTCAGAACACAACAATATGAATCATCACCGAAGTCTACAAACTTCACTAAGACAGGATATAATATAATCATGGTGGTACAGTAGGTGAGGAAGTGCTGTGCTTCTTGCCAGTCAGAGTGATGTGAGTTACAACAGAGACTCAGCAAATCTCAAGACAAAGCCCAAAACCGTTGACGGCATGAAAGAAATAAAAGAAATATACTTTAGGCCAAATATATTAGCTGGATGATACAAAATAAGTGTGTAAAAGGTGTATATCATGCCAAGAAACACCAACTACTAATGAAACAGGAAAAAAAGAGATGAAAACCTGGGGCACACATCCACACCTTATAAACATGAACAAGCCCTGAGGTGTCTGGCACTAACAACCGGTTACAACTGTATGTGTCAGCTGATAAAGAAAGTGATATTAAAACTGGTTTTGCCTTTGAGTCAGGCATGATAGGTAGGAAAGTACTTTTGTGCAGGCATTTTGTGGGACACCTATTGGATGTCAAATAGCAGTAGATTTTGGAAAACATCTGATAATCCGGTAAGACACAGAGTAGGCTACAGTCTAACTGCTGGGGTCGATGAAAGTGGTGAGGACAGAAAAGAAAACTGACTGGGTGACAAAGTTGACATGGTATTGGTTGTAGAGCAAGCTATGTCATGAACATGATGAAAGAGGGGCATGATAAACTCAATAACAAAATGAATTATGGCCGATTTTTAGACATCTGCTTAAGTTTGAGGGTTCTGGTGTTGTGCATGCTGGCTCACTGTCACACTGGCATGGCTTACTGGGTCACTCCAATAGAACAAAGCCATTATTAATGTTATTAGTAACACCAGTGCATTTCTTATTTTAACTACCCAACATGTCTGTAGTATAAAATTTTCTTTTCTCTCTAACTGGAGATCCTGTGTAAATGCCTGCACTTGGATACGGTCTCCAAATCACATTCTGTGTTAGAAATGGTTTTCCTCACTTTAGGAATTAAAGGCCTGTCAAAAAAAAAAAACCCTCAGTGACACAGATACATATTCAGGACATACATGCTTACCTTCCACGTCAATCTTTAAATTAGCGTGTCTTTGCACAGTTTAACCCTGAAGCAAACCTATCTGGATTTGCCTAGCCAAACACGCAAAACTACAGCACATTTACAACCAGCACATTTCCAAGAGAGAACACGTGAGCTTAGCTAGATGCTAACGGCTACAACTGTTCACCATGTTAGATTTTAAAGATTAATTCATGAAACCTTTGACTATTAAATGTCCCTATTTGCCACCACAAATCATTGCCATTTGAAACTGATATATATCCAAAAGCTACACCTGAACAAAATAAATGAAGAGTCAGCAGTTTATAGCATTAATCTGGAAATGTCTATGTTCACACCACAGCAAAAATGACCCTAGTTTGAGTTATGGAATTTTATGTTTTACTTACTCAACTCACAATTCAGATGTATAATGTACTTTTTTAAATCACCAGAGTTAAGCTGAGGTAAGTAGCTCAATGCTGAGGCCTTTTTCACAGGAGATATTTTGACTTGTCATAGCAGGACCTTATCATAAGTGATTAATGATGACTGAGCTCCATGTAAGTGTCCAAAGTTAATTCTATTAATTGCTCCTGTGCTTTTCCTGCTTTGACATGACAAAATGTTTGCTGTGAAAAAATAATTTTAACAAGAAGTAAAAGCGCTGTAGCTAAACAAGGTATTGTGTGTTAGTACAAGTAGTCATTTTGAGTCCCAACTAGCTGTTTGCTCTACAACATATCAGAAAATAGTAACAAGTGCCTATCACTGTTTCCCAAAGCCCAAGATGATGTCCTCAAATGTCTTTTTTTGTCCTCAGCAACAGTTCACAACCCAAAAATAGTCAGCTGACTATCATCAAATGCAAAGGAAACAGGAAGGTATGTTTGAAAAATTGGAATTTGAACATTTTTACTTGAAAACTAAATGAAATTATTTTCAAAATGGTTGGCATTTAACTTAATAGTCCACGACTAAGCGATTTAACGACTAATCGTTGCAGCTCTAATCCCAATGTAATTTTCTAACTGACATGAAGAGCTATAAATCAGGGCTGAGACATGGACACAATCAAATATCACAATATGTTTGACCAAATATCTAAATATCAATATTTTGACAATATATCATGTAAATCATGTAAAAAATATTTACATGATGTGGATCCAATGAGTGAGTGGGTAAAGGTAAATAATAGAAGAGTACAGTCTGGTAAATTCAGAATGAGTTATATGGGTTTACTGTAATGCAGTCATTAAAACCAAGAAAAAACAACCATTATACCATATCACGATATAATCATGTCAAATATCTAAGAAGAAATCTAGACTCATATCACAAAATACAATATTGATATATTGCCCTGTCCAACTATAAAATAACAGTTTATGTAACAGGTGTGCAGTTATCCGGGAAAACAGTTTAGGATATTACCCAGACAAAATTAAGTGTGAACTGTGGGGGGAATAGTTAAAAGTCACAGAGTGAAGTTGTAGTCTAAAGCCTCATTATAAAGCTCGCTGTCCATTTCCAGTAGGCTAATTCACCTGTCGCGTCAAACTGAAGCAACAGGTGTCTGCCACGGCAAACTGAGCTGAAACTGTCGCTCACCTGCCGCAATAAAGGTAAAAACTAAAAAATAACCGAGTAGTTTCAATAACAAGTCGT
Organism: Scomber japonicus; assembly: GCF_027409825.1. Classification (NCBI taxonomy): domain Eukaryota; kingdom Metazoa; phylum Chordata; class Actinopteri; order Scombriformes; family Scombridae; genus Scomber; species Scomber japonicus. The sequence continues at coordinate 16,249,600 of NC_070594.1, read as the reverse complement.
GTTTAGTTGAATATAAACCGCAAAGCAACCGGTTGGGTGAGTTAATCCTACTCCCGTGACCCGGCGGCTCGGACTACTTGAGTCTCTCTTTAATTCAGCGTCACCGTTCAAACACCGTTCAAATAAACTGGAGTCCCTCCGCCAGCCGGCACCTCCCTCGGGATTTAGTTAAACAGTTAGTCTACTTCTTCAAAAGACAAATAAAAGTTTACAAAAGTTAAGTTTTCCTTTCCGCAACTCACCTTGGGACTCGGGAGGAGATGCGTCGCTGCCATCCTGGTCCGCCATTTCTCCTGACGTCAGCTGAGAGGGATCAGCGGCAGGCAACCGGAGAGACCTGCTGGAAAGATCCCGAGACGTACCGGGCACCCTCCTACGGACAGGTGGGGAACGACACAAGCAAACATCAGTTCAGCTGCGTAACTGAGCTGATAATATGCCATAATACTACATTGTAGTTTATTCTAGAGGCAGAATATACCTGCTGCCACACACTTGTCAGGGCCAAAAAAAGTGCAAAGCCAATGGTGTAGTGCAGTCATGTCACATACAGAGTGCATTTACAGAATCAACGACTAAAAACTAAACAACCATCACACACATTTACATACATAGTTGAATACATATTTCAAGTGGATATATACAAGTTAAAGAATAAAAGTGTATTTTGAGCCTGATAGAGATCTGATAGAGAGGGGGATGCTGTTACCAGGTGAGGTGACATGAGAGTCCTGGAGGTGAAATAAGAGGTTAAAAGATCAGATATACAGTACTGTGCAACCACCATCATACAGAAATATGTACACAAAATTGATGGAACCTACAGTCATCTTAGACTCTCCTGCTCTTCTGTCTGTCCTCCAGGAGTTGCCTATTACTAAGTTTAACAGTTGTGTCTAGACATGGACCCTGTAGCCTACCTCTCTCCAGAGTTCATAGAATTCATTCAGAGTTCAACACAGGGGAAGGGTCAGATAAAAGTCCTGTAGGCCTGTTGAATAGTGGACTGCTCAAAAATGTCTTAGGAAGGGAGGGCTGTGGGGATTTGTATAATCTTTCCTGCCATTTTAACCTGACAGAATAAATAAGCTTTAAACTTCCAAACTAGCTGGTAATGCCATAACGTAAGATGAAATCTACAGTACAAAAAAAATAACATAACATTCCTGCAGACAGCAAACATCTCTGGAGGAAAATGAGGCACTGATGAATTCTGGACAGATACTTGCCACATGTGTGAGCCTGTTCAGCTCACTTGTTCCCAATCAGTCTGACATTTGCTTCAGTTTGGACCATCTGCAGAAGTTAGTTTACATTAAGAAAAACAAATAGGATTTGATTACCTTCATCTGAATAAGGATATTTTAGTGCATGAAAAAGCTATGCTTGGGATAGGGCAAGGCAAACTACATGGTCGAAAGTCTGTATAAAGTGTTATGCTGACATCTACTGGCAATGAGGCAACAACAACAAGTTAATGCCACAAATCCATGAATAAATTAAAACAACACAGTCAATCATTTTTGTGTAATAATACAAAAAGAATGAGGTCATTTTTTAACCTTTATTTATTTGGGCAGTGCCATTGAGATTAAGGTACTCCTTTTCAAGAAAGACCTGAGAACAAGAAATATTCATAAGCATTCAATTCATAACAAGACAGGAACTCAATCAGCAAACTGAAAAAACATTACTAAATACAACATAAATGCTCACTCAACAAAAAAGTAATAAAGAATTGATAAAGAATAAAGAAGAAGAAAAAAAACATCAGATAATAGTTAAAATTCTTTAGAGGAATTAAAGACTAGTTTGAGGACAGTTTGCAGTTCAATTAAACAAAAGGAAAAATCCATCAGTTTCATATCTGGATAACACAACTTAGAAGTAAAAATACAGGTTTTCTAAAAATGACCTTTTGAAGTCAGATCCATGTTCCAAGTCTTGAAGGAGTGATACAATCATTTACATTGTCAAGGGAAACCAAAAATACTCTGACATCTCATACAACTTACAAATGATCATAAAAGCAGGAAAGGTGTTAGTCTTTGTTAAATAAAAATGTCTTGATGGCTTTAGATAGAAAATGGTACAATCACTTTATGTTTATTCTGAAAAATGTTTCACGTTAGGATAGATTTGCTTTCAGCGTAATCACATACAGAATACAATTTGAGCCACTTCAAGGTAAAGAGAAGTCCGTCATTCCTCATTCCTCACACATAACCTTGGGGCTGAAGCCAGAGGAGACCACAGTCAGAACGCTAGCAGGTTCTGCAGGTAAGTGGTGAAGAAAGTTAAATATTTTGCAGTGTTAGAGTCATCACAAGATTGGCAGACCCTAACCCTAACCCTAACCCTAACCCTTATCTTTACAAATATGTGTGGTCAAGAACGAATCATAGCAACAGACTGCTGTTTTGACCCAGCAACCCAACAATCACAAATCATTAATGTTGCCTAATTACTGTTGGCCGATCCTGCCAACAGAGGGAGCCCTCTTTCCACATAACTCATCCAGACTATGAGGACTCAGAGCCTTTCTCATTAGAGTTTGACTGGTACATCAATAAGATATGTTAAACACCATTAGATTAAGAAAATTCAAAATTTGAATATTTATGCATGTATATGTACACGTTTTACCACAAATATATCAATTTACCAACATCTGGCGTTGTCCACAAATGTCAATAAAAACAAATTGCATTAAATATAAGAGGCATAACTTTGAAATCAAATCTAAAAGCTTTTTATGTTCCCAATATTCTTTCAGTTATCCCTCAACAAACAAAGAAGCATTTTGATTTGACTTAACGATACGTGATTAAAAAATATAAAAGACTAACCCAGTTATATTTGAGCAAGGATTTACTGTTCCTGGCTGAATGTATGCTAATCTCCACTCATATCATTGCTATTTGCCAGACTGTGCAGACTTACCCCCCTCTCCTCCCTCCCTTGAACCCCCAGTAAAATGGCTACTGATTGGTGCATGGAGAACTGCAACCATGGCAACCAGCTGTTTGGCAATTCTATTGATGCAGGAGGTGAAGGGAGGAGATATTGGCCTGCAGGTATATACTCACATACTGACAAAGGTACACACACACACACACACACACACACACACACACACACACACACACACACTTACACTTACACTTTTGGGTACCTCTGTGTGGTGTCTGACAAGGAGATGAGGAGGATTTGGAAAATATGGTGATTGCAAACAGTGGATTTTACTTATTCAGCTCTATTTGTATATCTCTTTTTATGAGGTCTTACTTAAAAGGTTTAACCCAAGCCCCTCATTTCCCTCCAGACAAATCCCCCTTCTGCTCCTCTTCTTTTTATTTTTGTACTTTATATCTTTGGGGGGGTTTTTGTTGTTGCTGTTTTTTGTCAGAAGCCAAGAAGGTTAAATATGAGATACAGGGTTAAGTCAGTAGTGGTGATTAAGCTTGGGGAGAGCTTGGGGGTCATGTGTGTTATGTGCTCACATGTGCAAGATGAAAGCCTCTCCTAACTGTCTGTAATTGGTTCCCAGGGGATTGGGATGTTGGGATTCTCTCTACACAAAAACAGTGCCTTCATGGCTCATCAATAAATCCACATCATGAAAATATATATACAGTAAATACAGTATATACTGTCGTGAAATGAGAAAAGCCATAGAGTGTTTATGTGTGATTGCTTGACCTAAATGTGTACAGGATTTGAAGGGAAATGAATGTCACACATTTCCACTTTGGGATGCTGATCCTCCGCTGATTAACGCTCAGAGCTTGTCATGGAGGACCACAATCAAGTAAGGATGGAGGGCGTGCTTCTGAGGAATAAGCAGATCGAGGAACTGATTGATTTTGAGGACAAGCTGCCTATTTGCTCTTCACAAATGAGCCACTGGTTCATTTGGATGTATTTATGTGCATTGCATGGGCCTGCAGAACTCAGGGTGGAGGTCATATAGATTAAGCAGGCTGGTTTAACAAGCAGGATAAACAATCCAAGGAGAAACTACAGCTTTTTATATCTAGAGGAATCTGGTATTAAAGCCCCTTCAAGTGTGGTTTCTAATCTTAGGTCTTTCTATATAATATTGAATATCCATGCCTAATATTGTATATTTATTATTCATCATATTTGATTGCTGGAGACCTGGCAACATAAACAATCATTCCAACAACATTGTCATCAGATTATGTTTTATGTTTTGTTTTGGCTAAATCCTGATTGGTGCATGTATCACATTTTTTCCAACTGAACCACTCAATTCAAACCTATGAAACTCAAAATACTTAATAGCAGAGTAGGACTTTCTGGTACAACATGCCATTAAAGCATACTCCACCTCTTGCGATATTTGTGGGAGCAGCTGAGGTCAGGAGAGCAGCTAATAACATGTTGTAGAAGGTGTGCAGAAAATCTAGGAGACAATTAAGGAAACAAACATAGGCTGCAAAAATAGTTTCAAAAGGACTTGTAGAGACATGCTGTTATGCTGATGATAGTAACACATTGCCACCTACAAAAGATTCTTCTCATCAACAGAAAATGCAAATGAACAGATGTCAGTGCAGTATTGATATCACCTTAGCAATATATCCACAACTTATCTGCAAATTTTCACTTAACTCAAAACCATAATAGTTTTCCTCGATACAAACAAATTAACATGATGCCTACAGATGCTCTCATGAAGCATGAACACATACATTGGCATTAATCATGTGCAGTAGCACAGGTAATGTTATCTAGTAACCCACAGTGTAACAGTACCCTCACAGCAGATATGAAAGCCTATGATTAACTATGGCAGGGATCCAGAGAGTTTAATCGTTACTGCCACGATTGTACCACACTGTATAACCTGGACTTGTTTTTCATTTCTCTCTTTATCCTATCACTTTTCCTTTAAGACTGACTCCATCTGCCTCTACCCATGTCTCTGTTACTACTTCTGTCTCTGTCCTTGTCTCTTTATCCTCTTATTACCTTTAATCAGCAGACAGCACCAACTATCCATAGCAACACATCAATGTCTTTGATTTGACGACTGAGACCAGCTTCTTTAGCCTCACTGTTAATTCCCCTGATCTTATTCAATAAATTAAAATATAGGTCAGCCTTTTTTTAAATTATTCTTCAAGTATTAATCAAATATTAACTATAGTTTGCAATTCTATACCCTTTCTCTCCTGTTTTACAAATATTTTGTGTATGTTGGTTGTTGTTTGTGCACCTGTAAGAAATTAACCATGTAGTCCATGTTGTTTTGGTAGCATAACGTTTATAACCTCTTTAATTATCTCTGCCTCTACATAATTCACTAGAAACAGATGGTATAATGGAGAATGATCTGAACTCACCCCCTACAGATAGACAGATCCCCCACCAGGAACTCCCCCCATGTCGTCTAAATAGACTTGCCTTGCCTTCGGCACACACTTACAAAACCATTACACATACACACAACAAAACACTGTTCACTGTATCTGGGTATGATACCCTCTACAGTTGACCAATCTCGTTCCTCTGGGTATGCACATAATGGACCAATCGCAACAAAGAAAACACACCTCAAAAACCAAGTAGTTCATACACAAACAGGCCAGCAGACATATGGCTATGTGAGCCAAGTAAATAGTGCTATTAATTCTAAATCCCTGCAATTAATCCCTCGGGTGGTCAGAGTGGTATCGTCTGCAGTGTTCATAACAGCAGTGTTTACTGTCTGATATCCAGGCATTTATTGGGTTGGATGGACATACGGCATGCTGAAGTAAAAGGCATTAAATACGCAAGATTTAGACGGACTCTATACGCATCCCTGCTGATATCGTCTAGTAGTTTTCTGTTCTAATGATATTGGATAACACTATATAGAGTAATATGAACTAACTGGAACTTGTTAATTTTAATGTACAACTATCTAGTGTATAATAATACCACAAAGGGGATTGAAAGTAGGGCTCTTGTTCAGTCCTGAAATTACATAGTTAATCTTGCATCACATTTCATAAGTTAATTAGTACAATAGATTGGCTACTGTATTACTTTGTTCACCCAATCATCTACTTTTAGGAATCACAATACTTAACTGATATAAACGGTAGTATAAAAGATTTGAACTACTACTGTAACTGCTTCAGACAGCTCCATAAACGATTCTGACTTACTCAGTCATATCTGCTGTGTATATGTGCCTCCAGCTGCAGTAGTAATGGTAGTGATAGTAGAAGTAGTCAACGTTGGCAACAAAGTCTATGTTATCTTGTGCACGCCTACATCATTTTCTGCATGAAGTGCAAGAGTTGTAACATTTATGTCTGGAGTGCTGTAAAATTGAATGGGTTCAGTGTAGTGAAATTAACTAGATTTCCCATGAGAGGCACTCATACACATACACACAAATGCAAACTGTAAGTGGAACACGTGCATGTGTGTTATATAGTATTTATAAGAAGAAAGGAAGTTGTTTCCAGGGATTTAGATGTACTTGAAGTTGGAGAAGAATAAAATATTTAGTAACACTTGAAAACACATAATTTTTCTGATTACTCAAAAACCACTTACATTGTGTTAACATTTCTTTTTTGTTTTGTTTCTAGTAATATTGCTGTCATAATACTATATTACAGCTGGGATGGTATACCAGGTCGTCTTTATACACATTGCAGCAGGTGTAGTGTGCAGAGTAAACACAGCACTGTGTCATGAAGGTGACAGAAGAAAACATCGCCCCCCCCCCCCCCCCCTCTTTCTCTCTCTGTCTGGATAATAAGTGATGCTGTATGGCTGAATTGCCTGTCATGTGAACGAATGAGCAGACTCCAACGGCATGACATGTCGCCCCAGTAATTTATCTGATGCTGCGGTGAGGTTCCACAGCAGTGGAGACGAGATGTATCTCGTATCTTCCAGTCATAGGGAGAAGGGGAGATGCTTCCGGTGTTGCCCCCCATCTTTCATCTCTCTCTTACTGCCCTGGTCATATGTAGTGTCTGTCTGTCTTTTTCTATTTTAACTCCAACCCCCCTCTCTCTAAGTATTGGCATGATGAATTCCTGCATCCACAAGGGAGAGGGGTAGAAGTAGTAGAAGAGAGTAGGAGAGTGAAGAGGAATATATAGGATCAAGAGGGAGAATGGGATAATGAAGAGGGGGATGGGAAGACATAAAATTTACAGTAGGGTCTGCAAGGCTATTTCACATAAGAAGATATGCTGTATTGCCTGAAATTTTGCAGTGACTTCAACAGTATAAACATAAATCTGACATTAGCACATAAAAATGGGACTTCTTCACTTGTCAATATCCTTTTCATGTAGAACATTCAGACAAGGAAGCTTGACAGAAGGATCCTTCTGTCAAGCTTCCATTCACATCAGTTCTAATTTTCCGAAACATGACCGACAGTGACTTGAGGACTCTGCTGGTGTGAGATTTGCTGGTGTGCAGCCAGCTGACTGACACGCTGGTGGGGGGAAGCTCCCGTCCTTAACTATTCTCCTCACATTCACCTTGCAGTCCCAATTATTCAAGGCAGCGTGAACGAGCGCTCCCTGCCAGCCAGCCCCAGCTGTGAAAAGTGGGTCATGGAATTTAAAGGCGCACACAGTATTTGTTGCACTGCACAGTCGCTGGCACCACTTTGGCTTTCTGTTCCTCCCCAATGCGCAGCAGCAGTAGATGTGCAACTCTGCGTCCTGCAGTTAATCTACAACTACATAAAAATCTACCAGAGCAAATTATATTAAGGCTTGATAAAGGAGGGGTAGTTGATGCTCTATTTTTAGATCTGCATAAAGCATTCAATCCAGTCGGTCATGATGATCTAATATGGAGACTCTCTAAATTTAACTTCTTATCTAGAGCACTGTCTACATATTTATCTAATAGGATGTAATGTGTTAAGCTTTGTGACACATTTTCCATTAACATAAAGTGTATAGAAGGTGGAATCACAAGGTGGTGAGTGTTAGTTCCCTTATTATTTAGTCTATATATTGATCTCCCTCAGAAGTGGCATGATGTAGAACAGCAAATGTATGCTGATGACGCTGTTTTATGCACACATGTAAAACAGCTGTGTTAGCAGCTTTTTTTCTAAAGCCATGGTACAGCCTCTTAAGATATTCTCATCAAAGGTGAAATGATTGATATAGCCACTGATTTTAAATATCTTAGCATGGTTCTGGATCCAAATTTAAACTTGAAACATGTTTTAAAAATGGTAACCATAGTACAACTTAGTGAATGTTAAACATATTAGAAACTTTCTCTCTCTGGATGCAGCCAAGATATTTATGCACACTGTGATCCTTTCCCACATGTCCTATTGAATTAAATAGTGGGAGCAGGCTGGAGATATGGCCATAAGACTTTGGACAAAAAGCCAATGTAATCAATCACTCTAGGGTACTGAAAAATACAACTTACTGAGTTTTGAGAATTTTAGATTATTGACAAATCTGTGCCTGGTTTATGAAATTTTAAATGTTGTACACTTGCTCAGTAAATTATGTTAGATCCTCCAGAATATCTTCTATACGAGATTGTAATTCACCATTTCACTGCATTGCATTTGAGCAATCAGCTTACTCTGTAGCAGCCACAAATCAATGGAACACTCTGCCTGATGATTCAAGGAGCTGCAGCTCTATCAGCACTTTCAAACCCAACTTTAAAAGTCTGCTTAAAGCCACTCAGCTCTACACTCACTTATTTTAGTATTCTTATGGTCTTCCTAGCTGGCCTTTATTTGACAAGCATTCAATTGCGGTGTGTGTGGTTTTGTAATGCCTGTCTTGCTTGTTCTTTATTTGTATAACTTTGTATGTTGTTGCAAATCTGTACTGTTTGTAATTGTGGTATTTGCTCTGATCTGCCAATGGACTACAGAAGCAAATGAGCTTGAAGCTATAATGTGGTACGGTACATCAAATGGTGACATTTATGTTTGAGCTGTACACTGTCCCATTTTTAAAAATAATTAAATAAATAAAAAGGATGGTTGGGAATGTGTGTCATCCATTATCACGTTGCCTCTGTGGGGGAAAAAAGCTGTGGCACCCTCACCAACTGCGTCTCCCTCTGTTGTCTGTCTCCTGTATTTGTTAGAAATAAAAAATACATGAATTTTGATTTGCAGTGAGTTTGGTTTGTTGCCTCACAGATCAATGATTGTGTAACTTTCATTGTAATAATTATGAACACTTAAATACTAGTCTTTACTACCTCAGAGACAGATACACTTTTCTACCTAGCAACAATGTACAGTAGGCCAGTAGGCTGGTCCATATGGGACTAGACATGCCGCAGAGAAAGGCTACTCATGCGCACATTGAGCAATAATGTCATACTGTGATGAGCTCTTTACAGAATCAGACAGCGCAAAGGACTGTCCTACTAAAACTACAGCAACACTATGTGGCACTGAGAAGGAACACATTAACGACCATGATGCTCTAATATACTCCCTATGTTGAAACACACACTCAAACATACTGTACATCTTAATAACGGCACATACTGTATTTAGCTGTTTAACACTCATCTCTTTCATTGTCTCAATGGAGCACACATGAAAAAATAGACAGGGTAGACATGTTTAAACAGTACAGAGTCATTCTGCATTTTTATTATCAGCAAAAACAAACCACACACCACATTACATTTTAAAAACAAGAACGCTTATTGTGGATGTACAGAAAAACAAAACTGCAGCTGAAAAACTGAATATTTTAGTCTTAATAAAAGGTATAAAAAGGAAAGTGTTTATTTAGTGAAATAAAAACCTTTGGGCCAACAAAATGTTCCCCCTCCACATGCCACTTTAAAAACACATGCAAACGTAAAGCTTTCTAGTATGGACACTTTCAAAATACTCTCCACATGATATCCCATAAATTATAAAATATCAACCTATTGTATTGCCCCTGAACTGTTTCTTAACAGAGTAAATCCTATGAAGTACCTCGACATGAATCCTGAATGCATCTCAGTTGCCTATAATGGCGTCCTCCTGAACTTTTCCTTCCAATCCACTGATCCAGAAAACACATGATCTTCTTTCAACATATCAAACGTGTGGTAACACTCAATCAAATTTAAATTGAGGAAAGGAGATGCAAAGAGGATGCCACTTTAGACTGTTTGCACTCCATCAACAAAGATAGACACATTTCTCTGGCATTGATCAACAGTGAAAATTCCTTTATACAACCAAAACCTGGGAAGAACATCAAAAACAGCACCATTTTTTTTAAATTTCCTGGATTCTCTCCAACGTGACAGCCACGTTGTCTCAACACAAAACTTCTACAAAGTCATACATGGTAGCTAAGTCAAAAAAGTATTTTTTGCTTGATTATAAGTTCATAATATCTATACTCTTTATCAATGTTTTTCTCTGTTGTTAGCATGCAAGACGGGTGCTTTGCAAGTGTTAAAATCAAACATTGCCCTGCTTTTGTCTTTGGCAGCTGAGGGTTTATCATATGGCAGGTTTAGGCCCTGCTCCATTCTGGTTGGTTCACAACTGAATGCTCGGAAATGAAACTGGGCCCAACCCCATAACAGAGTCATGATTGTACCACAGCTTACAGGTTTGTGAGTGTGTTGGTGCGCAACAATAAATAACTAAATCCACCTCTTAAACCTGGGATTCTGCAATTACAATATATTTTCTGCAACCTGGAAAAGTTAGACTTTTAAACATCTTATAATTCTGCACCCACCCAAAGATGCTTAACAAACTTAAACAATCTGTAAATCTGTAAAAATGCTGTATCACACTAATGCCTCCATGACATATGACATATGACATTTAGGACATAATACTCCCAGTAATGGCACACCTTCCCTTAAAGGACTTGACATGTTTAAGTGTCAAAGTTTCAAGTTGTCCTCAGGTTCTGACTCAACCTTATTTGCCTTTAGGTTGTCAGTGGTTAAGGTTCAGTGCTGAGAAACAGGTGGTCTGATCCTGAATGTCCTTGAAGGCAACATCACTCACTATTAGAGAGACGTAGAGAGAAGTTAGCAGAGTTAAGTGAACCGGGGTGTGAGAAACTGCAATGTTTGGGCTTTGTGCTTGGATCTAAACCACCAACTGATATGTATTCTGGTGAAATAGCTGGAGAAAGAGCAATGAACAACATGATAAGTGAAAGGCTGCCAATCATACAGGTTTTGGAGTCTCACACAGAGAACTACAACACCCATCATGCCTTGCTGTAGTGAAAAGTGTACTAAAACACTGGGTTAATGGCAAAACAATCTTTACTTTTAGCCTGTCTTTCTAAAAATGTCCCCACTCCTTTCAGAGTTTACACATCACAAAAGAAAAGAACTGATGTAATAACTCTGTGCTTTGAAATGAACTCAAAATAAAACTACAGAGCTCCTTTACTGTACATATGCAAGCGCTGATGGCGCAAGGATAATGAGGTTGACTTGAAAGCAGGACAATAACAAAAATCGTTGAAGACCACATTTCAATCACATGAACAATAAATGGCAACATACAGTACTTTAAAAAAAAAAGTAGTAACAGCAAAACACCTCAGTAAAAAAGAAAAGAAAAATCATGAAGCACTGTGTTTACATAGTGCTACAGCTAATTTCACACCTACTGCAGTACAAACATGTTTTTACCACCTCCCTTTTTTGATATTTGTTGGGATTTGAGTCTGTATAGCTGTTGGGAGTACAGCATTGGCTTGAAAAGTTTAAATATGGCTCCATGGAATTAGGTGGTTTTCATGTTTAAGCACGGTTGCAGTTCTGGCACACTCCAGGGCTTGACATTATTGTGGCTGTATGCTATTTAAACATATTGGTTGTGTCGTGATTTTGCTTACGTACCTTTCAACAGTCAAATACTATAATACACCTTGTTATCTATGCGAGTGTGAAAATGGATGACTAGTGTTATATGCATGGGTTTTATGGTGCATGTTTGCAGGTTGTAGAATAATTACTAATGCTGTTATGTTTTGGATAAGTTATACCGTGTGATGGAAGTCCATGTCGAGTGGGTTAACTTGGTGGAGCTGAGATGACGTAGATTATGGTTGATTGATGGTTGACATGGCAGCCATTATAGGCCCTTCTTAGTTGGTGCACTGAGTTTTCTCATTCCCCTTATCCTGCCCAGCAACTCACGGACAAATTCCTATAAGGAGGAGAGAAAAAAAATGTTAGACAGCTCATCCTTTAATTATTTAAAAGGTTATCAAAAAAAGGCTTTGCACACCCAAATCTCTCTGTTTCAATCGGGCTTGCATTTTTCAGTGCTTCTTAAGTTATGCTGCTTTCCTGTATCTATGTTGTCTTTCACTGTACCCATAGAACAGATTATGAAATACTCCAACAAAAGATGAAGACCACAATTGAAATCTTAAGATGTAATAATAATAATCAAGCCTAAATTTCTCTGTTTTTTCCATTAGTGTCCTGCTGTTGTTGTGAGAGCTTGATTGGGATGTGATTACCAGAATTCAGATAATAAACATCCCACATAACTGTCAAAAATAGTTACATAAGTAACTGGCAAAAGTTAAAGTTTTAAAAGATTGCTCAACATTTTGGGAAATACAGAAATTTGCACTGCTACCACCCGAAAAATAGTCCAGCATTATTTTTTTTATTAAACAAACAAGATCAGATGTGTGAATAAATGAGCTTTAGGATTTGCTGGTTGGTGGATTTTGTTGCCTTAAAATAATTAATTGATTATCAAAATAGTTGGTGATTAACATACTGTCGATCGACTAATCAATTAATCGACTAATAATTTCCAAAAATGTTTAAATATACTATACTGACATTCAATGCAGCATTACACAATATGATTGTTGGCTTGTCATTGTGATTGACAACCAACTGAATTTCACGCTTCAGAGTTTATCCCAGTGCCACAGGGAATTGTGTGGGATAAAAGGAGCTCAGGATGATGAGCAAAGCTGAATCAAAAATATATAATTGTAATTAATGCATGAAAAAAAAACAATCGTCTAAAGGAATGGAAAATAAAAGCTGAACTGCAAACCCCAAGCATGATGATATTCCTCTTTAAACATGCACAGGAAATACTGGATTATGAGGAAAACCAAGTCAGTAAGGAAGAAGGTCAAAGAGATTCCTCATCTTGGGTTTAAGAAAGAGGTGGTAGAGAGATACCACGATAGTGAGACTTTGAAGAGAGTACACTAGAATATAATCCCCCTCGTTATACAAGGGGGTGACACTGCTCATGACCTAATTACTGACATCTATGCCTCCCCCTCCTCTGTCTCACTCTTGCAGCCTTTATACATCCCTCTGCAACCCTCTGCTGCTATCTTTCCTACTTTTTCCCTTTATCTCCTGTTCTGTCCCCAGCGTGCTGTACCTTTTTATCCATGTACTAATTCTTTCTTTCATCCTTCCTCCGTCATTTCCTGTCCCTGTTTTCCAGCTTCCCCTCTCCCTGTCACTCTTATTCTTTCTTTGTCACATTCAACTTTTCCCTTCATCATATCTGTCATGGACCAGTTTATCCCCAGCTGATGCCTCCCTTCATTGTGGGATTGTGTTCAAAATGGCATCTATGCTTCTCCATTCTCACAGGATTATGATGCACTTGTGTGTGTGCATGTGTGTGTGTGTGTGTATGTAGGTGTGACACAAATCAACGGCTGTCAACCTGGCTGGACTCTACCCTAGCTTGAGCTACCAGTGACCTTGTGGTGGTTGTCACAGACTGACCTAATGCCACACATTCAAACACACACACAGACAAACAGGTGACAGATGGGGAGTCTCAGATTGCCATACAAAGTAGTAATGTGATTGGTGCGTACTACCTTTAATCACCAAAATGGCTTAGCCCCACCTAAACTGATCCCAAACATTTAACCCCACTTTACACAAACAAACACACAAACACACACCTACTGAACATACCTAGGGCTCTTTTTTCAACAACAGATTTAGTCTGCATATATACATCCTTATTTTGTTAACAGTGTCCTCTGTGTGTGTGTGTGTGTCCTCTGGCCCTTTTGGCTCTTGTATTGTATTGAGGTCAGGAGAACAGTGACGTGTGTGTGTGTGTGTGTGTCACATTTGACATTAATTAACCACAGACATCAGACACATCTGGGCCATGATACATCAACATACAACGGATTGTACTCTGCATATTGAATATTGAATGCTGCAAGTGAAGATCAATATGTCCATCTACTCACTCGCTGCTAGGCCATTGATGGAGCATTATTGTACATACAGTATAGATGAAAGACACACTAAACATACTCACCTCTGTTGGTTTGTAGCAGTCTATTAATGATTCCTGTGTTAGAGAAAGGAAAACAGGGAGAGCTTGTTGGATTAAACATGTTCACGTCCTAAAAATAGTACAGCTGCTGGATTTAAAAAACAACAACAACTTAGTAGTTCATGTAAAATTCCTGACTCCTGTGTCTGTTTTGGAGGTTGTTGGTGTATGGCAGATGACATAATGTCACTTTCAAGTATAGCTAAAATGGAACTAAATGGCAATAGGTTTTGTTTACAGGAGGCAAAGTCAAAATAACCTGATTAAGCAGAAATGCCAATTTCTACATTGAAAGGAAAGTCAGCCAACCAACGTTTTGACATTTTGTCTCACACAGAAAACAAGCTAGTTAGTCTCGCTCTTAATCCATTGAAATTGCTTTCTTTACTTATGCATATAGACTCCCAGAAGGGAAAAGCCATATTGTTCGATTGAGGTTGCCTAAAGCCATTCTGGAAAATGATGATATCCCTGACTTAAGTATGTAGAGAAAGGGGTGTTTGGCAAATTCTAATCAATTTCAAATTAGCACATAGAATTATAGATCAGCAATATAAAACACAACTCTTTCATCTAATCTTTAAATCTATAATGATCATGATGTACAGTATATTACAAAGGTGTTTGCTAAAACAAACACAAAACAAAACACATACACACAGTCTCAGGGCTATACCTGCAGTTTGATGGCTCGCTCATCGTCACTGTTGACTTCCAGCAGGTCATCAATGTCTATCTCCACCTCCGGCATCTCCTCCTCCTGGAACACAAAGACAGTCTTGGTTAGTGGGCAGCTGCATCAGAGGCATGTCAGGAAAACAACGACATGCAAACCAGCAAGACCAGAGGAGCTCAACAGCAAATTAAAATGAAGAACTAAACTAAGAACATATTTTGTAGTGGAATCATCATTGCCATCATGTTGTAACATCCCTTTTTCCAGACAATAACCTACAATCAAAACCAACCTCAATTACACAGTTTGTCTCACTTCCACAGTCTTAAACTTCATTTCGCCTCTCAGAACGAATCAAAGTCTGTGTTCAAAACACAGTTTCCACGTCTCTGCTCTTCAAGCTCCACAAAGGCAGAACGTACAATCTATTTGCCTATGAGGAACAGGCATCATATGGAAATGTCATTGCCATGCAGTGCTGCTGGGGCTGGGCCGCTCAGTGGCTCAGTGGTTAGAGGCTGTGTACTGCTCAACACCACTTCAAAAGGTCCTGTGTTCCCCTGCTTCATTTTATTTCACCACATGGCTTGTGCAGAAGACGCACACAGGGAGGATCAACCTTCCCCTCCCAGCTACCGCATGATGTTTCTTCAAACTCTCCCTTCTGAGAATTAAAGCCAAAGAAACCATGTACAAGTGAGCTTACACATCCAAAAGATGAACTGCTCACTAACAATACACTGGATGATTATAGTAAAATGAACTCCACTGCTGTTATCCCTTCTCAGTATCTCATGAGAATTATATCAATATTAGATGACTCCATACCATATATATATGTCCAGTGCCCTTGAAGGGGGAAGTGTGCCCTTTATATAGTGAAGTGGAAAGTAAGGTTGTTGAGGTCATTCTCTCCAAACATCCATGCAAGAAACCGCAGTTCACATCAGACCAGCCTTTTTATTAATCATAACCACAATATTTTCTGTAATCTTTCCACAGTTACCACGTAGATATCTCAAAACCCTTGGGATACAGGGTTGGCTGTCTGGAATCTCCATTTACTTAATCTCAAAATCAATATCTCCGACAGATAGAACCATTAAAGACCGTGTAAAGTGAAAATATATTTGTGTTCTGAGTTAGTCACATCACAGACAGATGTGTTATTAACCATCCTTCCAAATTTCAATGCTAGAAAAATTGTCTATGTATGTAAAATTATCTTTTAAAATCATGAAAAATCAAGCACTTCTCTGTGCTGCCAAACGCTGGGGGCGTGTCTGCTGAAGGCGCTGGAAACACACCCACGCGCGGAAGGGGGCCGCCTCCGTGTAACATAGCAACAGTAGCAATGGACGCTCGCGCTAACAGCATTGCAGTGACCCAGCCCTACATGTTTGAGCCATCAGAGCCAGACACTGACTCGGAGTCAGACAATGAACATGCACAATCTCGTGCCTCACAGTCTGCAACAGAATGGTAATGTATGTCTCCTATTTATGCAAGTTAGCAATATGTATTACTGACTATCTGCTATGGGATACTGACGCCGAGCTAGCAACCGAGTTAGCTGCCGAGGTACGCTCCCACTGACTAGCTAAAAACGTTAGGGTTTCATGTAATGAAGAATTGTGATTGTTTTGTCTGTTCACAGATTAAACACTTGATTTTTATTACTGTTTCGTTAATTTAATTACTCCTTTTGTTTATACCTAATAAAGGTAGTACTAGTATTTCTTTCTAAGAGTGTAGTGGGTGGTAAACCCAAGTAAATTCAGTTTGTCCAGCTTTGAAAGGAGGCATTTTACTCGTTTTTTCAGATCACATTATTCAACAAATGTGGGGAAACACATTAGGTAACTAATTAGACTACAAAAAAGTTAAATATAACACTAGCCAGTTTTACTTAGTCAGTTACTTACCTGTGTCTTCTGATTAATTTGTGGATTGCTGAATGTCATCATTACATCACACAGGCTGAATAAGACAATATGCTTCAACTGATTAGGTCATTTTGCTGAACCAGGCTTCATACTGAACTGACAACTGAAATGGTGCACATTTGTCACACTGTGATTAAAAATGTACTTGTGCAGGTGCACATGTGGAGAATGCAGAATAATGCCCACAGAGGTTGAACATGTCTGCTGCAAGGAGCTGAATGCTGTATGTAAATAAAAACTGTTTTTCACAATAATAATTCAAATAATGAATACATAAGCAGCAGCATACTAGATGTCTAGCACTAAAACACTTATTACACATATTCCTATAGGTTCAGAGTAGATGTGGAGAGCTGCCTGAAGAGCCACGCTGCATGACTCTTCATCCAGGCTTGGAGCCAGTCTGCCTGAACCCCTACTCCCTGCAGAATGCCCTAAACATTTATCAGGCAGATCATGGACCACTGGCGGAAAAGGAAAGATCTGGGTAACATAGACAATATAATAATTGTTTTACTGATTTCGGATATTTATAAATTACACTTGTGTTGATCAAATGACATGCCTTACAAAGAGAGGTAAGATTTAGTACCCGGGAATAAACTTACATCATTTATACAATCATATTATAGTTGACTAATGTATACAGTGTATTTCATTTACACTCAAAGCACATGAGTGATGCTTGACTGTATCCATTTTAATCCTTCATCTTCCTGAGCTATATATAAACTCTCATGTTGGACAGATTGCAAACAATAAATACTAGTTCATTCTTTAGCTGTTTTTGACTACATAGTAAATCAAACAACATGTACATCACCTTGATATATAGATGTATAAACTGAATGCACATGATTGGACATTTATACAAGCAATCACTAGATTATTATTATTATTATTATTATTTCTGAAAATGTAGCTGTGTGGTCGTGGAAATTCCTTGGAATAAAAAAACTGCTGTCCATTTTCTTGTCCATCCATTTAGCCAATATGATGAGGTAGACTGCAGGTTGATGAATCAAACTCATCTTCTGAGGTCCCAATCTGTAAGACATGACAAAAAATGTGGAGGGAAACAAATAAGTTCAGTTTGGTTTCAGATAGGTTCTTCTAAAAGACAACACATGTCAATAATGTTTTGTGAAAGACAGCTCCAGTGTCAAATTTGATTACACAGAGGACAACATACCAAAAGTAAACATACATAAAAATATAAATCAAAGTATTTTTCTACATTTTTTCATTACAGGCGTGCTCGCTACCTGGCCTACAGGAGTTTTGTGTCCTGGTGCTGGGGATACCTGGGAAAGGACAACCGGGTTGTCATCCCCTCCTGTGATGTCCTCCGCATTCATCAGGAGTACCCTGATGAAGATGGGGAATACACAGGTTTTAAACCTCCCCTTTAGATTGTTTTATTATTTATAGTTTATTGCTTGCTTATATTGTTATTTGTTTATAAAATGTGTCCAATATAAAATAAATGTATTATTGAGTAATGATATATTTGTGTGTGTCACAACTTACTTCTTTTACAATGGAGGCTGGTGGAGCTCTGGTCCTGAGATTGGCTGAGGCAGGAGTAGGCTTGGGCGGTATAAAGGTGTTGCAGTATACCAAGGTGCTTTCTGAGTGCTTCATACTGTTATAGTGGTTTAATTTCAAATGTTTTAGTCACCACGGAAATTAGTCGCCAGAAATGTGTAATAAATACCATACACCAAGGTAAATGTCTGGAAGCTATGAAGGCTTGAAAAAAAAATATATACCGCCCAAGTCTAGGCACAAGGTAAGTCACAGGAACAGTGGCTGCCAGATATGATGGAGGAAGACACTGAGACCTGTACATGGGAAAAGAAAACAGGAATAAGGAAAAGAGACATTAGGCTGTCATCATGAACACTGCATACATACACACAACATACCTCGTGGGTACCTCGGAAGCCACTTTGACACTCATTTTAGGTGTCCCTCGGTCCATGTTTTACATTACACACAAACGTAAAACCTCAGTCTACATATAATTCCTTGTCATAGTTATATTGGTGCACATAAAATATTACCTGTCGATTATCATTGTGTTGTCAGATGGATGACGCTCAGGGAATAAGGCCAAATTATGTCACGATTACATGCATGCTAACATTACACGGGCATGACGGTGCATGATGTAAAATCACTTTCAGGATTTGCGCATTCAGCAAAATGCATTTAATTGCCTAAATGTACAGTATTATAACTTATAAGCACATAAAGTTACTTACACTCTCTGACGGGCACATAATGCCGGTGGCGGTGATGATGGCACCTGCTGTCGGCGGGATGGGAGGATGTAAGCCGGTGAGGGAGACGGTCGGTGGCGGTGATATAGGCACCTGCTGTCGGCGGGATGGGAGGACGTAAACCGGGGAGGGAGACGGTCGGTGGCGGGCACGTAATGCCAGTAGCACCTGCTGCCGGCGGGACGAGAGGACGTAAGCCGGGGAGGGAGACGGTCGGTGGCGGGCACGAAGCCGGGGAGGGAGACGGTCGGTGGCGGGCACGTAATGCCAGTAGCACCGGCGGGACGAGAGGACGTAAGCCGGGGAGGGAGGCGGTCGGTACGGCACCTCTAAACAGACACAACGGACTGCTCAAAAATCCCGACTTCCAGTGAAGATGCACACACGAGGAGTCATGACTAGTCAGCTAGCTGAGAGCGAGCTGGAAAACGACTGAGGCTAATGCGCTGAATGTATTTATACTGCAGCAGCAGCAGGGGCGGGTTTATGATAATTACCGCCGCGTTACGTAACGCGGCGGAGATTTCAGACCCGCCTACTAAATCCTGACACAGAAATCTGGAAACACAGTTTGTGAAGCCTAGCTCCACAATTCAAATCTAAATGGTTGAAATGCTTTTTACACCTTTTTTAGAAATACATTTATGACCTATTTAATGTGTTTAGAAGAAAATGTCTGATTTCACTTTACACGGTCTTTAAACAACATTTGATTTGCAGTATTCAGTCGCTTTCAGCTCATTGGTTTGGTCATATGGTTGACTCAAAATGGCTCTCACCAATGATTCATAGAAAGCAATGATCAGCTGTTACCAACACAAGACATAAGATGACTGTATGCTAACTGTCAAGAACCACAAAATGACTGGCTGATGATAGATCAAATGTATGTTGCTGTCAGTTTGTTTGAAAATATCTTCTTGGTGACCAAAAATGGCTTCATTCAGCTTTAAATTAGTTAGAATTTATTGTATATTGCTTATCAACTATCTCGTAAAATAGATCTCTAAAAGTCTTACATAAAATTCTGTAGTGTCGCACAGAGGAAGACAAGCAGCATTTATCTTTGACCTACTTTAGATTTAGCATGCAGGACTGTTCCTAAATAACAATATGACAATAATATAGATCCCTTTAGTCAGGATGCAAAATGACTGAAACGGTTTTCAGTTTTAAAATCTGTGTGTGTGTGTGTGTATTTGTGTGTGTTTGAGTCTCCCACTGGACTCCTCTATGCTTTAGCCTAGAGCAAACATTGGCATTCAGACACAGGAACAGCAAGGATGGAAGGACGATTTGATTTTAGCTCTCAGCATTAAAGCTCAGTCATTATGATTTCTCTTTTTGTGTAGGAGGGTTGATGTGCACAGAATGGAATTAACCCACAATTATACCTTTGAGATTACAATACCAATAAGACAAATGGTAAATGTGGTATGTGCTCAGTGTTTGACAACATGAATACAAATAAATTACTTCAGCAAAGGCATCTGGGAATTTTCATAGTAATCATTCATTGTGAGGATGAACATAAAACAAGAATGTGCATGTTTCACTGAAGCAATAAATACAGTTTTGATTAATCATCATCTGAAAAATTCCACTTGACATCAGTGACACTCATACCTGTCTTTAACATATCTTATCTGCAAGCACTCACACACACTTGACTTGCCTCCACACAATTACACACGTGGTTACCCCATCTTCATCCTTATTCCTGAGCTGTTAAGAGGCATTAACAAAACTAGCATTTTAAGCATCTCAGTCTCTCCACAGACAGGCGTCCCCTCTGACCCCTTTCATAAACATCTTAGTGAGCGTCTTAGTGAGTGAGTCTTGCAATGAAACACCCCCATCAAGGAATCAGAAAAGAAAAGCAGAGAGATGAGGGAATTTAGCAGAACATATCAAAAGGTTGTCACTCATTAGTACAGAATGTGTGTGCAATGGAACCAGATGACTGAGGTTATATGCAAATGCCAATCATCAAAGGGGAGATGAGCTATTTCAAACAGAGGAGAGGAGGTTTAAAAGGTCGTAAAGACAGAGAGGAAATGATAAACGTGATGCCGTTACCATATAAAATACTCATACTAGGAGACTTTGTGTTTTTCATTTTTATGTTGTCAATATGGTCCTCTACAGTCCACTAAAAAAACTAAATGCATATTTGGTCAAAATACCTACAGTCATCTGTTTTAACATATAAAAATGACAAAAAAAACTAACTGCAGTAACTACACTTGAAAAATCCCCACTTCTCGGGCTAAGGTTGTTTAGTTGAAAGAAAAACAAACAAACCCATAACTGACATACGCTACAATAGGTTGAGCAAGTATCATGCCCTTAGGACAGATGAAACCCATTAATGGTCCAAACTAGAATTTCAAGAACAACCCATAAACTCAGCTGCACCTTCATCTTGTTTACACTTGACAGCAGCTACCTGCAAATTGTGAGAAGAATACAGAAGTTGCAGCCTCGGTTGTGACTATCAAAAGCAAGACATTAGATGCATTTAAAAAAATAAGACTGAGTGGTGTCATGGTTGCACACAGTGGTCTGCTTTTTCATATGGAGAGACAAGCTTTAACCTAATAATAGAAATGAATAAGTGAATTAGAATGAGCAACAGAGAAGTGAAGCAACATGAGAGCAAATTTAACACACTGACCTACTTCTGAAGAGGGTTGAGGGGAAAGGACAATGCTATCTATCTACCAAATTCAAATTCAAATAAGCCTTATTGGCAAGACAGAACAGAAATCTATATTGCCAAAGCGGTACAGTAGATTATTCATCCATCTATCTAACATAAGGTAGTTAGTACTTGGTCTGGCTGCCCATGTGTTTGTTTGTCCCTGACTCTTACACTTGTCAGCAGGCAATTCATCCTGTGTCACAGTAATTGGTGATGACTAGGGAAAGCATGGCATGTGTGTGGAGCATGACTGAAGGCAATCTTGGCCGACGTGAAAATCTTCACACGCACACAGGTTTGCACATCAATCATTGTGTTAGGACATTGAACCGACTTCCATTCATTGTGAACAGCGTAGCTCAAATGCCTAACCTTAACCTAACCTTACCCAGGACCTGACAAATTATGTTTTGCCTCATTTGGACCAGGCTTTGGTCCCCATGAAGACCACTTGTCCTGACAAGGTCAGTGTTCAGACCAGAAAAAGGTCCCAAAGAGATAACAAAAATGTGCACACAGGCGTGAACACACAATTTTTATTTTTGTCGCCATCAATCTTCTGCTGAGAAATGCTCACCATGGGGCTTTGTGTCTCTGTGGAGCTTGTGAGAAAGCACCTAAGTGTGTTAAATATACTGCATGCAATGACAAGAATGGAAACACACTTGCACTCACATACTTAACATGTAGATAAACACTGAACTGTTGTTCTCCTACTGATGATCTACAGCCTAAAATAGCTGAGGTCACATCCACTACCCCCAGGAAAATTATCTTCCAGCTTGCCAGCAGTGAAGGGTGACAAAATGACAGCGCACAGTGCTGATTTGTAGGACAGTAGATAAAACATATAGACAGGATAAAAACTATATATATTTATAGTTTTTATCCTGTGCCTTTTTATCTTTTTTTAAATGTTTTAAAATATAATCATTCTTGCTTGATAGTAGCCGTAGATCCTTCTGTGCATGCCTTGCTTTAATATGCATCATATGAGAAAAACCCTGTTATCTCTTATGTACTATTGTGCATTGTCAGCATTGGTTTGGTTTATAATAGTATGGAATTGGGACACAGTAAGAATGTGTGTGTGTGTCTGTGTGTATTTGAGAAACATAGCAGCAGTATTTGTTGCAGATGAAGGCAACTTTGCGCATATGCAGAAGAAAGATGTACTCATAAAAACAGGAAAAGAGAGTAATGTTTAAAGGATAGCGTGTGTGTGATGGGAAGATAACAAGGAACAAAGTGTTTATGTAATGAAGGCAACTTTGTGTAGGCTATATGTGAGAGCCAGCAAGGAAAAGAGAATCTGAAAGAGAAACAGGGAGCAAGACAGCCAGCCAGTGTATTGGCTGTGTGCAGCGAAAGTGTGTGCATGCGTGTCAGACTTGTTTTTAACTGACAGCTAAGCAGCCGGCAGCGTTTTCAGTCTGGTTCTTCTGGGATGAGGTGAATCAAAGCTAATGTAAGCGGCCCGACCCTGTGAATCACCACAAACTCTATTCAGACTCTATTCAAACACTCAAAGAGTCAAACTCCTTGTCACAGGGAATCACTTCACTCAGCCAAGTGATTCATGATTATTCCTATTCATAGCCCACTTATATGAACTTGAACTACCAGTTGTACCGAACACTGGCAAAGACTTCCTGAAGAGATCATTCCTAAAGGATTTTTTCGCAAAGGTCAGTTATATAGAAACATAATCGGTATAGGTTTGTGTTTTATTTTTTAAAGTTTTATTTAAAAAAAAGGTATGCAACAGCAGCCCACATTCTACAGTTAAAGATCACATAATGGCTGGGTTGCTAGTGGCTAACTCAGGCTACAAATTATACTACAGTTGTTTCACCTTTGCACTACAGTAGCTTTTGTTCTTTGTGGCTATAGATAGCCAAGGTGCTGTTAGCCTAGCTCACTAGTTAACTTAAAGCTATCCCTCATTTGGCATTTCTTTGACCTGCCTTCTTACACATGGTCATTGGCTTTAATGTTCATATTCTAGCATTTTAGCATACAAAAAACTATAACTCCATGAAGATTTACAAGCACAGATCATAGTAACTTGGTGGTGTTTGTTTGTATGATCTCCACAAACGTTTACTACTATTAGCTATAAAACCTGCTGTATGAAACATCTATGTCCCCCTGATCCACCCATGGACACATTGTTTCTGCTGTGGTTTTCTAGTCCTTTTGGGAAATGGTGTCCGTTAAACAGGTGAGGTATTTACACAGAAATACTGGTAACACATTATTTTACCTCCTGGAAATATTCTGAGTCACTCACAGGTATTTAATGATTCATTTTTAGGAGATTTTACAGAAAGGATGGAGCAATTTGGTATAAATTATAAGAAAAAAGGTTAAGTTGGTTTTGTTGGTTGCCACTCATATGCCCACACAATATAGTTGGTAATATGCATGAATTCTTGATAAATTTGACTCCATGTATTAGCATATTTGTAAGATTCCTATAAAGTTTTAAAGAAAGAATCTAATATGTTAATATGTAGTTTGAGACACAAATCTACAAATTGAAAAATAGGTAGTCTTGATCTGTTAAAGTAAGGAACTACATATGTAACCCAAATATAATCAATTTGTACTTAAAAACTAAATCAACTTAACACTAACCAATTTCCAGGAAATTAGTATAAAATTAGAGCACCTGTAAAATGACCCCTTATCAAAATGTATAATTATCAACATTTGATTTGAATACTATCTTTATCTAGACATCTGGAATGAACCATGACGTCAATTTGTTTATTTTATGAGGCTTATTTGCATTATTACAAATGTCAGTGCTGAGATGCAGTTGTGTTGATGGTTTTTAGACAGCATCAATTACAACTCCAAAAAAATCACAAGCGCATAACTTACAATGGCGTGAATACCTACGCAACTGTGCTGGTAAAAATAGTTTTCAGCTTCTAATAGCAAGTGCTGTAGTGGATGCTGATTCATCACTGCTTATTTCTTAGAAAGACAGATGAAAGAAATTGTAAACGAGTGAATTTAGTTACAGAAGCTAGTGGAAGTATGAAGGATGAAGAGACTGTACTCTGAAATGAAAAATGTTATTGATTATTCTAGCCTCATAGCATTGACTGTGACTGCAGGCCAGGCTGTTGAGTAAGTAGGGTGCTTGCAAAAAAAGATTTTGTCTGAAGCATCATGGTAGCTGTAAGGTACAAATGATGAAAATGGAGGCTCAGCAATCAAGATCGCTGTCTATCAGTTGTAATTTTTCCCTACTGTCATCAGGGAGGGAGAGAGAGGGAGAGGGAGAGAGAAAGAGGGAGAGAGAGAGAGAGAGAGAGAGAGAGAGAGAGAGAGAGAGAGAGAGAGAGAGAGAGAGAGAGAGAGAGAGAGAGAGAGAGAGAGAGAGAGAGAGAGAGAGAGAGAGAGAGAGAGAGAGAGAGAGAGAGAGAGAGAGAGAGAGAGAGAGAGAATATGTGATTATGTTCCAGTGGTGGAAAGAGCACAGGAACATTAAGTCTCTGCCTGTAATACAATATTGAAACACAGCCTCAGTAATACACACAAAATGTGGCCAACACTGACAGATCCCCCACAAATAAAACTGGGTGTGCTCTCACACACACACACACACACACACACACACACACACACACACACACACACACACACACACACACACACACACACACACACACACACACACACACACACACACACACACACACACACACACACACACACACACAGGATATAATCTTATTCATATTAAGCTGTTATTATTAGAAGTTACCTGGTGAATAAGATAACACCCACTCTTCAATAATTGCAGCTCTGTATGCAAGTGATAAAATACACAGTAACAAAAGAATAAGAGAATTGGCAGAGAGAGGTATGGATAAGAGGGAAGTGAGAATTTTATTAGTACAAGGATACATAAATGTTCTAGCAGATGATGCTGTAAACAAGGGAAAGTCATTAAAGAGTCAGACATGAAAGACAAATAAGGAAAATAGGATCTATTTTATGAGATGTAGGCTAACAAAATGAAATAACAGGATGTTTGCTATAGTAGAGATGGATATGAGGGTAACAAAAAGTTAAAAATACTGCATAAGGGAAGTGAATAGAAAGTAATTAGAGGTATGTATGAGAGCAGTGATTAGAATACGTAAGTGAAGAAAGTGGAATACAGAGCGATGGGGAGCGCACAGATAAGTGGGTCACGGTGATGATGAGGCATGAGAGGAAGGAAGAGGAGGATTGTGCAACAGCGAAAAAACCTCATAGCTCAGCTTTCTTCCTCTCGCTGCACTGCCATGCTGTGTCACATCAAAGCGAGGAGGAGCTTGAGGTAGGGTGAACTCATCTTTAGAGACCGAAAAAGATGAGGGAAAGAGATAAACTACTGCAGGACAAAGAATTTAGGGTGAAGGACCAGAGAAGCAGCTGAGAAGCAGAGAGGATCATGGTTAACTAGAGGACAGAGAGTGTATGAGAGACAGAAACGATCAAATAGAGGCAGAACTGGTAGGGTTCCCATGAAGGTTAGTAAAGGAAGGGGAGATGTGGAAGTGGAATGGTAGAAAGGGGTGTTTCTACCGCTTCTCTCCTTTCCATCCCTCCCTCCTCTCTCCCTTGCCTCTATCTTGCCCCTCCAGCGATGCAGTTTGCTGGAACTGTACAGCACAGATGATGTGACTTCACTGGGTAAAGTTAGCTGCTTCAGCAAAAGCTCTTTCCCACGCTGATTCAGCTGTACTCCAGAGGACATTGTATATCAGAGAGGGGAATGGTTGAAAAAGAGGATTGGAAATATACAATTCTCAAAGGAGAACAATGTTAATGCATGCTGAGTTATATCGAAGCTCTTTGTGATGTAAATGTCTTAATCATTCATACACCCCTTATGGCGATAGTGATGTGATGTGATTGTGGCAGCGCAGGAAGCCCCAAAAATACAAAAACTCCTAGTCTCACCCTTCACCCTTCATCTTGATAAAAGAGGTCATCTTTTCTGGGCAAAAAGACATATTGCAGATTATCTGACACTGCTGGAAACTGCTCCAGAATATAAGGACAATCAGGACCTAATATAACTAGAATGACAGCATCATCTGCAAACAGTAGGGATGCCACAATACACTAAACTGGGGACTCTCCTACACCTCTGATTTTGCATCTTGTAAATAACAGAAGTATCAAAAGCCAAGTGTGCAACAATCCATGTGTGTTTAATCCAAGTTTTTCTTCACAATATGCTTTTCTGGACTCCGTATATAGCACTGAATTAACATTGTTCGAATCAATGGCATATAAAATGGCAATTAAAAACACATTTGTCGTGGCACACATGGCTTGCAATACAAAAGCATTCTTACTGGCATCTAAGCAGCATCTCATATCCAATATGTCCTCCTAAATAAAAGGCAAAATATGTTGTTTGTTATGGCAGAGGGTAAATGACAAAATTGAGACTACCTTGCTGTAGCCAGCTACTGATCAGACCGGTGCTAGTAACGGAGAGGCTAGTGGTTGGAAATGAGAAGCTGACAATTCATTTGACCAAGGCGATAGCTGATGCACCTAGAAACCCACTAGACTGACCTCTGGCTTAGCTACTCATTAGCTTCTGAGGCTGATAGGAGTTTCCTGATCTGATAATACGATTACAAAAAACATTACAGAAATAAAGTAATTTTCTGATCTGTAACTGCCTATGTTTAGGTTTCATTTGGTTAAGATTCAGGAACGTTCATGGTTTGGGTTAAATTAACTATTTAAATAAGGGCAGGGAATGATTATGGTCATGGTTAAAAGAAACCAACATTGACTGTTGGTAGGAAAAAGCAAGTAAACGCCAGTCTCCCTGGGCTTTCTCTCTATGGACATTGTGTCTCATCACACCATTTTCTCCTTTGCTCCTGTCAAACAACAATCATTATTCTTACAGCCACTAGAGGTATTTGTCTCTTGAACATAAAAATATGTTATTTTGGGGCATTTGCTGAAAGAACTGATGCTGTCTTTTTCCTCATATTGTCATACTAACATTGAACAATTCTCCTCAGAGTCTGTAGGATAAAACAGCTTACAGCAACCACCCCAACATATCATCCTCCTACTGTTAAAATCCTGATTTAAAGCTCAGAGTAAGAATTGTTGTGGATTCAACCATGAAAATGCTGGCATCTGTCTTGTGACTCCATTTCACAGTTTTGTGGTTCAGGGGTGCGTGATTCATTTTACTGTATTTACCAGGCAGACAGTTCCTCCCTGAGGCTAATGTATTGACAGCTGGGGCCTCTTTGGACCTTTGCCCTCAGCACAAAGCAATGCTTCCAGCCAAACTGGACTGAAAACATCAATAGCACCAAGGTCACTAGTCAACCAGCTTAGCAACTAGCTAGTCAAGACACTAAGGCAATTAGAAAAATATTTGCTATGAAGATATACAGTAGAAGCACTTAAAAATGTTACCCCTTTAAGCTTGCTTACTCATCTATCACTGCCAAACGTGCACAGACATTCAGTTTACAAAAGTAGACGTGCAGGTAAACTACACACCCACATGAACACACCCAACTGACTTTGAAAGTCAAAACAATAATCTG
This sequence comes from Scomber japonicus, assembly GCF_027409825.1. Classification (NCBI taxonomy): domain Eukaryota; kingdom Metazoa; phylum Chordata; class Actinopteri; order Scombriformes; family Scombridae; genus Scomber; species Scomber japonicus. The sequence goes on along the minus strand of NC_070594.1, from coordinate 16,221,055 downwards.
CTCTCCTTCACTCGGCTTCTCTCTCACGTGTGAATGACGACAGTGTTTTGCATCTTCTTTGCAGCGCCAACCATAGAGAGTGAGTCAGTGTTTGTACACAGCCAGTTTATAAACTGTCGGCCTGCTGACAATGAAACCAGTGATTAACCGGTTCATCTTGGGATGGGAGGAGATGTCATAGGAAGACAAGAAAGTCAGTGTGCAAGTGTGAAAAGTCAGCATCTCTTCCTTTCACCATCTCAATGCTTGGCCGTATCTGCAGCCCTGGTCGCTATTGGTTTCCCCCTTTTACTATCAAGCTTTGCAACTAAAAGCCCATATGACACAAGTTTGAAGACCAGGCTCATTTGGTGAACAAAAATAAAAATTAGAACACAAATTTAAACAGCTGGCAATAAATTAAAACTATGAAAATTGAAAGCATGCCACTTGACTGAAACATTTTAAAACGGTTCCCTGTACCATTGTCTCTTATGATGCAAGGGCTATAATTCAAATTAATATCCTGCAGACATTTTGCCCTTTCCTTTTTCTTTCTCTTCCTATCCATCAATATTTTTTATTCTATGCAGGCAGACAGGATGTGTCTCCCCAGGTTTGGCAGAAACACGTAAAACCGCCAGGACAGCTAAGCCCCTCAACGCAGCATACAGGGTTAATAGAGTGGGAAACCACAAAGGATGGGGAGGAAATTGAACAGGCGGCTGACAGCTAAAGAAAAAATAAGACCAAAACCTTCTTAAACCATTTAATTTCAACATTTTATCATCATTGTTTTGGTTTCCTGAAGGTTACTTTCTTTTCATGTTCCAGTTTGATTACTTTTCTGTCACAATTTAATTGGATTTTGCTGTTTTTTGAGCTAATTGTCACATTGTCAATACATCAATTAAACCTTTTTGGTTACACAAGCATATGTGACTAACAGTGTCAATGGCTAACCTAGAAGTATGTGAAAGCAAGAAGAATAAATGCTAGAGGGAAAAATCACAGAGAGGTGGAGGAGGATAAGAATCAGGTAGGTGGCTGTCCCTGTGGATCAACCGTCTGCAAGAGAGAAGGAAAAGCATAGAGAGATGATAAAGAGGAAAAGAACGCATTGAGACCTTTGCCCTTGCTTTTGCTTTTTGAGACAGATATTTGATACCTTTCTGCTTCATGTGTGTGTTTATAACTGTTTCAACAGCTGGTGGCTATCTGCTTGCTAAAAGGCCTTCTTGTCAACACCTCTGATTTGTGTAGTAGCAGATGTGTGTGTGTACAGGTGTTATGTGAAATGTGTCAACACGTGCTTGGACATGCAAACACACACACACACACACACATACCTATTCTTGTCTGTGCAATTGAATTGGCAGATGGATGAAAGTCTGCCTTTTCGAGAGCAGATAACAAACACAATGATGACCTTTCCCACCAGGTCCATAAACACATTGGGGTCACGCACTAAAACAAAACACCCAATGTACTGGCTAAATCTCCAAATGGGAGGATCTGTTGCCCAAACTGTGACAATCAAGTTTATAAAGCTTGCATGTATTTCTCTTTTTCATTGCTGCATTATCTCACATATTCTCTCACTACACAATTAATCTTTACAGTTTTCTCTTTTTGTACAATTCTGCAGATATTAAAACTCAACTGATTAGTGCCCCCAAAGCTGTAACTGAGAGCAGCCATTTTCAACATAATGAGGTAATTAAGCTGAGCCCACTTCCTGTCATCACTCAGAGTGAGACGCGTTCAATTGATCACTGAGGTGAATCACATCCATCAACTGTCAGCAGTGATGGATGCACATTTAGAAAAAAAAAAAATGAAGACACTCTATACATACCTACAGCCTAAAATAACATCTACTTACTCTGTATGGTCAGTGTATCCAGTAACCTTAATGGTAACATAATGCCCCTCTTTCTCTGTTCATCCCTAGCTCATAAGATCCAGCATGCGATTCCTAAACCTATTGAACGTTGCTAATGACTTGGCTTGAATTGCACTGTTTACTCCTCCTCTGCTACAATATGAGGTTCACATGACACACAGTTCTTCTCTTTCCCAGCAAGAACAACATGAAAGGCGAGCAAGGGGAAACATTATTGACAAGGTCACAAGACAAACAGGGGGAGTAGGAGTAGGAGGAGGTATACAAGATAATGAATAATGAGGAATAATGAGAGAGAGAGAGAGAGAAATGACAGAAGATGTTCATTTTCTTTCCAACTAGAGGTCCACAACAAACACATAAGCTGCATTATTGATTTAACTGCCACTTGTTTTCTAAATTAATTGGTTAATTGATTGTTTTACAAAACATCTAAAAACAATGAAAGATATATGTCACAGTTTCCTAAAACCCAAGGTGACATCTTCAAATTGCCTGCTTTTTAGACCAACAGAATCAAAATCCAAAAGATCCCATCAGACCAAAAAGCAAATTCTTACAAATAACTAGCTGGAACTGGGGAATATTTGACATTCTTGCTTAATGGCTGAAAGGATTAATCTATTACCAGGACAGTTGACCATTATTTTTCTGTCAATCGACTAATGGTGTAATCATTACAGCTCTACATGTTAACATCACCTCAAGTCAGACCCTTCTACACAAAACAGTGTGGACATTAAACAACTCCCCTTTACTGTGATGACTGTTATACAGAGAGAAATAGAGCAGCAGACAGTAGTGAGCATTATCTATGATTAATCCATGAAAAGATGCTCCATATCCTACTTCCCCTTGCTCCATTTGGTCGAAATATGTACTATTGACCTGTTTGTGTCTGTCTTTCAATGGAGTGCATGCTCTCGTGCTCATCCATTAATGGAAAGGACCCCCGACTGCTTGCTACCCCATATCTGCTATAGAGCAATGGAATATCTTCAACCCAAAAAAGCATGTACGGCCTCATACAAACACATACAAACACATGCACAGACATAAACACACACACACACACACAAGGCCCGAAGGCAGAGCACTGTATACCGGCAGTGTCTGTGCTTGTACACATGAATAAGCTTCATTGAATGGTGCTCCATTGATGCTAAGCCATTAAAAGCAGGACATTACAGTGTTTTTTTCTCCCCTTATTCTGCAGCTTGCACCCCAACAGTCTAGCACACACACACACACACACACACACACACACACACACACACACACACACACACACACACACACACACACACACACACACACACACACACACACACACACACACACACACACACACACACACACACACAGCTGCCGAAAGCTGTTCCAACAGCCTTCATTGATTGTGTTGAGGTGCTCACAGAGAGACAGACAAACACATCACTCTACTGACACATCCTGCCTTTTTATTACCTAGACTTGACCTCAGAATTAAATACACTCCCATACAGTCCAGACTAGTTGCTCACACTTGGCTCCTGTGAGTATGAGTGGGTGAGGTCGTGAAGGTGTGTCAAAGAAACAGAAAAAAGAATTACACTGCAGCTGAGTTTATATTCAAGTAATGCCATACGGAGAGTTGAGGGTTTTAGTATTAAAGTTTTAAGTGTAAAATGTTCAAATATGAATTCAAGATTAAAACTGAAACAATACATGGATGAATCAATCAGTCAACAGAAAATTAATTAGGGACTATAATGATAATTGTTTCATTATTTAAGTTTTCAAGTTCAAATGAGAGGTTTTTGAGCTTTTCTTACTCGTGTGTGCATCTTGTGAATATCTTTGAGTTTTGAACTGTTGGTCAAACAAAACAATCAATTGGAAAATGTTGCATTTTTCTTCAGTTTAGACCCAAACTGATTAAAGATCAATTGAGAAAATAATCACCAGTTTAATTAATGGTGGCAATACAGCAGAAAACGACAAGGAGGGAATAAGACACTGTAGTCCTCATCTTCACTGCATTACAAGAGCTGGGCTGGAAGCACTTGGGTGCCTTGGCTTTGTCTCTTGGTTTCTCACTCTCTTTAAGTAACACCCTCCTCTGTGCTCTTTCTCCTCTCTGTCCTTTGAACAGCGAAATGAACGGAGGCAACATCTCCCAGGAGAGCAGGGAGGAATCCATCTCTGACAAAACTCACCTTCTATTATCCTACAGGCCTAATCCAAAGAGGGGGAACAGAAACCAATGATGGGCAAAACCATTTTAATGAAATGCAATGACGCAGGAAGAGGAAAAAAAATTGCGTTAAAGATTTGTGATTTCTTTTAATAACAAATTGCCATATTTTGTTTTTAGATTAAAGGAATAGTTTGACATTTTGGAAATGGGAATTTACACCAATTCACTTCCTTGACAAGAGATTGGACTGATACCATTGTCATAGCTCAGTCTCAAGATGGTTAGGTTATCTTAAAGGTAGAATATGTAGAATGAGCAGAACAACGCCATCTAATGTCTCGAGATCGTAGTCGCAACAACCAAAAAGTAATTCCAGCAGTCGAGTTGCCAGGTCCGGTGCCGGATTTTATTTTAGCTCTAACTCTGTAAATATACCACTTTATCCACATGTCTAACCTTTTTAGGCGAGAAAGTAGCCCTTTAGATCCACAATGTGACGCTAATTTGTCCAAATAACATCTGCTTAAAGTTTTGTTCCTGCGAATTCGGAGCCACTCAAGTTAGCCGTAGCGAGTAACGCACTTCCGGTCATTTTCACAAAATAAAACACCCGTTGCCTTTTATTATTACTAAGAAAACCATAACGATAGAGTTGGTGCTTTTATTTTGAAAACAGGAAGCGAACATACCCTCGCTGTAACTGACTTGAAACCACCGAGGTACATTACATTGTAACGCCAGTGGGAGTAGCAGCAATGTCTCTGCATGTACTGCCTAATCCTAAACACCGATTGGCTTGTGTGTGGTGTCGTCAGAAGCAGGAGAGGCTCGCGGTCGTAAACATCTAGATCTGAAGTGTGCCTTTTGTGACTCCCATACTGAGACTGTTATTCATCTGTTTTGGAAATGTCAATATACCCGTAAACTGTGGCAAGATATTTGTAGATTCATTTTAGATAATATCTGCTATGATTTTGAGCTCCTCTGGCAAAATGTCCTTTTTGGATTTATAAAGAGTGACGTTCCAGCTGAAAAAGAATATTTTTTAATTAATCTCATTTTAATTCTTGCAAAGTTTTATATCCACAAGTGTAAATTTGCCAAGGTAAAACCCATTTTTTGTGTTTTCATGAAAGAACTGGAGGTGTATTTCAAGTCAGTTTCCTCTGCTAATAACAAGAAAGCTATCAAAACTATAAATCTGTGCTCCCAATTCAATATCTTTAATTCAAGTTAATTTCCATTGCTCATATCCCCTGGTGTATTTTACTTTTTTTCTTCTCTTTTTTTTTATTTTATTTTATTTATTTATTTTACTATTATTTATTTCTATTTATGTATGTTTTTATTTTATTGTCACGTCTATTTGTTATCCAATTGTTACTAATATGATGTTCATATGGTTGTATGCACTGTTATTTTGTAAAGCAAAAATAAAGTTGTTAAAAAAAAAAAAAAAAAAAAAAAAAAAAAAAAAAAAAAAGTAAACATCTAGTCACGTGTACTCTGAGATGGACGCGCAGGTCAGGAAATGACGTAAACGGACCGTATATGGTTTGTTATTTGTGTTATTACATTACGTGTTGGACTAAATACATGGACATATTGAGGAAAGTATTCCGGTTTTATGGAAACGGATTTCATATTTCACAAGAATGGATACTTGGCGAGCTGTACAGAAAGTCCTGAGTCATAAGATGATCGTTGTGGATAAAGGGAAGACTTTGAAGGTATGTAGGCATTATAGCTTTTCTCACTTAGCTGAGTGGCTAGCCAAGCTAATCGCTATTTGCTATTAAGGCTGTGAGCAACCATATAAGTCGTGAGTGGTCTTGAATGAATCAGAACAATCTAAGCTTTCCAACAATGTACGGCATGAATATATATGTTTAAGGGTTGGTGTTTAAAACACTCAGAAGAACGTGTGGCTACCTCCTAACATCCGTCCCGTCCCGTGAACGGAACAGCGTGCGTTAAGAGGTTAATGATCAAATATCAAAATCCGAATAGCGTCAGAAAGTCAACCCACTCTCCACATTTCCATTGCTACCGTTTTGATACTTCATGGTACACAAACAAATAGCATCTCATATGAAAGCTAAGACCCTGGAGAGTTCAACAGTACCACTATTATTGCGCTAAAAACTCAGTGAACCAGCAGCCAAAGAATACAAAGGTAAACAACCACTTATTTACAGTGACTAACAGATATTCTGTCTTACCTTCGAAGTTTTGTGATGAAAAGTTGTACTTGAGAGCAAAAAACGCTGGTTTTAGTGAGTCCAACACGGCTCTGCTTGTTTACAACTCCATTTCACCCAGTGCCAGCTACAGTAGCTGCGCAGGAACAACAGACAACCCTGGCAACCCGCAATTCCGGCCGCTAAATGGCTGGTACAATGTACACAGAACGTGTCAGAACGTCATTGTCGAACCCGTCAAAAATTTTTAATTTTATGGAAAAGCAATACTTTCATTCTGTACCCCTCAAAACGCCCCGTGGCTGTATTATTTTAAAAAAATATATAGCTTTTAATAAATATTCTACATATTCAACCTTTAACACTGGAAACAGGGCAAATAATTAGGCTGGCTCCAACTATATAACCACCTCCAACACCTCTAAAACTCACTAATTAGCTTTTTATATCTCATTGATTTAATCTGTACATAAAAATTAAGAAAGAAGTAAAAAAAAATAATAATAATTCAACATTTAACCATGTCGTCATTTTTACACATTTGTTTTTGTATGGATGAAATAAACAATTACTGAGTATTAGAGGTTCTGGTACAGAGCCTTTGAACAGAGCCAGGCTAGCTGTTTTCCCATGTTTCCAGGCTTCATGCTAAGCTTAGTTAACTATCTCATGGCTCCAGTTTTATATTTAACAAACAAACATGGAGGTGTTAACAGGCATAATGGCAGTGACTTCCTGTTTACAATCATATGACCAAACATCATCAGTAAAGTCCACCTGCTCAAACACTGTCATCACCTATCTATTCATGGATGAACAGAGTGATGCAGGAATGAACATAAGCCTTAACAATGCACCAAAGTGACGTGTCAGAATAATGACATACTGGTTTCCTTATCCGCTTTCCAGCGGGTCTGTCTACCACACTGCAATTATTCCAGCAGCCAGTATGGTATCAGACTTCGCCAGAGAGTCAGGGGATTCTAATGTGATATTATCCCATTTGCTGTGTGAAAGACATCATATGAGGAGCTATCATTCTGTTGGGAATATATATATATATATATATATATATATATATATATATATATATATATATATATATATATATACACACACACACACTGAAATCTGGGCTGCAGAGTCTCCATCATTAAATTGAAGTCAAGACAAAAGGGAAATCTACAGACAAGAGAGTTCAGTTTTATTTAACACTAATCTACTAATTTTTGTCCATCCAGAAATCACAAAAGAGAGCGCCCTATGATTTCCAATAGATGGGTTTTTAATTATTCATCTAAATATACATTTGCAGTTAAAGCCTCACAGAAAATCATCCGCTGAAAGAGAAAGGTAAATGTTGCATGACCGAGACAAGCCTGCCTGAAATCAACACTTGGCCAGTGCACTGTAGCCCTCATCGAAACATCAAATAGATCAGTCGATCTGCTTGGAGGCATCATACGACTTGTAGATCAAGCGCACCTGCTGATGACAGACTGACATGCAGCCAAGAGCTCAGCTGGCTTTGAAATGTAAACTCAGGTTATACAGCTCTTTTCAACTTGAGTGAACACGACAGCAGGGCTACAAAGAGAAGGAAGAGCTTTGCAAACAAGACAACAGTCATAAAAACACCAGCTGAGCATTAGATGTCTCCAAAAAGATTCATTTTTGGTAATGTTTTAATAGATAGAAGCAGTTGTGAACTATATGGAAGCACTGTGCGCATGTGCAGGCACTTGCAGTTTGAACAGACTATTTGCCTTCAGTATGACAGAGAAATATTTGCATTGCAATTTTCATTGGAACCTCAGACAGACAATAACGCTTTAATGTTGGTATTCAGTGTCATGTGCATACACTGCACATCTCTTTATAGTCAGAGATGGAGAATGTTGCATAAACCACATGCACAGGTGTACCTTCAGGTCTGCACACACCAGTGTTCACACACACACTAAATAAAACACATCCCCACTGTGTAGTCTGGCAGGTTAATGTGCATGCACATGTGAATGCACTCACACTGCCTGTTTCATCTCTGATTGGCTGAGCTGACAGACATACTGCATGTGCAGTGCAATATGCATGTGTGCATAGCCTATGTGTGTTCATGCAGACCCTCCACTGTAAAGAAGGGGGTCAGAGCCAGAAGAGGCGATTGGCTGGTAAGGAGAGTCACAGCATCAGCACATCCTTAACCCACTGCCCTTCTTTCCTCTTCTCCATCCCCTCCCCCCACTGGGCTCTGGCAGCATACTGTGTGTGTCAGCGGGGCGCACGGGCGCGTGCGCGCACACACACAGCCCACCTAGATGTCTGTGCTTACACGCACACCCGCACGCGCATGAAACCCCATTGGCACCACCACCCCCTCTTTAAATGGTAAAAAATGCGACTTGTGAACGTGACAGCGCAAAATAATTGGGCTGTAATACTGTCTGGCAACAGATCCTCCTACTAAAGGTGAAAAGGGTTTAAAAGGTCAGAAATTTGTCAGAGAGGCGACACAGGAATTCATTCTCACACATAGCACACAATTCACACGAACTGACCATCATGAGCTTTTGTGGTTTAACATGCCTTTTGAGCTCGAGGATGACCCGATTTAGAACTGTCAGGTACAGCGAATAAAAAGAAAACCCCGTTGCAGAGTGCAGTGTTTCAAGTAAATTCAATATAATCGGGTTACGGCACATTCCGGGACGATTTGTGCGTAAAAAGGCGCAACCGTGCGGTTTCTCTCGCACTAACTTTCTTCCCTGGTTGACCCGAACATCCTTCTCTCACCGTCTACGATATAGAAAAGGGGAGAGGAGACAGTCAAAGATGTTGGAGTCTTCAGCAGTTCAGCATACTCATTATTAAACCAGACAGCTTTTAGGATGCTCAGAGAGACTCCGGCTATCCTACCCTCAGCTGTGAGCTGTCTGCAGCAGATTGGCTGTCACTGTTGCAGAGGACAAAGAGACACCGACACTAGATGTGGGATCCACTGTAGATGTGGGTCCATTATCCTGACGCCTTTGCAATCGTTTCAGAGCAACTGAAATCCCATCGAAGAGGTCAGCTGCAGTTGTTGAAACAGAAGGTGAATCACCTGCCATTATGGTTTTGAGGGTGCATTAACCGTGTGTGAATTAAGATTTATTCCACTCACCTCACAGTCATACAACTCGCTGAGCTGCTCAATGATCCACTCCTCCAGCACGAGTCTTTTCCGCAGCTCTTTCCTGTCGTACTTGACCGTCACTTTGCCCTGTTTCTTCTGGACCGGGTCATCCCCGGCGGTGATGGGGCCGGACCCCACGCAACCGACCCCGGTCGCTCCCTGGAAGAACACACGGCTGCCGGCGGGTGGCAGGGGAGCACTAGTCTCGGTGCTGGCGGCCGACATTGCGGGATGTGAGGGCTTATACTGAAGAAATGTGTGAATGAGTGGGGACTGTGGTGCTGAGAGGGGACTGCGAGCTGCTCAGCAGACAGGAGAATGGTGAGGAGCTTTTAAACAGCTGCTATTTAAAGCGCAGCGCCGCAGACAGCCGAGTAGGCGGAGCAAACACTACAAGAAATTAGCGTCTTCTCCTGTTAAAAATTAAAATGTCTTTTCACCACCACCAGATGGTAGCCTATTAAATCACTTATTTCAATGTTTCAAATGGTTAGCAACAAATGAAAAAATATATAAAATGAATTATAGCCAAAGATGACTGAGAGAATCATTTTAATTGGAAACACTTTTGAAAGATATCATTAGCAGGCTATAAACCTCGTTTTAGAATTATATGTATTTCTTAAGTGAGGTAGGTAGTAAAATTACTTGTTAAGGTGAGCATCTTTTGCAGTGTACCAACCAAATTCCCTCAATGGTGCTTGTCTGTGTGCCAGCGCGCACTGGATGCTGGGCAGCTTCAGCAGGGTCTTTCCCAAACCTAACCACGCTCCTCACATCACGTCATCAACCATCTCATACATCAACTGAGTATTTATGTGTTCTTGTCTTCTTGTGTGATGCATTGATAATACAGACGTCCAAAATTGGATCACCATCTTTTCAAATACTGAGCACAGTTCTGAACCCAATTATTTTATACATGGATGTGAATAGTCCCTTGCGCCACCTGGTGGTCACACGCAGGGGAACTCAATGTTCAATACACGTGAATCTTACCAGCATACAGTAAGCCTAATCATGTGGATGTTTTTATGTATAGCCAACAACATCTTGGTAAATCCTATTATTCCACTTTAAATATTGTATAACATTATGCTGTGATGTAATGATGCCTTTTGGTAGCCTTTCTGATCACCTTACATCAATGTTGAATAATAAAAAAAATTAAATGATGGCACCATATGTCCAAATGTTCCACTTTGCACGCCTGATCCTACATGGGTCACATCTCTCAGGCTCTTTAAAGATAGCAGCCAAATAACTGAGCAATGTCATGCACAGTAAGTATACAGCAAGTCAGTGAAAGTGAACCTTAGACTCCTGTAACAACTCAGTGCTCCCTAGATTAACTTTATGTTGGCTATAGCCTGATTTCCCAATGAGCAGTTTATGATAGACTATAATGTCATCATAATCATCAAACACTACTTCAGACATGAGACAGTTGCAGCCAGTCATGGTGGGTCTATGCCTTTGTTTTCAGCTGCAATCTGTTGGGACATTTCTCACAAATGAAGCTCTGACTCAGTTTATAGACTCAGCCCAGATAACAGTAGGTGTTTCATAACATCAGGTCTGCAAACACATCAAGTAGCCTACTCTTCTCTCCACTCCGGCAGTCATGGCTCTTCTGTCCGTCCTCACGCCTGTTCTGGCGGCGGTGCTGTGCATGGTGATCGGCTTTATGTTTGTCAAATCACGACAAACGGAGACCACCTCCAAGGACGAAACTAAAAGGGACTCAAAGGCGGCCTTCAGACCGTGGGTGGACCAGGATTTACAGGACGACACTGAAATCACAAGAGAAGACGGTAAGAGCTCAACACAAAACTTTGTTCATGGTATGCAGAGGAAGAACAGGCCAGTCGCATTTTGCAGACCATTACTATCCAAACACGATATGCTCGACACATACTTGGAGCGATGTAAAACCATGTGCATTCCATTCACTAACTTTTAAATGCAGTTGTAAAAACAAGATCACTCAAGTACATTTTAATAATCTATCAATAGTCATAAAACATCCGTCTCATGTATCTGTGACTCTCACTGAAGCATATTTTCCAGACTGTCAGGGCTACAGGTGTTTGGCGTGTAGTCGTTATCATTCACAGCTGGGTTAATCAATAATGATAGATGGCCTTTTGGCTAAGGACATAGACCTACTGTGTTCAGAATGGCTACTTTATCCTTGTAGCTTATGACAAAAAATACATGTCATCTAGATACATTTCAATTTCGTTAGGCAATCACAACGATATATGTGAATTAAAATTTATTTTCTCATTTTTTACGTGGTTTCAGATTTTTTTTTTTTTTTTTTTTAATAGCTAATCTTATATCTTAGTCATATCTTATCTGAATGATCTTTGTACATATAGGCACATTTTTCATTCTGCAGTATAATTGCTGATTGCTGAAATGTCATGATTGAAAAATCAGCACATTAGGCTGTGCAGTGTATAGCTGGAAAAATTGATCTAAATGGATATGCAATTTTTGTTTTCTCTCATTTTGGTTTTGATATCTGGATTTCAAGACGTGACTGGCATTTTTCACATTTTTTTTATTTTTCATAGACTAAACCAACTATAAAAAAATGGATGATTAATGATAATGAAATGAATTAACATAATTGTTGGTTGCAGCCCTAATGCACACATAACCTTAGCTTAGTTTTAAACTGAATGATTACATTTTTAACTCATTAAAGATAGATATTTTAACTCCCTTATTTGCTTGTTTACACTTTCTGTAATATCAAAAGCTGTGTCCACTGGCCCTTCTTGTTGTCTGTTTTAATTTTAGAAGATGGTGAATGGGTGGACAGCACTGAGGAGGAGGATCTTCAACATGTGCCCTACTCACCACCACGTTACCCTGAGGAGAAGATGCTGCAGAGATCTCAGGAGTTCTACACTCTGATGAACCAGCGGAGGTCTGTCCGATTCATCAGCCCAGAGCCGGTTCCACGAGAAGTCATCGATAATGTCATACGCACTGCAGGCATGAAACTGAATCAAATACAAACAAAATCAAAGAAACTAAGGTGCCAGTGGTACATGAATAACTAAAAGTTAATCTTTCAGGTCCTCTAGCTATATGTGACAATCTGGGGGGTTGAAATTGAATGTGATGTGAATTGAAGTGTGATCAGGTGTCCAATTTTAAAGCCTGTTCATCTCAAAACTATACCTATCACCTCTATGTAGGCTGGAAGAAAAAGAACAAGGTTAAATCTATGTTTAAAGATGCAAATATAAGGAGGACAAATGCCCATTGATTTGCTAGAAACTAGAATTGAAACATTTTTGGTTTAGAGTTGGGTACAGCTATGTAATCTGTTAATCCTGTCTCTGTTTTTTTGTGTGCTGGTTCTTCTGTCATCTTCCCTCTGAACAGGTACGGCCCCTAGTGGAGCACACACAGAGCCCTGGACGTTTGTCGTGGTGTCAGACCCAGAGACAAAACACCAGGTCAGACTGATAGTGGAGGAAGAGGAAGAGGTCAACTACCGTCAGAGGATGGGAGACAAGTGGGTCAATGATTTGGCCAAATTAAGGTGAGGAAACACTATACAGTACTTCTGATACAACAAATAACATGACATAACAATGATATTCAATCTTCAACCTGTAATCCTAAATATTAGCCTAACTACACAATCATTATTAGTCATCAAGGAAGAAACTGTCACACATCTCTCCCCACTCTCACAACCTCTTTTATCCTGCAGGACGAATTGGATCAAGGAGTACCTGGATGAAGCTCCATACCTGATCCTCATCTTCAAACAGACCTATGGGAATCTACCAAACGGCAAGAAAAAGACACACTACTACAATGAAATCAGTGTCTCCATATCCTGTGGGATACTGTTGGCTGCATTACAGGTAAAGGGTGATGTTACACCCTCTAAAATAAAGAGTATAAGAGAATAACAATTAAAATATTTCTCTGTCATTATGCCATCTATGCTAAAAGTGTAAGGCACAGACTCAAACTAAATAAACTTTTATGTTTGTACTATGAAAGAAACATGGCTGATGAGTAAACTGAATCTCTTTTCAGAATGTGGGCCTTGTTACTGTTACTTCAACGCCCCTTAACTGCGGTCCCCAGCTCAGGCTGCTCCTCAAGCGACCAGCCAATGAGAAGCTGCTGATGCTGCTTCCTGTTGGTTACCCTGCTTCTGATGCCACTGTGCCTGACTTGAAACGCAAACCTCTGGATGATATTATAGTGCACATGTGAGAGAATCCATCTGCAGAGAAAACAAACTGCAAAAATCATACTAGTATGTTCCAAATTTCTATTAATGGATAGCCCCTTGAGATGAACCATCTTGTTTTCAAGGGGGTCCAACATAAAACATATATTACAACACAACCACAACCACATACAGCATGCATAAGGCTCTCAATTACCAACCAACCCACACATCATTCCTGTAAACCCACAGTACCCACACAAACTAAATACCACAAAGCATATAATGTAATGCCAATCATAATAACAATAGTAATAATAATAATTAGAGAAATGACAGTAGTAATACTAAGTAATGTTATCAATCTTAATATATACAACATGATACAATATAAAAAATGTCACTATATAGAATACACCACCACTAAGATTACAGACAGATAGTCGTATAAACCTTTTACATGGGGTATGAGTTAACTGAGCTTTATACGATGGGTTTTATATGATGGGTCAATGATAGACTACAATCAATCAAATAAGCAAAATGAGCAGGCATTTGATGGTGAACATCATTGACTTAAATAAAAGAAACTCCTTCACCAAACAAACTGAGATCCAGATGTTTTCTAGCACTGCTGCTGAGAATGAAATAGTCGGTTTTGAATTGTTTGTATTAGTGATGCTTGTGTAATCTGTTCTTAATAACTGTGCTTGCTGAATTGTTGCAAAATGTCGTGTCCTTGGCCTAGTCAGACCCATGTTAGATTATTGAGGCTAATATCAATATGAATCAGAGTGTTAAAAACAATCTAATAATAGCATATCAACTTCTTTTTAAAAGAATTGTAACCAAGACATGTACAGATTTGGATATTTGAAAAATAAACTTGTCTGTACTCTCTGCTGGATTATGTAATGGTGTCATTGTTTCTAAAGTTCTTCTGACATGTCTTGTCTTTTCTGTACTTCCATTTATAGTGATTTACAGGCTGACTTACACACAGATTCCTGTCTGATTAGTCCTTTAGTGGAGTTTTACCTGGCAGAAAGTTAATAATTAATGATAAATTAAGTATTTTTTAAGTTAATAATAAATAGCTCACTTGGGATTAGCTATATTTCCAGGAATCAGTGTACCAGGAATCCACATAGGTCTTGCGAGGAGTACCTTTTTGTTGTTATATTGAGAATGCATTGCTCTAGCACTTTTCTTTTGAATAAACATGCTGGAATTTGTGTGGGCTCTTTACAGCTGTTGACCCCTAGCCTCAGTCTGTGTCTTTCAAGTATCATCATTAAAATTGGAATGTGAGGATAATAGATGTGAGACCAATCTGGGGCAAGTTAGCAACAGCTAAAAACCAAAAGATGTAAAACTTTCTTTCCAACAGAGCCACATATTCAACTTGAACTATCTCCAAGTTAATTTGATCTATCACCAAGAAGTTGGGAAATAGTATGTCAAAAATCTGAGAACAACCCTGTAAAATATCACTAAAATACGAAATGATTGACATTGTACAATAATTTCAGTATAGGGTGACATGTAGGGTATTTGGTCTAATATAATTAAAAACAAGGAGGTTAGATAGACTACATTGAAAATACAGGCCTCAAAGTACAGCCTCAAGAAGAAGGAAGACAAGAAGGAATACACCTGAGTATGTTAGATTATTATGTTATTATTATTATGTCATAAGGTAAGCAACACAATAACTCCAACAAAGAGCATCCACAGATGTGTGTGGATGAAGAATAATGTGTGTAAAGGCATACAAAATATTAAAAAATACAAGAATGAGCTCTCATGAATGAACAATCTTCTTCTTCTTCTTCTTCTTATTATTATTATTGTTATTATTGTTATTAATAGTAGTATTAGTATTATAGTTGTTACTGGTAGTAGTAGTAGTAGTAGTAGTAGTAGTAGTAGTAGTAGTAGTAGTAGTAGTAGTTATCCAGCTCTTGTGTGGTCATTTTACATCACTGTCCGCTTGGGTTTTATTGTCTGTAAAATACTTTGTAAATTGTTTCAAGAATGGTAGTCTATAAATAATGTGAGTCCTATAAATAAAGTGTATTATTATTTTTATGTTTAATATTCTATTATTTGGTGCAACCTGTAGGGGTCAGTAAGGAGACTACACTGTCGGACCACCCTCCAGCGAAGAAGAAAGGCCCCCACTGCGCAGGCGTACACTACGTACACCGAGAGCTGTCTTTGGCTGGATGCTAGCTGGCTAGCTCACGGTCTGACAAGTCGCACACATTGGGCCAGAAGGGGGTAGCGCGGCGGCGGAGAAGAAGGGCGACCTAAGCGCCGCTACGAAATGGCCGGGCAACAGTTCCAGTACGATGACAGCGGCAATACCTTTTTCTATTTCCTAACGTCCTTCGTCGGACTTATTGTGATCCCAGCCACATATTACCTCTGGCCCCGGGATCAGAATGCTGGTAAGGCCCGATGTCTGCCTCGGAGCTGCTAACTTGGCTAACTCACTAACTAACTAACATCAGCTAGTGAACTATTCAGACAGCACATTCAGCTTGTAAACGTTCACCAGTTAATCTGGTTCCCTTGCTACCAGATACAGAGGCTGTCCAACCCAAAACCTCACATTATATCAACTTGTAAATGTAAGCTAGCAGACGTTGCAGAGATGGATGTTCACATTTCTTTGATTGTTCAGAGCTCACTTACCTCACCAACTTTTACAATTTAACAACTCACTGGCTATCCATCTGTCTCAGCCGCTCATATCCAGCCTGACTACCTCAGAAGCTAAACATGAATCTTAAGTACCGGCTAGTAAAGCTAAAGCGTCAACAGTAAAAGCCAGCGTCACTCTTGTAGCTCCTCAGGCTTGTCTTTGTGCTTTCACAGACCTTATCCTGATCAGTCCTTATCTTAGTGTAGTTATCTTGTTTGTCAACAGAAACGCATATCAAACATGGCTTATGCAATAAATGCTGACAAACTTAACTCAGCTGGTGTGTTTGGATTTAGCTTTAATGACAGCTCACCATAAACTGAAGCCAGCAATGTGCAGCTAAATGTCTTGATTAAAGACACGCAAAAAAATGTTTTACGTATGAGGTAACTGCATGACATTGACTAAATTATGTCTTGTTCTTGTTGCATTGGGACAGACTGATTAAACTTGTTCATGACTGTTCTAGCTGAGTGAAATTAACATGTCTCTCTACCTACTTGGCCAACACATCCACAACAATATTTTCTCAGTTAAAATATCACTTTTGCTGATTTAGATGATCTTTGAGAACTTGTAATCCTGATCAAATTATAGTGGCCTCATCTGTATTGATTATGATTGATTTTAATAGTGTTAATGTGTCACCCTTCTCTCTGTCTCTCCCCATCCTCTCCCCAGAACAACTGCGTCTGAAAAGCCTGCGGAGGGTCCATGGCAGGTGTCTGTGGTACCGGCTCAGGCTGATGAAGTCACAGCAGAGCATAGTCCCAACACTAAAGTGAGTACAACGAGTTGGTTTGAGGTTTACTAAAGTAAACGTGATGTGTGCAAATCCACAGCTGGTGTGATTACAGTAGATCTGATGACCTACGCCTCCCATTCCAAGAAATTCTTTCAAAGCACCCACTGTCATCACAACCTGAGTCGATGACACTCGTGAAGTATTCACTCTTTGTAGTTATTTATGGAAGTATGTTGTGCATGTTATGTGTTGCACCTGATCCAAGTGCAGTTTCAGCTGCATAATATCTTGATTGGCCATAACTTGCCTGGTAGTGTATAATAAAAGGTTTCAGCTCTTTGTTCCTCGGCTGTTTGCTCCCTTGCCAAATGTCACATCACCTCTGTTGTTTGGGTGTGACTTGCCTGAGCTGTTTGCACTGAGAAAGCTCTGTTATCCTACCATCACAGGAGCTGTTCTTGATAGCTTTCTGCTTCCGTGTGTGTGTGTGTGTGTGTGTGTGTGTGTGTTTCCAGCTGGACAGGGACGGTCTCACTGTGGTGTGAAGATGAGGCATAGGCCGTTCTGTCTGTAGTGTGGGCAGATTCCAGCTTGCGTGTGTGGAAGTGATTGTTTGGTTGATCTCCGTCACAAGTTCAGTTCATGTTGTTTTCAGAGGATGTAAACACTCTGTTGCACCCTGTTTAACATTTCTCTTAACATGACATTTATTCACTCTATTTGTGTGAGTAATGGAAAGACGGGTTCTCAAGTGTTCTTCGCTGTCTCACTCTGCTTTTCTTGTTACAACATTTCTATCTGACCGCCTTCTTGTTGTCTCATCTCTGCTTTCTCAGCCATTTGTCTTTATACTTCCACTTTCCACTCCTGTTCTGTCACTAAACCTACATCCTGTTTTTACTCTCAAAATCCATAAATCTTTCATTAGGCATCCTTTGTGATGAAAGCTGTTGATAGCTTAAAATGTGTTCTTTGAGTAAGAGTGATTCTCTCAGAATCGCAATAACCATTTCCTCTCCCCAACTGTATGATAACGATGATATTTATTACAGGAATCCATCATGTATTTTTCTGGTCGAGCTACTCTGGCAACTCAGGCTAGTGAGGGGTTGTCATGGCAACAGATGCTGCAGAGCAGGCCATCAGGGTTTTGCTATTGTCATGGAAACAAGTTCAACTTCCATGCATAAATACCAAACAACAACAATGTTAGAAGCTCCTTTGCCCCTCTGCTTGTATGCAGCAGATTAATATGAGCTTGCTGTAGAAATTATTTTCTTACTCTTAAAATACTGAAAGTTCAGTCTGCGTTGCTGGATTGGTTTTTCAGAAGCTAATGATGATAATGATGTTCATAAAAATAATAACAACTATAATCCACAGTGTTAAAATGAGATGCGCGGTATGCGCCTGATGTTTTCTTCAGGTGACAGATGTTAGTGGGTGACATTTATTTCCTGTTTGTGTTTTTCAGGAAAGCAGCCTTGTTATTTGGATGGGCTGTGTTCCTGCTGCTAGCCTACAAGGTGTCCAAGCTGGACAGAGAGTACCAGGAGTATAATCCTTATGAAGTCCTCAACTTGGACCCGGTAAACACACACAAAACGAGACTGCTGCAGTCTTGAGAATTTTGACCTAATTATATCTGTTGCTTAGGATATATGCCTATGTGTGGTTGTTTTAAGAAGTTATCATAATTAAATGTCTGCAATTAAATTGTCTCCAGGGCGCATCGCTGTCAGAAATCAAGAAGCAATACCGTGTACTGTCACTCAAATACCACCCTGACAAAGGTGGTGATGAGGCCACATTCATGAGAATTGCCAAAGCTTATGCTGCGTAAGTGTCTCTCGGGTATTTAGATGAAGAAGTTATTAAAGTAATAATCTACTGCACCCCTGAAGTAGATTATTACTCCAGAGCGTTCTTGATTTCTTAATTTGCCTTTTTACTCATCTTTTCCACAGTCTGACCAATGAACAATCTCGGCTCAACTGGGAAGTATACGGCAACCCAGATGGTCCAGGAGGTGAGTAAAGCCACTGTCAGTCCTCTCTCTGTCTTCATGTAATGATTTGACGCTGATGATGAGTCAACCCATGTGCTTATGAATGGAAAATGATTTGACATGTTAGCAGCTCATTCAATGAAAGCTGCCATGCCACCAAATTTTAAGGGCCCGAGTGCTGACCAGCGCGAAGCCCTATTGTATCTGTAAAGATTATTATTATTATCATTATTATTATTATTATTGTTATTATTATTATTATTATTATTATTATTATTCTTGTTATTATTATTGTTATCATTATTCTCGTTCTACGAGTTCAATGGCAGTCGCAAAATGGCTCAATAGCGCCCCCTTAAAAAATTAGGCCCCTCACCCCACATTTAAGGAGAAACACAAAACTTGGTACACATATGTATCATGTCAAGACGCACAAAAAGTCTTAAGGACCCATGCCCTAACACCAACAGGAAGTCGGCCATTTTGAATCAATTGGTGATTTTCTCCATTTCCACACATCATATTTGAACGCATAACTCAAATGGATTTTATCACACCAACT
Organism: Scomber japonicus; assembly: GCF_027409825.1. Lineage (NCBI taxonomy): Eukaryota > Metazoa > Chordata > Actinopteri > Scombriformes > Scombridae > Scomber > Scomber japonicus. The sequence goes on along the minus strand of NC_070594.1, from coordinate 16,201,377 downwards.
TCAAATTCCCTCTGAAACATTTTGAGACATTGGAGATGAAAACTGAAGATGAAATCTTTTTCATGACTTATTCCTGTTGGGCGTGGCTGTGCAGAGAATTTCAATGCTTCGCCATAAAGAAGGACTAACTTCTACAGACATTGTCTGATCTACACCAAATTGATCACACATGTAAAGGGTCCCGTCCTGAACACGTCTATGCATCAATACTGTGTCATATACACATGGCCACCTACTGGACACAGGAAGTCAGCCTCATATGACAAACATTATCCGATTCATATGACATTTACAGGATGTGTTCTCCACATCATACACTACAACATGACAGGGGCTGTGTGTGTTACTTTGTGGCTGTTTTCTAGCTCCACATAGTGAACACAGGAAAAGATATTTCAACTCTTCATGCGACATCAAATAAAAGCCTGCATATGAAGACGTCTACGTGCGCGCCCTCCGACTGCACCACAGTCTAACATGCATGTGGGGGCGAGGGCCCGTTCATTGCTGCTTGCAGCTTTAATTTGAATTGAAACAGTCAATTTTAGACATTTTAATAATTGTTTCTTTTTTTTAATGAATGTATTTGTGTTGGGTGACTTGCAATTCTGACTTTATCTACAACACCAAGGTTGCTGCAGAGCTTATCTGCATTGTTTGCCATTTTGTTCCATTGTTGCTTATGTTTCCCTTTCTAGCAACCAGCTTTGGTATTGCCCTGCCTGCATGGATTGTTGACCAGAAGAACTCAATGCTGGTAAATATGAATTAATTGCCATTGTAGTCTTAATTTATAATCCTGTCCTGAATTGTTTAAACTGTATTTGACATGCTGAGATGCCTGAACGTTTTCCTTCTTCTTGTAGGTGCTGTTGGTGTACGGACTAGCCTTTATGGTCATCCTCCCTGTTGTTGTGGTAAGTCCTCAGCACTGAAACCAAGTTCTGTGCAACATAATGTATTGAACAGTTGCTTTCTGCCCTGTTCTTCACACTGCATGACTCACTTTTCTCTCTATTTTTGTCCACTTGTTTGTTTTCCTTTCTTTATCTAAGGGCACGTGGTGGTATCGCTCTATCCGCTACAGTGGAGACCAGATCCTCATCAACACCACTCAGCTCTTTATGCATTTCATGTATAAAACGCCTAACATGAACATGAAACGTGAGTTTCCCTCTCCACACCGCAGTGCCTCTGACTGTATAATGTACAATTCTTTTGATTAGATATAAACTAGACAATTTATGCTAATCTGCCGTTTGACCATTTTCAGTCACATCAACATCAAATATGGTGATTCTTTTTTAATAGTCCTAATTGCCTGATTGATTCTGTCCTCCAGGGTTAGCCATGGTTTTGACAGCAGCATTTGAGTTTGACCCTCGCAGCAATAAAGAAGCCACCATACGGCCAACAGACAACATTGAAGTACCACAGGTAATCACAGCCTCACTGGAGAGGACTTAGCAAATGTGTATGTTGTAGGTCTTCATCTCTGTGTCAGAAAAATAGAGACTGCCCAGTTAACAATCTCTCCTTTCTCTCTTGCAGTTGATCCGTGAGTTGGGTAACATCAACGTGAAGAAGAAGGAGCCTCCATTCTGCTACCCATACAGTTTGAAGGCCAGGGTCTTGGTGCTATCTCACCTTGCACGCATGGATGTATCAGAGGAGTTGGAGGAAGGTAGGACCATCTTATAGTTTTGGGATTTTAATAAATTGTATTGTAGGTTTTGGAAATGTCATGAAAATCTTTTTTTATTAACTGATCTATTCCAAAAGCTACTCCAAAAATGTAGAGTTTTCTGTATGGAAAAGCTTTCCCTAAAATTCAGATCTTGTCATTATCTGCTTGATTAACATCAAGCAGATAACTGCTATGTTAACATAATGCACTTTGTGTTAGCTGACACAGCACCATGTCAGCCTTCTCCAAAACAACAAAAATGCTTCTTCCAAAAATAAATGCAGTGATGCGAAATAAAACAGCTGCACAAGCTGCTTAGTATGAAATTGTTATGTCTCAAGATTTCATTATAAATATATACAACCCTCTCCTAGTTGTAAATTTACACTCCTACACACAGTACACACTCAGCTAGCACAAGGTATTTGGAGCACTTGAGAACATTTTTCTCTCCAGCTGTGTGGAGACTGTAGAAGAAAAAGCTTGTTGTTGGTCACCTATGTTATTTTTAAGGTTTCTGACTGGGAGCCACACCAGTGAACACACAGTACCTGATGTGAAAACAAACTCCACTAGTGTTTTGCCTGACATGAGCATCATCAACTATGTACAATTGTGTTCGGCTTTCCTTGCACACTGGCGAAAACAACAACTGATGGCTTTTAGCTTTACATTGTTGTAAAATGTAAAGTGTTGCATGGTATCCAGACAGAGCAGAGTCTTAATGAGTCACAATGACATTTTTAAAAGTGGAGGACTACTGTATATTCAGCCATTATTTCTACAATAATCTTATTTTGTAACTACTTTCAGCAGAATAGTCTCTCTAAGATCCGTGAGAACGGTCAGGAACATGTTATTCAGAACATGTGTGGTGTGTTTCTGTTCCAGATCAGAGGTTTGTGGTAAGGAAAAGCCCAGCTCTCCTTCAGGAGATGATCAATGTGGGCTGTCAGCTTACCATGATGGCCAACAGTCGAGGAGGTAAACACACACACACATGCATACTTGTATTGTGCTTCTTAGAACCAGAACTCAAGAAGTAGTAGTTGTGTTTTATGTCAAATTCATTGTGTTCTGACTTATCAGTCTCTGTAAAATTGTGACTTGCATTTGAAGCTGTACATCTGTAAAACTACAGAAAGCAGTTTTTGTACTCTGTGTTCTCTCACTTGAGGACATCTGTTCCTTTTTGAAGAAAAGCCAGGAACAGATTGTCTTTCTTGGTGTTTTTAGAGTAAAAATCACACCAAATCCATTGACGGATGTCAAGTCGACCGATCCCATTTATTTTCTACTGAGAGCAGGAGATCTGGCTGCACAGTGCATGATGGATACAGCACAGTTGATAGACCAACTGCTGTATCTGAATTTGCATAATCATGACTTGACCTCAACTTTATGCAAATGGAGTCCGTCCAGCACAATGTGGCCGGTGCAGGAAACTCACATCAAACGTCAAACTAGGCCATACTGATCAAATATAAATCAGTATTCTGTTACTGCATTGCCTTTTTCTCACCTCAAATGTTTTTAGAAACATACTTTAGTGTTCTATTCAGCTGTAAAATGAGATTATTTGTAACACGCCTTGAGTGTTCAGTGTTCTGGAGCTTCCAGGTTTGTCATTGCCAAAGTCTGAGTATCTGCACCAATATTGTGTTCAAGAATGTGTGCACTCATTGATATGTGTCTGTCCAGGTTTCCATGCTCCTCGACTTGTAACCATAGAGAATTGTATGAAGCTGACCCAGATGATAGTGCAGGGCCTGCAGGAGTCAAAGTCACCACTGCTGCAACTGCCCCACTTTGAGGAGGAGCATCTCCGCTACTGCATCTCTAAGAAGGTTCCTGCCGAGTGTTTGTCTATGCACATATGTGAAATTGTGTGAATCTAGACAGGACTATTTTTTTTATGTGCAAGTGCTCATTTTGTTCTCTCACGCCCCCCCCCCCTCTTCCTTAGTACAAAGTTCGGAGCCTGCAGGACCTGGTGAGTCTCAAAGACTCAGACAGACGCAGTATGCTGCGTTTCTTGGGGGAGGAGAAATATGATGAGGTCATGGGTGTGCTGAGCAGCTTCCCTCACATCACCATGGATACCAAACTGCAGGGTCAGTCCTGCAAAATGCACACATTCACACTTTGTTTGGCCACCATCTGACCTGTGACATGTTTGCTGCCTAAAAAAACCCCGCACAAGCAATCAGCCAAATTGATGCCTTTCATATGTCAGTGCAGTCAGATTGAAAAAAATGTGACGTAAACTTAGAGGCTGGTTAAAGTACTGATCAAGTATAGGTTAAGTTTGAAACACTTACTACGAATGTGTTTTTCTCCCTGTGTGTCTGCAGTCCTTGATGATGAAGACAGCAATAACATCACAGCGGGCTCTATCGTCACAGTTACTGTCACCTTAACCAGAAAACGGATGGCGGTAAGGAATAATTGCATTTGATGAGACATAAATAGACATGACGAGTTACTGGAAAGCAGCTTTTTTGCTGCCTTGTGCATACACTTCCATCGATGACCACTAGAGTGTACTGTTGCCTTAATGCATGAAGTAATTCTATCAATGGACTATGTGTGCAGGAGGTGTTTGAAAAGGAGCAGGAATCCACACAGTGTCCAGGAGAGGAGGCTGCCAACACAGAGGAAGCAGTAAGAACATGCAAACAGAACATGTTTACTTAGAGCCATTTATAAAACATTTTACTCTGCTTTGGTCACATTTAGCTTTGATTAAAAGTTTAATGGTTGAAGAAATCTTGTAGTGTTCACCTGATTATTTTTTGTTGTTTCCATATGAAGCAAGGAGACTCAAGTAAAGCCAAAACTAAAGTGTGGCAGAACAAGAGTAAAGGGGCTAAGAAGACAGCCAAGTCCAAGAAGAAAAAATTAACCAAGAAGAAGGCCACTCCTGCACCTGCCAAAACCAAACAGGCCAATGGCAACGTGGCAGGAAATGTGAGTGTCCAATCACACCTTAAGCTGCTTGATGATATTGATAAACGAGCACCTGTATTTGTTTGACATATAGTTATTAAAATCCTACTTTAAAATGTTTGATGTTACAGGAAGTCGTAGCAGCATCTGCAGCAGCAGCAGCAGCAAAGGAGGAAGAAGATGAGGCCTCAGACAAAGGCAGTGAGTCAGACGAGGGCGAGGCCAACAAGGACTCTCCCAGCGAGAGAGACGAAGACAGCGACAAACAAAGTGACACAGAGGTGGATGAGATGGCTGGTGATGATGAGGAGGTCAGGGAAACTTCATATGCATTAATATGTCACTATGAGGCTTCAGTAGTATGATGAAAATATCATTCAGCATCATGTTCAGAGGCCATAATAATCACTGGGTTACTATATGTTGTCATAATGCTTTGACTGTGTGTTTTGGCCATAAATATTGACCAAAATATAAAAGAACTCTTACAACTTTCCCACTGACAAAACAAAAAAGTTGAAGTCTAACGAATGACAAGGAAAGGCTGCCTGTACCTGTACCTGCACAGTACCTAATTCAATGCTCCAACTCTCCACACACACAGGAATGGGAGGCGTTACAGCAAAGCATCCAGCGGCGAGAACGGGCCCTGCTAGAGACCAAGTCAAAGGTGACGCACCCTGTCTACAGCCTCTATTTCCCCGAGGAGAAGCAGGAGTGGTGGTGGCTCTACATAGCTGACCGCCGAGATCAGACCCTTGTCTCTATGCCCTACCATGTCTGCACACTAAAAGACACAGAAGAGGTGAGTTTGTTGATCACATTTTTTGTGGTTAATAGTTTGGTCTATAAAATATCAAAACAAAAGAGAAGATGCCTCATTACTAGTGATGTATTAGTATTCAGTTAACATGATTTGAAAACTCAGAAAAGCAGTAAATCTTCACTTCTGAGACACTGGAATGAGTGTATATTCTGCATTTTCCTTAATACATCAAACAATTATCCGATAGATTGTTGATTCAGAAGACTTGATTGTTCAGTGTATATCTTTAAATTGCTTTGCAGGTGTCTTGTAATATATACTATAATCCGTCTGGAGAAGAAAGGTCTCATTAAGTTAAAGTGTTTCCTGTGCACCGTAGCCACTCTCATCCTGTTGCTAGGCAACCTTTTGCACTTGTGTCATTATTCCCTCAGAGGAGTGTGTATATGTGTGTGTTTGCACAATTTTCACCTTTGTTGCACCTTTTCTGTTCAAGCGCAACAGTAAGGATCAACAGGGAAGTAAAAGCTTAATGAGGCCTGCGTAAGTGCGCAGGACCAGCTCTCCCACTGTGCAGGAATGTAATAGCAAGAGGTGACCGTTCACTTTCTAGTGATCAATTAGTCTGTCACTTAAACAGTTCCTTTGGTTGTTTGTGTGTTGTGTGACTGCGTATAGGAGTTTAACAGACATGTTTTTGGGGAAGGCATGAAGGGCTGCTTTCACCAACAAGGCTGTAAATTGCCACTGTGTTGTGAACACAGTCTGCTCACTCTCTGCTCGCGTGCTGAATAATAATTTGCCTCATTGTGTCGATAATTAGATGTTTGCCATGTAATTGCGCGACATAGTAATCACAGCCCGAGGCAATGCTGGTCTAATATTTACAGTTGGACCCCATCATCATGTGGTTGTTCATTTGTGGTTACCTACCGCACTGCGGCTGTCTGCAGCTAGGTAACTGTGTGTCATCAATAGTAGCTGATCATCTTTGTAATATTCAGCAGCATTATATAGATTGTTTTGTGTGTCTTTTACAGGTTTGCCTACTTTTATTGCTTTAACTAGTGTTTTTTTTAATTTATAGAAGAAGGGGAACTTTCTTTGTGATATGATTTCATTTTGTGTGCGTGTTCTGTTCTCCAGGTGGAGCTGAAGTTTCCCGCCCCCTCCAAAACAGGCAACTACCAATATTCTGTCATCCTCCGCTCTGATTCCTACCTGGGACTGGACCAGATCAAACCACTCAAGGTGAAGAGAAAACTGTGTGCAATCATATGTGTGTGGATGTCTGGCCAAAGTGGTTTGCAAATCTCACTATTCACCATTTCTTCTGCCAAGTCAGTGAACTGTAAATTGGCCTGGATATAATGGTTCTGTGCGTGCCAAAGCGACTGGAACAATGGATCCAGCAGACACAGCCAAAATGTACCAGAAGCTTGTTGAACAATGGTGTTAATTGCTGCCAAGGTGTTGAGATTAAGGGAATTTATTACTATAGCAGCCAAACAAAAGCTTAAATAGTACTTTCATTATAGTGCAAGTTATGTAGCTGACATTGATCCGTTTATTCATATTGCTATTAATTAGCATTTAGCTTACAAATACAGTGTTTGGAAGATTTCCATCTAAATTAAATCTTGATCAGTCATCTGTATTTTCATTTTGAAAATATTGTTAGTTTTCTGAAGCTTAAAAACAGTGGGAGAAATCTGAAGACCTGCCGGTAGAGATAATGAAGCATTTTTAAATTTTGAATTCAGCTCATCTGGTGATTTCTGAACTTAATCAAGCAATTATTTTGTATTCAGCCAAAGCAGATATATTGGCTCCCAGTTAGTCCCTTCTCTGTTTCACTCTTTATTTGCAGCTTAGAATTTGATTTTGACTCTGTGATTTTTAGATTATAAAATTGTAAAATTCAACTGCTAGATGGCAGCAAAAGTTTCTCATTGTTTAAAAGAAAATTTCGACCTGTTAAAACTTAAAGGCCTCATAGTTTCAGATATTTATAACAGTCTCCAACTATAATTGATTTACACTGCTTTGTAATTATTTAGAAATAAAAAGCTTGTGTGCCAGCATAAACTGTAATGGCCAAATCCACCAGTACGCTGAAACGTGTGTATGTGCTCCATGTGTTTTTCTTAGCTGGAGGTCCATGAGGCTAAGGCCATGTTGGACAACCACCCACAGTGGGACATCCCCGACACAGAGGAGGAGGACGAGGAGCAGGAGGACAGCGACGGCATCGAGGAGAGTGAAGACGACGACGAGGACAACGACTGAATGCGGAAACACACACATACATACACACACACACACACACACGCTCACTGCCCCCAATGGACAGGCCACCCACCTACTCCTGACCCCACAACAGCACTCAAGAGCAGCGAGCTAGGAACAGCCAAGCCACACCTGCCACACACACACACACACATAGACACACATATAGAATCACAGGAGACGGTTAATACACACCTAGCCCTGCTCCTCTTCCACCATTTTACCTTTACAATGACATGAACTGTGACCCCTGCCCCTCCACTTCCCTTTTCTACAGAGACTTTTCATTTTCCGCTGCTTGCGGAAGAGAATTCTGTGAATACTTACCCAGGCCCGTGTGCATGTGTGTGTGTGTGCGCGTGCGCATGTGAGAATGTGTGTGTTTGCAAGTGTTTGTACAGGTATGAACGATTGACACACTGTGGACTGGAGGACCTATTATCTGGGCTCTTTTTCTTCTTTTTCTCAAGGGGAGAAGGGGATCTGTAACAGCTAATTCCGTTTGCAAAATTAACAAACACATGACCTCCACACGGATATCATGACATCGCTCTCGCTCCTAATTTTAACATCACTCAGCACCGATGTTTACCCACACCAATGATACTTTCTATTGTACACTTAAACTGCAGAAGTGTGAGCTTTAGCCCTGTTTGTCGGGGATCACAGTCCGAGTCAACCGTTGGGACGTTCGCTCCTTTCAGCGCAACGGGGAGGGGGCACAGTTGAGTCTCATCAATTTTTATTTTTCCAGCCGGTCACTTGTATGTCCTTATACTCTGTATACTGAAGAAGAAGATGATGATAATGATGATGATGTTGATGATGATGATAGTAAATCCAGAGATGGATACTGATCTCCAGTCAGTTCTGTTAACAATGCCTATTCTGCCCCTTTGATCCACGTCAAACTTTATTTTTCTGAAAGAGACAGCTGTTGGTTGATAGCAGGTGGATCTTGAAATGAATAACCCTAACCCAAGTATAATGGGAAGGGGGGGAGAAAATGACAAAACTTGCAGTGTTAAGATTTGTTTGAATTATTAGTACTCTTCTTGTCCATATTCTTCATAAATGTGAGTTTTTCAGTCTTTAAAGGGGCTCAGACATATATATAAACAAACAAACAAACAAACATACTCGTGGCTTTTCAGAAAAGTGACTTCCTTTCTCTTCATCTTTTTTTTTTTTAAACAATTGTAGCACATTCCAGTCTATACTCATTGTCCGAAAAGGCCTTATGAATACAACTGAAATACCACAACATACAAGTCCATGGGTGCTATGCACCTGTGGATATAGGGAGAGCAGATAAAAAAACTTTAATTTCTTTGTGTTTGTAAAGATCTACAGTGTTTTTCTTTTTGTTTCAGTTTAGTTTTAGTCTCTTCATAGTAACCTACTAGCTCCTCAGTCTCGGGATACATATCACTGATATATTGCCACGACAAAAGCCTCTGAGTACAGTTTTTGTCTGCTTAAAGAGGGTTAGCGGTCATATGGGAAATGTGACTGATGGGCTTTTAGCCTTGGGACCCTGTGTTAATGGGATTAGAGTATGAGGTCGCTGACACAAACGGCACTTGTGATCTAAAAAGTGTCTTGAACAAAAAAGAAAACCCCATCGAAAGTAACCTGTAGTGTAAGACTAAGCATATTCTGTCCAGCACCTTTTCTCTTTAGTTATATGTGCAGAACAAGCTTAGTTTTTTTTAAATTACAAATGCTATTTCAATAAATGTTCTTTTTTAATTTTTCTGTCCGAGGAATACAGAGCAGTTCTGACAAACCAAGAAGAGCCCCTCTCATCTAAATGTAGTTGTTTTTTTGTCTCAGTTAAGCGGTAGTTATAACAAATGTAACACGTACGTCTTGTTTTATTCCATTCTAACCCTGATTTGACATCTGTTAGACTCAAGAATGGGGGGAAAAAAGAAAATCAGAGCTTCTCTGTGGGCTCTTGCTATGTTGATGACTTTGCAGTTCAGTTTTTAAAAGAAATCTTTCACCATAGATATCCACATTCTGAATTTTTTAAATTATGTTATGGTATGTACTTAGTGTGTCATGTTAGTGAGGGGGAGATAAAGGTTTGAATATCCGGCGGCATGCTCTCCTCACACCACATGCACGCATTCACACAAACAAAACTCACATGCGTGCACTATACCCTCCTATAATTGTGTTCAAAGCAGGTGTATGCTAACAGGTAATATTGAACTCTGAGTATTTATTGCTCTGCAATAGAATGTAGCATCAGTGATTTTACGCTGTGTGGGAAAGAAACTGCAGCGAGGTTAAATACGACACCATCTCTCCCATGACAGACCTTGTCCAGGCGACTGGCGGGCAGGCCGCCTCAGTTTGGACAAACTACCCAATGACTATCTGCCACTTTTGTTTACAAAGGAACTGTCATTGTAAATGGAAAAATATATTATTTGTATTTAAAATCATTTCAAATAAAAACTTTTAAATGAGAGTTTCATTTTTTTCACCCCATGAACTGAAGGTAACAGTGTAGAATTACTTTTAAATTAAACTTATATGAATTTAGCAAAAAATATTCCAGGCAGTTGTAAATACAGGATTATTCTATGCATTTATCACACTAATATTCCATGGGCTTCATCTTGTGGGGCTTCTGTCCATTCCAGTTATATTATACATTGAATGCATTGTACAGTTTGGGTTTTTCATATTTTAAATGAGTCTTTGTTGACCAACTGATGTGCAGATATTGATAAAGACCAGTAAAGCTAGGCTCCCCAGCTTCAATGTATGCCAGCTGTTTACAGAGCTGACATTGATTTATTGAGTGAATTTCACATTCTAAACTACAATTTAAACCTGATTACCCAATATTTGGCCCCTGTCTTGTAAAGTAAAGGGACCATAGATGCATATTGCTGTGTATAAGGCCCAACAGCAATGACCACTCACAGCAGCTTCATTTGGACAGCTGTGGGAATTCCCCTTGTACATCTTGGAAATGTGGGGTCAGGCTTCACAAGATAATATCTTAATACCTTTCCAGGAAAGGCTAAATGCATGAGTGTTATTTTAGGCTAATGGAAATCATAATTAGAATGATAACGTTTAATTATAAAGTACTACTTATTAAAACAATTACAAAGTGCTTCACAAAGCAAAGGAAATGTAATATAGCTTTTAAGCGATGCCAATGGGATAAAAACTTAACTTTGAGGCACACAATGAATAGATTATTATTATAGGCATTTATTAATTTTTTCCTTTTTGGAGTCAGCTCAGAAACAGACTCCCTCTCTATGGAAGGGATGTTTTTGTGTAATCAAAGGAGACTGAATCTCTTCAGTTAGAGTGCTCCTGTGTTGTTTATCGTGACTCTGTCTCTCCCTCTCTGTCTGCTGGACCAGTGCAGGTAAATGAGGTGCAGCTTTAAAGTCAGATAGGAAAATGATCCCTACCAACAGTCCCCTGACGACTACTCAGTCTCACTGTTACCCTCCCAGCTTTCGCCCTTGAGGACGTTACAACAACTCCTGTCAGATTTCTCCGCACAGCGTGAATTCCTCCAGACACGCGGAACTCGCTCGCTTCCCTGCCGCATCTGCAGTGGTGGAACCCGGACTGATCCAGGCCCAGAGTCCCCGAGAGTTCCTGCTGCTTCTGTTGCTCCATGCACCCGGCTCATGGTCTGCTCTGAGCCAGCCTGCTGTGGAGAAATGGATTCCCGCCGCTGAATCACTGAATCAACCCAGACAGGTAAAAGACATGTGTCGAATTTATCACCAAAAACGAGCCATGCCTGCAGCCGTGTTAAATATTTTATAGGATTAAATGTACATAGTCTATTATTGGAAATGATTAATTGCATAATTTTATCTAACCTACCACAAGGTCACTATAAACTCACTCAACTTCCCCTAGAGGTGGGATAATGTAGACTAGACAGGAAACAAAAATGTGTAATGTACTTCAGAGAACTGTATGTCCCTGTTAGAGTACTAAATATTCTATGCAATATCAGAAAAAACATGATGTACAAGGTTATTTTAACCTTATCTTTGATTTCCATATTCATATTACTTATAAATGTGATGCTGTGGAGTGGAGTGATTTATGTCATGGTAGATAATTAATTAGGGCAAATTCATTATTTCCTCATGACACCAAAAAATGGATTGCAGTGAACTGAAGACCACTGACCAATCCTTTGCGTATACATTTTATAGCAGTTGGCTCACAATTAGCCAAGGAAGTTGTATATGTATGTCCTTGTGGGTCTAATTTTAGTGGATTGGGAACACAGCACAGCTTTGATACCTCATCTCCTCCATGGTCGTAATTTCATGCATTGAATTTGAATACATTGACAGTTAACCGTTGACCCTCCTCAAACCAGGTGGTATGTGTGTGTGTGTGTGTGTGTGTGTGTGTGTGTGGTATCACTAATGAATGAGTGGGTGGGGGGGGGGGGGGGGGGGATTCAAATCGTAAACTGCATTACAGCTGCATCTCTCTCTTCTTTTATGTCACTACTAGGAGCATCTTAGTTTTTGCCTCTGTTATTGAAGCCAGCTCAGTGGATTCAAAATCTTCAACACATCTCTGTACAAGAATAACAGCTTTTCCAGAATAACAGAACAGAATTTTTTATCTCCATTTTATTGCTTTTTATATATTTGACCCTGGGATCAAATTTGCTGGATGGCAATTGATGCACCCAGATGGTGCTGCAGATGTCCACATTGGTTAAAGTGAGACTTCAAAGGTACTAAACTTGCAAATTTTCAGTGTGAGGTCAAACTAAGTCTATTAAATGAGTTACTTATTCTTCTTAGCTGCTACTTGATAATATACTGCACTATAACTCTTGGAAAGACAAGAATAACAGAGTCTCCTAAAGTTGTTGCTGTTATTGCACAACCATAGGAACATTCCTCAGTTTGTTTTGAGCCTCTTTTCCCTTGTAAGGCAAGCTTTGAAGATGTTTTCTATAAAAGAAGAGGTGGCCAACACTTTGAATATGATTACTGGATTACAGAGGTATTTACAAGAACATTTACAAGGTGACACATTATTAGTCTTTTATAAGTGAAGTGAGCAACACACAAGCGTGGCATCATGCAGACAAAGCAGCAAAACTCAACATCCTCAAGAGCTGCTTGAGTGAAAGATGTGCACCTTTTGACACCCAAATGTCCTCTGTCAGACAAGCACAAGAGGATGACATTTTGTACGTGCCAAATTTGACTGCATACAAGAATTTCATTTTGTGTAAAGTGGACAGAGCTGAAATGATTTTCTGACATTTTATAGACCAAATCCATAATGAAAATAATCATTAGATGCATCCCCAAAACCCAAACAAAAGACTTCTTATATAACCAGTTATCATTTCAGGACTTAACTATGAAAAAAACCAAAAGCCAAAATGAAATACATCATGTATACTAGGTTTGAAAAATATACATGCTTCTTCATTTGCATATTCTATAGTTGGATTCAAATGAAGCTCTTAGCCTGTAAATGAATGATTAATCTGCGTGTTTGATATTAAGACCAAAAAATGTTAACTTTGCACATTATTCATGTCATATTCATTATTCATGTTAAATCAAGAATACTTACAACTCTGATATGGTGTTTTTTTGGCTTGTGCATTTGGCCACTTTCTGGTATTAAATCACAGTAAGTGCATTCTTCAGGGCTATTACTTTACGTCCAACTGATAAATAGTGACTGTGGAATGATGAGGTGAGTGAAGTCACACCATCAGTGTAAAAACAGAAGTAATACAACCATGAGTTTCTTTCAGTTCTCTCAGGTGCTTTCTTCATCACATCACCACAACGTGTCTTTCACAGGGCATGAGAATGAAGAGCAGCTGTGTGTGTGTGTGTGTGTGTGTGTGTGTGTGTGTGTGTGTGTGTGTGTGTGTGTGTGTATGCATGTGTATTCGTGCATGCTTGATTTTGTTAAAGAAATCTCTACGACAGCTACACTCACTCCTGGCACGGTTCCAAGCCACAAGTGTTTTGGTCGAGTGGCAAGATAAAGTACTTTGCTGCTCTCATGGGACCTAAGAGCCTTCAGAGAAAAGCAAAAATATTTCCCTCTGTGTGTGTATGTGTGTGTGCGTGCACGCTGGTCAGGTTGCACTCCATTTCATCAAATCTATATTTTTTCATTCTGGTTGGGTTGTTTTGCGGTGCTGCAGATAGCGGCAGTGTGTGTTAGTATGAGGAACCCTTTTCTTTCATGTTTTTTTTTTCAGGATCGCCGTTTGATGTTTTTGATTATTTTTTGGTAAATGTGAAATATTGGGGTTAAGGGCAGATTTTGTTTTTCATCTCTTATCTGATCGAAGCTGACACTTCAAGCCTTTTTTAGCTGCTCTTTTTTTTTGCCTCCCCTTTAATTAAAAAAAAAAGTTTCTCTTCTGATCTTCATTTATTTACACATTTTACACAGCAGATGAAAACATTGGAATGAATTTGTAGTGTATGGTTTTTAGTTTGAAGGTAGTTGTGGAATTATTGAAATGTAGTAAATCTGCATGTTATTCATTAACAGCTAATCATTCTTCATTGTGGGGTACTATTTTTAGCCATGCTAGCTAGGCGTGGGTCTATGGATGGCAATGATCTGTCTGTCTGTTGGTGGTCAGTCCATCGCTTTGCTCCAGACTGAAATACCTCAACAATTCTTGGAAAGATTGCCATGAAATGTTGTACACATGGTGCCCAAAGGATGAATCCTACTGACTATAGAGAGCCTCTGACTTTTCCTCCACTTTCACATATGTCTTTTTTTATTGATGTTTCTCAACAAATATAGGATGGATTTCCATGAAATTTGGTACAGATATTTATGTCCCATCTCATTTAATAACCATTGTGATTCCTTCATCTTTCATCTGCTTGAATGGCAGCGAGAATGGCTGCTAACAAAACTACGTCCCCAACATTTTGTCTAAGACACTCCTTACCCGAAATTATTAGATTCACTTTCAGTTAAAGGAAGCTACCCTGATTACATTTTGAATACACATAATATATGACGATAAAGCAAAGTCTAGGCAGCAACATTGTGAGGAGTACTCTTAATCCACTGGTAACTTGTGAAATAAACTAATTCTAATTTTTTGGCATGAGGCTTTGGAGCTTGTGTTGTCTAATGACAAAAACTTTAACTTCCAACTAGTAAAAAAAAGAAGCATGAAATTACATTATTTGGCCTAAGTCTGATAGTGGTAAATAAAGTCAATGGTTAACTCTCAACAGTAATTACCACAGGGCTAACAATCATCAAACAGAAAATAAGATCTGCTTGCAGAATCAGTTAATAGGGTGATAATGTGAACATTTCTGTCAGCTCTAACAAGTTTCACAGCCTCCCTCTTCACCCGCTTTTGTTCCGTCCTAAACAGAGACTGAAAGCTTAGTTAGTTAACGTTAATCACTAAATCCAGCACCCCGGAGGCCAAATTGCATTCACTTTGCAACACAATAGACACATTGTGCCAAATACTTTTATCATTAGCAAAGCCATATTCTCCCATTAGCCTCCAGTTTATTTCTTTGACCTCTGAGCACACGCTGGAATAATCACACAACTGCCTAATTTCTCTTTCTCTTTTCATGCTCCTTCCACTCTCTTTCTCTTTCTCTCCCCTTCCTTCACTCTGCCCATTTTTTGCCATTTCCACACTAATTTTTGTCTGCGGGTTGAAAGGTCTGAAATTAATTTGTAGACGACGTGATTAATGTTAAGACACTGAATAATAATAAGATTTCAGGCTTTTGAATCACCTGTACAGCAGGGTTTTTTTCATATTGAATATAGATATTTAGATGTATGTAAAATATATAGTTGCTTTTATGTTTGTTTTTTTTTTGTTGTCTCCCAAGTGTGATGTATCTCAACTTAACCTGGCGGGCCACGAGGGCATGAGACTGCGAGGACAGCAGGATTTCAACCCTGACTCCCACCTGGAAGTGGCTCCCGCTCCCCCTGTTGCCTGGTTACCCAGCATCCTCAGCAAACGTGTACGCCTGCGTTTACGTTTGGATCGTTGTGACGACCGAGGGCGGGGCTGCTGGCACCTGGTGGACTTGGATGCAGAGTCAGAGTCAGTTGGGCAGAGACTGAGGAATCGGGACCCTAACAACTGCACACAGAGTAAGACTTGATTCTAAAAGAAGAGGTCAATCCCTGCATTTTGTTTTAACATGATATCGTTAGAATGCAAATATAAAGCTGAAGCTGAATTGCAAATCATTTAATCAAATTGTCACTTAATTAGAATTAATTAAAGTATTATCAGCATAATATTGACTACCTCCACTCAGAAAGGTATTTTGCTTATTCTCCCTTCACTTTGATGTTTGAGCTTAACTGTGCAAAATTATGTATTTGCAGAGTTTTGTCCTAAAAATGACAATTTTTTAATTTATCCACTGAAAATGGAAAATTTCTCTTTGTGCTCACTTTAAATTTGAGTCATGTACCCTGCGAGCATGATTTGTGACACCATAGCTCGTTTGAGAGCCACTGAGAATGGACTTTACACTTCAGAAATAGGAGATATATGTGCAGCACTTTTGAACCATATTAGACACAAATTATATATTAAGTATATATTATGGGAGTAGAATGGTTTCACTGATATATGTCTGTTGGATCATTATTGCTGATGCATTAAAAATTGTATTAAATTAAAAGGGCAGTTTAATCCAAAATAATACATCATAATTGTAAGCTGCAACACTCAGATAAATGTAGTGAAATTAAAATGACAGCATTTCTAGCCTGAAATGAAGGGGGAGGTGCAGTATAAAGTAGCAGAGAATGCAAGTAAAGTACAGAAAGTACAGATACCATAAAAGGAAACATAAGTGCAGTACTTTGGTGTATGTCATTTTCCAACACTGCTTAACATCCTTTGGGGAAATAGAGTCACTGAAGAAGCCCGATTTAAAATGTGTATAGTGAGAGAGAGAGGGAGAGAGAGAGAGAGAGAGAGAGAGAGAGAGAGAGAGAGAGGGAGAAAGATAGACAGAGACAGAGGCATCATAGCTAGAGAGAGACAGGGGGAGAGAGAGAAGGGGGGAGAGAGAGAGAGAGAGAGAGAGAGAGAGAGAGAGAGAGAGAGAGAGAGTCTTTGTAGAAGAGGGCATTTGTGTATTCCTGGCTGTGAAATTTACTCTCGTTTTTCCCCCTGACCCATAGCTGATGTAGAGAGCAATACTCTTCACCTTCTCCTGGAGTGTGTCATGTTATGAAGGGGCTCAGTGGAGATAAGGAGGGGCACTTTGTGTGTGTGTGTGTGTATGTATGTGTGTGTGTGCCTGTGTGTGTGCGTCAGATGGAGTTTGTGAGTGTCTATTTAATACACACATTGTTGTTTATGCGTTTTATTTATTCCCACCTTATCACATGACTGTGGCGCGGGATCCGATTTCACTGTCTGTTACCATGGTGACGCCCTGCCTGAGCTGTAAATAAATTCAGAGTTGTTTTTTTTACATTGTTACATTGATTAGAGAACACACACACATTTACACACATACACACACCAGTCTCAGAATCTGCTTTTACCAGTGAAAATAATTGAATTTTGACTAGAAACTATATGCCTGTACCTGCTTTCAGAATAGATTAGTGTGTGTATGTCTGTGTGCGTGTGTGTGCGTGTGCATGTAGACATATGTGTGAATTTTGGTGTGTGACAGTCTTTAGACTATTTTTTTATGTGTGTGTGTAGGTGTGCAGTTTTAGTGAGGCATTAGCATTACTCACTTCACTGCAGTTCCCCTCTGCATAAGTGAAAACAGATACAAATCTCCATCGCCTGAAGCTAGTGATTAAGTTATGCTAATCATTGCTGATCATTGCTGCATCACAGTGGCCATAACAGTGGGCTCCAACAGCTCTCAAATGCCTTTCTCTAACACTCAGCTTCCAAAACGAAGACAATATCTCTAAGCTGGGAAATAAAATGAGGCGAAGGGGTTCACTGATCACTTAATTGGTTAATTAGCCATAAACAAATTAGGCTGCCGTCCCACATGTACTGTGTTAGGGTGCTGTGCAGTGGTGCAAATTTTTCCCCCCGCCTACAAAAGAATGGTGTTGTCTCATAATGTCAGTCAGTGTTAATGCCCCCCCCCTCCCCGACCCCCCCTCATGTTCAATTCTTTTTAAAGTAAAAGATGATTATCTGTTCTCTCTCAGTCTGTCTCTGTCTGTAATGTGATGCACCGTAATGGGACAGGACTGACTGAGGACGGACATCAGGATTAATCTTACTGTGTAATTACTTTTATGATTTATGAGTCTGTTTCTCCACACACAGACACACACACACACACACACACACACACACACACACACAGACACACACACATCGTGGTCAGTGGAGATTAAGTGTGTAAATGTTCACCAGTGCTCACTATCATAACCTTATTGTCTTGACCTTGCTGTTTACTGTCCCTTTTTTTTAATTAGTGTGTATGAGCTTTGAGTAATGAAACACTGCAATTCCTCTGGCCTGTCACATTCAGTGTTAAAACAGCATGTGAGTGATCTCTTTACAGCCCACTCTTGACAAATCTCTTTACACGCTGGCAGCGGCTGTGCGTGCGAGCGAGGGTACGCCGGCGTTTGAGCCTCCCTTTGAAAGGATAACCTGATTTTGATTGAGTGTTAAAACCCACCAATTTCTTTGATCGCTAACAGGAATCGGCGTAGCAACCTGAGCGTAGCTAATCGATATGTGGTGGTGAGTTGTAGTAACTCTGCACTTGTAGCCCATGAGAGCAAATAAGCACTCTTGAGCCTGTTTTTTTTCTTTTAATACCTGCACCTCAGCGGGTAAACACACAGAACCTTGCCTGTAGCTGGTCTTTTTTCTTTCCATGTCTGTTTTTTATTGTTATAGATAAAACAAATGCTGCATACATGAGCTGACACAAAGGCAGAGGAAGCCCATAAATAAAAGGTAGAGATTGATCCTTGACAGCAGTGTGATCTTTTTACCACCACCAAAAGCAGTAGAGTAATCCTGAAAGACTTCTCCTCTAAAAACCTTTTGATATTTACAAGGAAATTCATCTCAAATATGAAAGGTAACACATTTAAGAATAATTTGAAACATATTTTAGTTTGGGGATTGTTGTACAATTCCTGGACTGGATATTGAAATTTTTAATTCTTCATTTGTATTTTCTGCCACTTTTTTTAAGAAATAATTTGAGTACAGATTACAGTTTATAACCCTGAACGCTTGTAGCACAAAACACTGCTCAGCTTGAATCCCTTGTCACCCGCTCTAAGCTTTTTTTGAAGACAGAAAAGAAAAACCCTGAGCTGCGGCAACTGTAATTACATTACACACACACACACACACACACACACACACACACACATATCTCTTTGAGCACAGCACGTCTGCCGGCTGCCGCGGGATGTTAGAGGCGGGTTGCTATGACGACTGAAAGGGGACACAGAGGAAGGGGGTTAGGGTAGAAGGGAAGGGAGAGGGAGGAGGAGGAGGAGGGAGCAGGGTCGTTTCGGAGGAAGGTGGTCAGAGATTGAGAGAGAGAGAGAGAGAGAGAGGCACGCACAGTTGCCGGTGTCTTGACAGTGGAGGCAGATTGTTGGAGACTCAGAAAGCAGATCCATCAGGGGATTATTTGGAAACCTGCTGCTGGGGTGAAGCATCACGCAGAGAGACGGCTGAGCACATGGTAGGAAATACTCATGATGATCATTTTGTGCTCATTTTGAAAGCTTGTTCTGTCTGAGAGGAAGAGGATGGAAGGCGTCATGCATATTCACGTGCTCTGTCTGTTTCTGTTCCTGTTTCTCTTCATTCTTCCTGCATTGACAGTGCTTGTCGTCACAGAAATAAGCTATCATTATTTACCGGTTGCCAGTCCGTATGTACTGAAGTCAAGGTTGGTGTGTTATTTAGCTACCAGGTATAAAAGAATAATATGTATGTGACTAAATAAATAGTAGAACACCAGCCTCTGTAAATGCACAGCCAGAGTGACTTCACTTCAGATTCAAAGGCCATGTCAGGTAAGGGATTGTGCTGTATGAAAGAGGGATGTATTGTGAGAGTAATGGTCATGTGGATGAATGGTACTAAGATCAGGACCAAAAGTTTGGACACACTTTCTCTTTCAAGTCAATGGGAAGGTACTGTGAGTGTGTATCTGTGTGTGTGTGTGTGCTTGATTGATTGTTTGATTGTGTGGGTATATGTGCTTTGCGCTCACTTCCTCTGTATGTGTGTGTGTGTGTGTGTGTGTGTGTGTGTGTGTGTGTGTGTGTGGCTTTGTCTCTCTCTCTCTCTCTCTCTCTCTCTCTCTCTCTCTCTCTCTCTCTCTCTGCAGTAATGATATTTATTGCAATCTTTGCAGCTGGAGGGGGGGAGGGGTATAGTGAAGTACAAAGCATTATGTGGCTTTGTTTCTACTATTTCCTATAGCTTCTCTGTTTCAGTGTGTATGAGTGCGTAAGTGTGGAGGTAGTAGTCTCAGACATGAGTTTCCGTTCCAGTTTGGAACTGAGGCAGTGGTGCATTTTAAACCCCCACTTCCTGTTACTTTGAAATTGCATTCAATAATCTCTCTCCTCTCTCTCAGGTCTGATGAGTACCCTATCCGCTGGCTCAGAGATGCAGACTCCCGCTCTTGGCCCCCAGTTCATAGCAGGGCCCCAGGGAAAGGTACCTGGCAGGAAGAGAGGACGGCCTCCTATCCGTAAGTTGGAGTTCCAGAGCCACTACGTTGAGCCTCTGTCGTCTCTCAAGGTCCCCAAGAAGAGAGGCAGGAAACCTGGTTTTAAGGTCAGTCAGTCATCGTTTTATGGTGATTCATAAAATTAAACCGCACATTTTGATTACTGGTTGAGCTACAAAGTGCTATATTTTAAAGGTACGCAATGAAAATGTCCTCCTAAAGAGGACATATAATGCACTTTTCCAGGCCTATATTTTTATTCTGGGCTTTAGTGGAATATCTTTGCATGATTAAGAGTTAACAAAACAAAAAACTTTATGTGATACTGGCCCATGTGCATTCCCTCACTTATACCTCAGTCTACTCTGTTCTGATTGATTAGCTCTTGTAAGCACATGGGCAGACCTTTACTAGTTCCAGAGCCTACGTAAACAAACAATAGTAGTCAGATTTCACCTTTTTCCTTCATTCTTTACTTAAAAAATAAATGTAAAAAAAGTTAAATACATTTGTACATGTTTGAGACCAAATCCGATCCGAAATATGTAAATCAACTATGTGAACAGCCCGTGGAACAACCTTAGCAATAACCATAGCAACAAAGACTACCAACAGACAGCTGTTTGTGTGCATGTGCATACAATCTGATGTCATCGTGAGGAGCGGCGCATTCAGAGTGCGCTGGAGCCTGGGCTTTTGAACTAAATGCTGCATTTTTATTTGCTCACCTCAAATTTTTTTATATGATGTTTTCCCTTTAACAAATAATAAGTTTAAATTAATTGTTTCCCACCACAGTATACATGTGTATCCTTGATCCTGAACAAACATGTTCAAAGTGTTACAATTCTTACAAAACATTTGCAAAGCTGGCTTATTAATATTTTAAGACCTACATTGTTTAAATTAATTTTTACGCCAGCAAGAAGCCTTCTTCATTGTTATCTTTTTCTTCTGCATAACAAGGTTTGTTGGCACACTACTACTGCCTACTGTGGCAGTAGTGGAATGGTAATTGCATCAGTGGAATGATGAAAAATGGTCCACAGGTTGCATTTATATGTTGTTGTGTGTTCTCATGCCCGTGTTAGTAAATCACAAGGTCCAAACAAAATGGTGGCCCGCTCATCAAAACTTTGCTCCATAGCACCACTAGTGGTGAAAACTTTATACAGTAGGGCACCTTTAATTATATATATTTTTCAGCATAATTAGGACAATTACTATCTATGTTCTTGGTATTGATACTGCTACTAGTAAACATGTTTATTGGTATGTATTGACATTACTTTTGTTATTGGTAATGGTATTTATATTAAGACTGGTATTGTTACTGGTGGTATTTTTTCTTTATATTATTTTTTTTTAGAATTTTCCCTTTGTTGTAGTAGAAGTCTAATGAAGATGAGACAGCAAATATAGACAATAAATATGGCAAAAGAGAGAGATAAGACAATAAAGGTTCCTGGCTAGAATCAAACCAGGGATCATTGTAGCTATATGGTTGGCAGACACTCAAGCGTTAGGAGGAATTATGGTATTTTTATTAGGCCTGATAATATGTCATTATAGTATTAGTAATTGAAGTGGTTGCACATATCCTAGTGCCAGCACATTTTTGGGTCCCTACATTTGGTCATCTGACCTCTCATGCCATAATTTGGTCAATGTATCCACCTGTCTAAAAACTTCAGTGGAGGACAGGATATTTCTAAAGCTAATGACCAATTACTCTCCAGTATACATGCTAACATAGCATGCTCTGGTGCCACCGACTGACCAAACATGACATTTTTTGCCCCTTAAGTTGATCTATTCAAATTAATTTCTCCTGTATAGTCAGGATTGAAATTACTGATATGTTTTATGTGTGTGTAGCTGAAGCCCAGGATGGTGATGTCTCCACTGGCCAACTCTCCTCCAAGCAGCACACCAGAGCCTGAAATGGGCTCCATCCCACAGGATGCTGCAATCGTCCCCCACTCTGCTACACCACAAGTCCTTACAGGTAACACAACAGTACGCACATACACACCACAAACCCTTTTAGGCTTTTCTGTCTGGTAACATGATCCTAAATGACAATGGGACGGAGTGAAATCCTTGTATGGTTATTTAATGATAAGAAAAATTATTCAAGTAACAATATTTAATGATTTTTAGGCTTTGAGTGATGGAGCAATTCTTTCGATGAAGATGGCCCTGATATATTTATACTTGTTAGACATTCACTTAGAGGTGCGACTTTGTGGTATGAAACGTACCTTTCCTTCCTCTCTTGCTCTTATATCTTGTTTAACCTTCTCTGCCTTTGACATGAATTCGGTGCCAAAATACAAGCGTATATCTTCACAAGTGTGCTGCATTTCATCTTTGTTCTCTAAATACACAGATGAGTTGTTCTCTGTGAAGAGATATTCTTTAAGATGTCAAATGTGACTTGTGCATTTATGCACGTTGAATCACAAACAGTACAAGTGTCTATGGGCATTTATGTTTACAGGCTTTAAAATGAGGAATACAAATAACCCAAAAATATCATCTTTTCTATCTCTCTATCTTTTTGCTTTCCATTCCAGCTGAGGCTCTGGAGAGAATCAGACATTTTTAATTCTCTCACAAAAGAAAATGCATTTCATACAGCCGCCCTTTCTGTCTAACTCTCTTTTTATTCCCACCCACCCCCCACCCCAGTCTGTCCTGCTCAGAATAAGCTAATATTTAAAGATTGCCTTTAGTGTATTTAATGTGTGAATGGGAATCTCATGTGCCAAGGACCAATGCTTTGCTCTTTGTTCTTTCCAAATCATGAGAAGTGTTTGATGTCACACTGTAGACATACAGTAGAGAGGCATGGCACATACACACACACCAGTTTGCTCCCCGTGGTGCCACCCAGACAGATATGTAAATTATTTCTCTGGTGAAATAGAGATGCATTTTAAAAATAGTCTCGGCATTTTAGGGATATTATTTGGGATACTGTCTAAGCAGTGTACATCCCCTTGCAGACTCTGATCATATTATTATATGTTTATTATTATTTTCATGATTGATCAAAAACAAAATGTATTAATTTGTCCTGACTAATTATTATCATGGTTCACTGAGGGTTTTTTTGATGTTTAAGATCTAAGAAAAACATTATTGAGCTACTGCATTTGTGATGGCTTTATTCCCTCTTAGAATGATATTGATGTAGTGTTTGTCTTAAAATAGACAAAAAGACAATCTGTATGTTAATTGTCACTGTAAAGCAGTAATTATCTATACTCTGTGTGTGTATGTGTACGGGCACTGGGAACACGCGTGTGTGTGTGTATGAGTGCAAAGCCTCCAAACTCACGTGTGCAGATCTTATCACATAATTGATTTTTTCAGAATACAATAAAATGTGTTTGACCTTTGTGTGAGCACAATGTAGAGGTAATTCAGAATCATCTCAGTTGAATATTTCCATCTAATAAATCTGTCATTAGGTAAATCCATAAGTGCCCAGCTCGGGCGTAACCAGCAGGCATCTACATTATTGACAAGCTGAAAAACTGTTGGCACAAAGGGAGCAGAGTGAAAGGATTTACTGACTACTGCTCAGCTGATTCACATACACACAGTCACAGACAGTTAGGGGCTGAGGCTTTAGCACAGCTTATGATGTGGTTTAAACTCAGTGGATATACTGTGTTCATATACAATATGTTAAAGATGACTTTGGCACCAACAATTTCACCTCTTGTCATTCCTCTTGCAGCAGAAACGTCAATGCCTGACGACTTCTTATGTGACCCGCCGGGGGACACCAAGCGTTATGCTGTTGACCCCAGTGACTCCGCCTTCAATGTCATGACATCACAGTACCCACCAAAGCACTCATATGGTTACCGCAGAAGCAGCAGTTGTACTACACCGGTGGGCTTGTGCAGACAAGCATCAAGTCCAGCAAGCTTCCAGGAGGGAAACAGGAATGGTGAGGCTGCGTTTTATAGTCAAGATGTCCTCTAGCCCGCTGGTTCCCGACCCCCACTAGAGGTCACCACAGCTTCCTTGAGGCCCTCTTGATTTAATTGGATTGTATCTCATTAATGTCTGTGAAGAAAACGAATGTAATTGTTATTTTTAAATTTCATATTGTTATCTAATTATATATTTCTAATTAAGATAAGAGTAGACGTGAGGACAAGCTACATTCACAGAGCTCTCACTCTCTGCTAAGCTAGTAAGCCAGCTAAATAGTCTAGTGTTACATTAGATATTTACACAGTTAAAGCTAAACAGCTAATAGAACAATGGCCAAGTGTCAATAAGAAGAGAACATTGAGTGTGTCAGAAAGATATGTGTCCAATATGTGTGATAGAAAATCATAGAATTGTACGAAGAAATTCATAATAATATGCATTGCAATATTCACAGGAAATAATCTTTTCAAATTGTATGTGCATTTCTAGTTCTGCTCTTGCGATTTACCAAACTCGAAGGTAATTTTGCTGGTGGTAACTGCGTCTATAAATAATATGAAAAGGAAGAGCAGGTATTAACTGGCTGCACACAGATGGCTGCTGTTAATGACAGAATATGCAGAGAACAGACTTTTTCCACCCATAATCAAACCAGGGATAATAATTTTGGAGTGGAATATTTCTGATTTTACAACAGCAACAGCATTGACTTTGCCACAAATACTCTCCCATGGAGTGTTTTTTTTTCTGGTAATATTTTTTTGCCATAACTCAATATGTTTGTTAACCTCTTCCACTAGAACCTCTAATTCCATGGAATCAATTTTCATTTTGCACTTGCAGGCTTTCTGCTCGTCCAAACTCTCAATAAGACACGTAAAACCCTCATTTAAATACTGCTGTCTGCACCTGTCGACGTTTGTGCAGTTATTCTTAGTAGATCATGTGCAATCTGTTAGTACCCTTTAATTGGGGTCTTAGTAAACAAATTTACATGTATTTATCATTGCAGTGTTTCTTTAAATGTATATTTTGACTGCTTTGTTAGAAAGTAGGGATGCACGATAATATATAGGCTTTAAATTGAAATATCAGCATCAGACCCAAATTAACATTTCTGCCGATATGACAAGCCTCCCCCTCCGCCACCTGGCAGTGCTTCCCCAGCAGGCTCCACTTCACTCAGCTGCCTGACAGACCCACTGTCTCTTGCCATTTTAGACATACTTTGCAGATAGGAATTCCCTCTGTTTGAAAAAACCTATTATTATTTTTGATTTATAACAGTAGTTGGCAACCAGCGTATTAGGTGCATTACTGCCACCTTCTGCTTTGGAGTGTGGACTAGAGATTAAACTATACCCATTAATCCTGTCTAATAAACTCTAAGAAAACTCTACTGCTCAACCCACTTGGCAGGTTCATTAAAGTCTTAATGCAGAGCTCCTGAACTCCAGTCTACCTAAATTCTTCATTTATTGTCTTTCATGATCATACTTAGTACAATCTATGATTGCATGCAAAATAGTCTCTTCAGCCATGTGGAAAGAAATATGTGCATATATTGGTATTGTCATCTCCAATTCGGCCAAAATGAGTTAATATAAAATACTGGCATATCGTTGAAAAAAAATCCAATATAATACGTCTCTATTAGAACATTTTTAACTGAGTAGGCCTTTTAGGACAGTGGAGGTGTGTGCGAAATGTTCTTGATTTACATACATCTATTTCTCTCTCTAGTTGTTAATTGTATTGTCATTCGTAGTGGTATGTTGAGATAGGTGACCTCATGTATTTTCCATCGTAGCTCCTAGCAGAAATCCGTCAGGTTCATGTGTGGGTGTGCAGAATTTTTAACCTGTGACCCTCCAAAAAAATCAATACACTCTTGACCTCTTCATCGTCCTTGAAAAGCATAATAATTTTGGAGAATTTTGTAATTGTGAAGTGGAGAGCCTACTAAGAGTATTGGTATATAATATTGCTTCAACTTAAAATGAACCTCAAACAGATCTAACAGTTAAAAATTTAGCTAACAATCTCTGAAACAGCTGTGAATGTACTGATTCCTGGTATTCCCATACAAGAAGGACTGCAGTGGAACTGAGGTTGTGTCATGTGACATTAGGAGACTTTCAGTGTTTTGTTTATTAATTCAGGGTTTGTTTATTTTTTAGCTGCTGTATCACATTTGAGCATTAAATATTTGCTCTGCCTGTCTCCCTGTGCTATAAAGCTTACAGCCCGATGCCAGATGCTGGAGACTGCAAGCGTCCTGCTGGTAAGGACCCGTCCAGCTGGGGTGTGGAGGAGGTTGTGTGGTTCATCAAAGATGCTGACCCTCAAGCCTTGGGACCTCATGCTGAAGCGTTCAGGAAACATGTGAGTCCAGACGATATCATATCGTAGGTCACAGCTGTTGAGTTAATGCTGACATACTAGATGTACTGGAACAGAGCTTTATATTCCAGCATTCATTGGAGCATTAGGCAGGAAACATTACTGAGACAACTGTAGCTCTATTTATTCATCACCTAGTTCCCTATGGTCCTGAATACAAATCAGATGTGTTATATTCAGAATTTTAAAAACATAGTTAGATTTGTCCCCTAGCTATATTTCAAGAAGGCTGGACGGTGGTTTGATATCCATATTAGCTTTTCTCTCATTTTTACTGTTTTCAGCTGATTATACAAATTATAATGTAGTGTTTAAATATTAAAGCATTACTGTAAAGATGTTATTACTGTGTATCATGAAGTTACAAATGCCAACAGGTGACATAAGTGTTGGTTCTGTTTGTAACGCAGCTCTGTGTCGTGTTTCAGGAGATAGATGGAGACGCTTTGCTCTTGCTGAAAAGTGAGATGATGATGAAGTATCTGGGACTAAAGCTCGGCCCTGCACTCAAACTCTGTTACCATATCGACCGGCTTAAACAGAATCGGTTGTGATTTGCATCGGGGAGGGAGTCGGGGAAGCTGAACCCTTCATCACCTGGTTAACTTTCACTAAAACTGTACAGGTGCTGAATCTCTCAAACGGTTTGGTTCTCAGCAATAGATCATGAACACCTTGGGATCCAGATTGCATACTTGACAGCTTTTACTGCATCTACAACAACATTTTGTTGACCAATTGGACATGCTGACTATATATTAAGACTATTTACAGCCAAGTAAGTATTTCATTTCCATCTTTGTTTACTGGGATTCTGAAAGGTTTTAGATTGTAAATAGTTCAATTCCACAAAGATGGCAGCTACTGTATGATGGAACGTGACCTGTCAGAATGTCCAGTCTGCTCATAACTTGCTTTATCTCACTTTTAGCTGCATCTACCATAAGAGACATCCAGCAGTGAGAATTTGGGCAGATCTTAAACCATGAGACATAAGGAGACATGAAGCTCATCAATCTCAAATGGTGCTATACCTCAGTATCGTATTTAAACTTCAAAGACATCTTGTTTGAAATTAATTTTGTTGTAATCTGACGTTAAAGTTGATCCCGGTATCATGATAACTGACCCGTCAAATTATTTGACACATATTGAAATCTTTCAAGGTCTTTTGAAATTTTCTTTATCAGTCTAATTCAACCCTTCCCACCCGAAACCAAAAACTGTGCTGCTCATGTGTCACTGTAGAACACAGCTATCCAGTCTCTGTGAGCCACAAAAAGATGCAATAATTGGAAAAGCAAAGGCTTTTTATGTTTCGATCTACCCATTCAACATCAAGCTGATCTCATCTGAATTACTCTTAGAATAGTTAAAAATTCCGACCCATACTTCAGCATTTCACTTGGTTCTAATCCATATTTTTTCATTTTGATGTAAAAACATATGAAACTGCATCAGAGACAAGCGATATGTCACATCCAAGAAAGGTGGAACAACACAACTTGATACCATGAACATTTTTACCACAGACCACAGCACAGCAGTGAAGTTAAATGTTATCTCATCAATGCGAGATCAAACCACCAGCACTCATACAGGAAGGAAAGGAGACATATACATGAACCCATGAATTGTATACCATGTTGTTTGAAATGATAATACTGAATAGCAGACCACTTTGCAACCTTGCCAGTAAAAAATGTTTTATTCACCTGGGGTTGCAAAATGTTGTGAGAGGAAGCAGCTTGTAGCAAACTCATACACCTTGGTGCTCAACCTTTACTGCCACTACAATCTCAACACTTTAATCCCTCTCCAATACACATCATCAATAACTCTGTGTGACTTCCATAAAATGCTACAGTTTGCAGTACAGTTTTTATTTTCATGGTTTACCTCAAGACATTTTGAATATGAACTCCTCTCATTCGTTTTTTCCCCCTGCCATATGATATAGCGACATTTCATCTCCAAACTGTGACTGTGATAGTGACAAACTATTGACTGAAATGTCTTAAACATTATAAAATAGCATTTTTTTACATTGATGTTTTCATAATTAAGGCTATGCAGCCACTTAATGCTGTTTTACCTTATAACATTGTACAAACAACTTGTGAACACAATGTTCAAATACTGCTGTATATGGCAAACTTAATCGAACAACTGTTCAATTGGTGGTTAAAAATGCTTTTTTACTTACTGTGCATTCATTGTTACTCATTTTAACTTTTACTGATATTGTATTTTTGTGTTCTATGTCTTTTGCTTATTTGTTGAGTCTGTGTGCCACAGGCTTGTGTGAAGTACAGCATGTATGTATGTATGAATTATGTATATCATGACTGTCTCAAGCCCTACTGAGGTATGGGCTGCATTAAACTTTTGCATTTTATTTTCCAGTTTACCGCTTCCAATATGATAACTTGATTTCAATGATGTGATGGAGTGAACTGTCTCTAAGCTCTAGATATTTCCATTTTTCCCCTGCAGATATGATCAATCCTGTGACCCATATGAAATCAACTTTGATCAATTTTTACCCTTCTTCTTTGTGTTTGCTTTTAAAGCACACTTTTCCTCAGACATAGGTAATAAACTTGCTTATTTAATTAACTCTGCAATCCTACATCAGATTTTGTATCATCAAAGTGAAAAGGTGAAAAATATATATGTTTTATTTATAAGGGATCCTGTGCAGTATTAATTAATTCACCTGCAGCCCCCTCAATAGGCCAAAACAGTGTAAAGCAAAAACACACACAGGACACATAATACAGGTTACCCACAGAAGCACATGACATGCAAACACAGTGTCAACTAGAAATTACAAATGTTTGCTTGACAGACTAAAAGCAAGATTAGGCTACATGAGAATACCGATAAAACAGTCAGTGGTTACAGGGTTGAGTAGTAGTAGAAGAAGTAGTAGTAGAAGTAGCAGCAGTCTTAAATTCAGTGGTAAAATTGGTCCATTGTCGCTGTAATCTCGCGTGACTACAACAATTCACTTCCTGTATGTATTTTTTCCCCCTAGGATGGCGAAGTCATAACCCGCCCTACTCTGCATCTAATTGGCTTACCCTGATATTCTTACTCTAACCTTAACCAATCCAACTTCCCATGCTTAAATCTAACCAACCCGACCAACGAAGCCAACGAGTACTGTCCAATCCTAGGCGGAGTAGGACCGGGCTATGACTTCGCCATCCTAGGGAAAAATTAATACTCGCGTATGAGTTTCGTTTCGTGCGGCTTTTACACAACACGCGTGTGTGCATCTGTCAGCCAGAGGTGAACATGGCAGACATCTCGGAGAGGACACTTCAAGTCGCCGTCGTGGCTTCGTTCGCAGCCGGCTTCCTGGCGGGGTGGCAGGCCAACAGAATGAGAAGAAAGTTTCTGGACTGGAGGAAGAAACGGCTGCAAGATAAGCTGTCGGAAACACAGAAGAAGATAGACTTGTCTTAAATGGTAACGTGAACAACTGACCTACATTGAGAAATGAGTGTAACTTAGGCCTATATTTCACTGACGAGTGTGAGTTAAACCTTAAATATTCGGTCAGTAAATCCTCAGTTGAGTAATGGATTTTGGCCAAACCGCCTGTCTTAGACAACGTAGCTTAACATTGGAAGCTTTCTTCTGTTTTCATGTGTGTGTATTCCTTTCATACTTCCGTACATTTCCTTATCATTGATTACCAGTGGTACAACAAGTAGGTACTCAGATCATTTATCCAAGTATTCGTAGCAATAAAGTAATGTAAAAATACTCCATTGCAAGTAAAACTCCTGCATGGAAAATCCTACTCAAATAAAAGTATACAAGTACATGTTAAATATTGCAGTAAAAGTAGTGGTTTGGTTACTTAGACTGATATATTATTATGTATGACATCATCATTAGATTAATAATACGGAGGCATTAAGGGGTGTTAACACCAGTTTGTAAGCAGCATTTTACTGTTGCAGCTGCTGGTCCTGCTGGAGGTGGAGCTAGTTTGAATAACTTTATACAGTTAGCTAATTAAATCTAGAGTGCCTTTCTCTCTAAAGGAATCCTGTAGTCCCCAATCTGGAGGTCATGCCCTCCAAAAGGTCATCAGATAAATCTGAGGGGTCTTGAGATGATTGGTCAGAGAGGATAATACGAAGTTCTGATACACAAATCTGTTTTCGGACTTTTTTTTTCTTATCTTTAATTTTTAGTGAAATATTGTTAGTTTCATTTATCGAAATGAAACCATGGGAGAAGTTTAGAGGGAAAAATCACTTTTTGGTGGGCCTGTTAACAACTTACAGACACCTGAAATGTGACCCCAAACATACATTGTAGTGTGTATAGTGGTAAATAAGTACCTTAAATCTGTACCTAAATACTGTATTTCAGTAAAAGTACTTCCTTTGATTTCTTCTTCACAGGTTTGGGGCTGTCTGGTTTGGATGAACACAGTCTACTTTGATGCTGGATCCTGAATGTTCTGCACATCTGTGTCTGTCACCGTGGAGAGGGAACCTCTAGATAACCTGTCTGTGTCCTGCACTCACTACATTTTCCTAGCTCACCTTTTTAAATCAAGACAATGATGTTTACTAAACTCTGTGGAGTCAGACATTTGAGACACTCACATGGAAGTTGTTGGGGCTCTGGCTTCAGTGGTTTACAGCCCTAACATGTCTCTGTCTCTATCTGTTTCATATCTGGTCAAATAAATTATTGTGTTTTTCATGTTTCTCTTTCTATATGGATTTTGTTTCTTTGGGAATGCAATACTCCACCTTAAGGCTGCAGATTTCCTGTACACACATTCTCTCATTGTTGCATTTCCCTCAGAAATGCTGGTGCCACACTGGTACACACACAGGTGCCCATTTAATGGTCACTTCCTCTTGTGTGTTGAGAATTTAACTTCAAACTGTTCTTGTCCATTCATAGATCATTGGCATATGAATGTGTGTTTGATAGAAATGTGAAATCTTTATCTCACAGATGCACGCAACCATCAATGTTTCAGCTTGATTGTCAGCCTTTTTAAAGTGTTTTCTTATCAGGATGAAAAGCCCACATAAGTAGAGTCCATTTTTACAACAAACCAGTCTGCATTTAGTCCTGGTGACTGACAACTTGAGACTACAAGCTGCCAATGTAATATGAATATAACAGTCTTTCTTGATAGCTTGCACACTACAACTGGGCCCATTAACTAAACATCCCAAACCACAAAAGACACACCCAGTTTTCAAAACTAGTCATCACAGCTGAAACCAAATTAACACACAATTTTCCAGGTGGAAACACTTAAGAGTAAAAATTGTTCACATACTTCTCAAAAGCTAAGCATAGACAGATAAAGGACTGTGAGTCAGTTCACTGGTATTTGGAACAACGGTTCCAAAGAAGACCTGAGTCAAAATGTGATTTCTTTCTTTATGTACTGTTTTTGGTTTTTCATTGCTTTACTCCTAAATACAAGGAAAGTATTTTACTCTATTCTACATTCTTTATAAGTTCTATATTTTAAAGAACATTTTACTTTTTCACCCAAATTCAGTATTTTTTACTAATGGACACTGAGGAATTAAACTTTGTTTAAAAACATTTATAATGTGTCTTTATATTGTGTTCATAGTGTATGGAGGTTGTTGTGAGGGAATCATGAAGCACCAGTACTCACTGCAGTAACAGGTTTTTAAGGCAGCATTTTGAAATGATCTCTCCAGTGTGTAATGGCTATTTTGTGGTGTATTTATTGTTATTTGACGACTTTTGTGTGATGTTTGAATGCCAAGTTTGGTTTTGAACATTGACGATTGTGAAGATAAGTGTGCAGTTATACATTTGTCTTTAGATTTTTGGGAAATTCAGTATAATTTCAAATAAATTGTCTTAGCTATAAAAAAAAAACAAATATTAGAAGTTTAAGGTTATATGAAACCTTATAAGTTTTACTTTGAGTGGTGGCGCCATCTGCTGGATTCAATTCAAAATACAAATCTAGAAAATGGGTGCCCAGACTGTAAAATCAATGCCATGGCACTGATACAAGTACCACTCATCATTTTTGTCATCTTAAACCACATTGTCAAAGCCTGTCATGCATGTTCTTCTCATTATATGAAGTTTTGTTGGCATTAAGCAGGACATTGAATCACACAACTACAAAATGATATAAAGGATCAAAAAGATTGTTCAGTGATGTAAACATAGCAAAGATACAAGAGTTCAGGTAAAATCATGTTATCATCAAGCCAACACATGAAATTCCTCTGCAGTATCATCAGTTAAAGCATCTCCAAGCATTAAATGATAGAGAAAAAAACAAAAAAACATAAACCTTGATCTGACTTCTGTCGATGTTTATTTTTTGTTTATTTTTGCAATGGTCAAAGTTATCTTTTTCCAATTACTGGCAGCATTACAACTAAACGTCAGCACACAGAAGTCATTAATGTAAACTCTAATCTGTCCCTGCATCATTACCTTGATAAATGAAGTGTTATTTAAGCCATATATATATATATATATATATATATAGTTTAGTTGTATTTGGCCTCTGCTCCTGTGCACAGCTGTTCATAATAAAGAACTTTATTCCCATGATGATTTTGAATGGTCTACAGCTGCACATGTACACAGCTTGTCTATAGGTGGTGCTAGTGCACTTTAGCACTTAATGCACACTAAACAAGTTTTTGCCCACAGCCTTTTTGTCACTGGTTCTGAAATTAGATCTTGTGAGAAGATCTCTCTTTTTCATCATCACTACTCTTAACAGGCCTATTACTACCTCTCAACAAGTGTTTGACAAGACCTTAAGAAGTCCCCTTTTCCTGTAGCACTCCATCAGCAGCGTGATGAGACAGAGGGTGGAGAGGGTAATGCAGGAGAATTGAGAGAAGTTAAGATGGCAGATAAATACAGAAAAAGACTTTAGTGAGCTTCATCTAGCTCCCAGGAGTATAGAATTTGCAAGTCTGCATGATATATCAGCTGTGCTACTACTGCATTTTATATAATAAAGCTGCCAATTTAGCTGGAAAAAAAAGAGGCAACTTTTTTTGTGTGTGTGTGAGGGGGTTAATTAGATGTGCATTAACGTGAAATCTAATTTCAAATCAATGTATGCCAGTAGTTTTAAAGTGCAGTAGAAATCATATTTTAATAAGTTAATGGGAAGGTATTACAGTAAGTTGTGTCAGCATTTTTTCAGTAGGTAAAATCAGCACTGCTCGTGTTGCACACACGGATGTCTGTCTGATCAACACTACTGTGTAAACCTCCTTTAGACATGTTTATGAGGCCTGGATGCAGACAAACTTTAAGTTATCTTCACATTTATGAGCCGTGGTAGACCACATAATGAAAAGTGCTCATCATAGATACATAGGTTTGATGTCATAAAATATCAATAAAGACAGAAAAACACTTTTTTTTAGGGCGGGGGGGGGGTTGTTAATTGAGCGGATTGCAGCTATACATTGTCATCTAGTCACACAATACATGACTTACAGTTACAAAATATTCCTTAGGCATTTTTTCCAGTTTCATTGACTTTCTCTTAAAATTCATGTGAATGGCTTATCCAATTTTTAAGGGTAGAAAAAAAAGGAAGGGTTGACAGCTTAGCGGGAATTTAAAAAAAAGTGTGAGAGAGTGTTTTGACAAATGGAGGAGAAAATGAGTGTCATGGGAGGAGAAGTGTGTAGCTGTTAGTGTTTGGGCTGGTATTGTAGAAAGGGTGTATTTGTCCCTCAGTGTCTAATGCTGTGGCTAAATTGTGATGAATAGCTTGCTGGAGTGTGGTGTGCATACATGCGGGTGTGTAGATCTTTTCCTTGTTTATTTTGTAACAGGCTGTGCATGATGGTGTGCACAGCTTGTACAATCAAGTGTTTTCAAAGGAGGCGAGAGGGATAGTAACTAGAGAAATGATAAGATGCAACACAGAGAGAACAGAGAGAGAAGGAAAGGGAGAAAGAGTGAGAGAGAGTTCACATTGACTGCTATGATTGATCTGATTTTCCTAATTGGCACATAGACCTCAGAGCCTATGTCCTTCGCCTATATTGAGTGTGCTCAGTAAGTGTCATGTTTAATAAGCTTCCTGATTGGCTTTCTGGTTTTGTGATTGTGCCCTCTGGCTATTGGATGACTGCAAAACAGAAAGGAGCGAAAAGAGAAAAGAAAACTAGATTTATAGAGTGTAGATATTGACTTTTTATGCAGAAATAAAACATGAATAAGACTGTACAGCTTATAGCACGAGGAAACACAAGCAAATATGAATGCAGGAGAGAGCTGAGTGTGCATTTATGTGTAATAGAGCAGAAAAACCTATACCTTCTTCTAATGTTTTTCATACTCATACAAATATAAATATTGTATGAGTATCAACAAATACAGACATATGCACACACACACATACGCCTCAGCTTCCCAGGGCTTCAATCCATTACACCTAACACACAATTGAGTGTTTACAGCATGTTTATGGATGACTGGGACCATGTCACAGCAAAGTACTGAGACTGTGGATTGGAGTAATATGCTTCAAAGATTTTTCATTTATATGGTGATGTGATTATGTCTCGCTTTATTTGATTGAGGCTTATTTTGTAACATCCGTTGTAGAAGACTTTTATGTAAGTGGAGAGAGAGTAGAAACAGTAACACCTCCACCTTCAAAAGAGAAATTTAAACAAGTGTCCTAACCGTATTAACTCATCAGTCGCTGGTATAATTCTTTCAAGTAGAGCATTTGTTGAAAATTCTCTTAGAGCCACTCGCTACTGAGTCATAAGCTGTAACTGACTTATTAATGTGACAAACACTTGTCAGAAGTGATTTACATTTTTTCCATACTGCATATAGCTACAATATAACTACGGCACAGTGTCTTGCTAAAGGTGCCAGGGACTGGACCAAAAACCCTGCAATTACTGGTCAGCCCTCTCTGTCAATTGGCCTGCAGCCACCCCAATGTTTCAGATAGATAGATAGTCTAAAGAGGATGGATAGATAGATAGATAGATAGATAGATAGATAGATAGATAGATAGATAGATAGATAGATAGATAGATAGATAGATAGATGGGTCAGTAATAATAAGGCATATACAGTAAGGTATAACTAAGGCATTATATATTTACACATTTGGGACACTAGTTCTCATAGTTACTACTTAATAAAGCCATTAGCCATTTTGTCTCAAAGAAAACTATGAGAACAAAACATTTGGCCAGTGCAACAAGCTGGTAAACAACCTGTTGTTAACCAGCCTATTTAAACATCAAGCAGACATAAAAAAAAAACAGCAATAATTTTGAGTTGTAATTTTTTGGACATTCAACAAATATTTAGACCAATATTTAGTCGTCTTTTAGGTCTGTTTAGGTCTGTTTAGGTCTCAATCAACTTTAGCAGCTAAATGCTGTTAACTATAGTTGCTAACTTTGTAAGTCAGTGATTAGCCCTGAAAATGCAGCTTACAGTGACTTTTGAAAAAAAAAACTGAAAACAATGGCTTACTGCTGGAAAAAAAAGTTGATGAGAGCAGTGAAACTGAACCAGAACCATAAAGAAATGTATAAATGTGAGATGTTAAACCAAAAAAGAGAGCTAAAAGACACCAAAAAGGGCTGTGGTGAGGAGAACTGGTTATGCTCTGTGGGTTTGTCACAAGTCCTTTCTCATTTCATACATTATCATAAAAATATTGATTTGTGCAGGTTTAAGTAATGGCTAATAAAGAGTGTTCCTAAAACTGGTGGATTATTCTGATGAATACATGGTTCAGCTGTTTTTATCGCCTTTAAGACGATTCTCAACCAATGTTTTGCTTTAAGGAGCTGGAACTTTTGTTTTTTGTTTAACCTACTGTCTTGAGAGTTTGTTGTTTGGGTAGAGTGTGGTGCACTGGAGCTCTGCAGCTTCATTTCCTACTGGATGTGCCCATACTATATGGATGAACTCAAGAGGCTCGGGATAAAAACACCATATGAATGACAGATGCATTAAGCTCTATACAGTATTGGTGCAGGCTGTCAGACCTGCTGGCATCCCTCTTATGTCTCTGTTTTTAGTTCTGAGTACACTTGAACAATCTGGACACACTCAAGGGAGTGTTTGTTGTTTATCCAAAGAGGGTTGAACTGAGGGAGCTGGATTTGGTGATAGCTACTCGAAGACATTTTGTCGCTCATCCAAGGGGCTTATTCTGTTCTAACTGACTGCAGGGAGTCCTAAATATTCCGAGCTTTAAGGTCGCTATCAAGGTCTTTGATACCAGTTGGTTTGGTAGTGTTCCTGGCTGTTGTATAGACAGTTGTTAGAGTCATTGGAGTCACTTGAAGCCAAGTGTAAATGACAGTTGTTGAAGCTGTCACATAAGGCCAAACGTGAATGGTTATTACATCTCCTGGGAAGTGATGAAAGGACTGCGTTATAGGTGGTATTGCTGACCTCCTTCCCTGATGAGGGATGATTTCTCTACTTTGATGTAGATAGCCTCCTTCACTCCTCTTTGAAACCATCTTTTCTCCCTAGCCAAAATATGCACATTGTTGTCCTCGAAAGAGTGTCTCTTATCTTTCAGGTATAGGTAAACAACTAAAAACAGGAGTTGGCCCTCCTGTGTTGAGCCCTGCAGTGATTATTTAGTTTTCCCGATATACAAGTCTGTGCATTCCTCACTGCATTGGACTGCATAAACTAGAGTGCTTTTGTTGTGTTTGGCTGTGTGGTCTATTGGGTGGACCGGTTTCTTTCTTATTGTGTTGCTGGGTTTGAATAACATGGGGATGCAGTGTTTGTTGAAAATCCCATAGTTTCTCAGATACTCCAGACACATGCAGTATGGAATGACAATTGTGTTTATTCTTAATTTTTTTTCATCGCCTGCAGTGCAGTAGTTCTTACTGGATCTTGTGACTGTTTTCACAAAGATCCAGTTCAAGTTCATGTTCAAGCTCATGTTCAAGTTTATTTATTTGTCATTCTGACCATATCTATTAACTTATCAACTGCCTGATAATATCATAATAAATAACAATAGAAATCATTTAAGAGGTAGGTTTAGTTAGGGTCATATACGTTCATCCGTCTCTTGGTGCTGGACACTTGTTGGTACTTTATCAGCTCTGTGGTACAGGGTTCTTGTCCTGTTGGTGGTGAGAGTCAAAGAGTAAGTGTTGGTCACTACTGGGTAGAGGTTTCCTGTATACTGTAGTGTGGAGGCTCCTGTCCTCTTCAATGTGAACAGCACAATCTGAAAGGGCTGAGCTGTTGTTTCTCACATCCTCTCATGTACACTTGAGTTCACTGTCCACTGGGGTAATGTGTTTTGTGAGGGCTTGTACTTGGGTACTGGGTTTTCATTTGTACCCATGTGTTGTCCACATATCTAAAGAAGTGGCCCGGTGCTGTTCCTCTGAGGGAGTTCAATGCTCTTCTGGTGTTGTCATGTATCAGTCATTTCATTATACTTTCCACTATCTCCATAGTTGGGATGCATGTAAACAACAGGGTCACATCATAGGACACCATGGTTTCATCTGGGTCCAGTTTAAATCCTCCAACCTCCTTTCACTAAATCTTCGTAGTTATGATTACGATGAAGATAGTAATGGTGAAGCTCAGTTATAGTTCACTCTAAGCTCAAACATTTTCATCTGTGAAAGCCATTAAGCATTGCATTCTTAAAATTCACACAACTATGAAAAGATTTTCAAAGACTGAAGATTCCCTTGAAGGACACAGAGCCTTGTTCATTTCAGAGGGACCATGTAACTATAAACTGATAAGTAATCTTCATTTGGATTCTACAGTACTTTATAAATTACCAAGAATAAGTTTTTAATAAAATATTAGAGGTATATATCTATGCTGGCTGCACCATGAGGCTCTAATTCTGTCTTTGCACCTGACCGCAGGCAGGTTTGCTCTTCTTAAATCTTTACCACTAGTTTGCCCTGAGGGTGGCTCAAGAAGAAAGGACAGTTCTGGTGAGAATCAAAGTGTTTTGAATAGCAGAGACTTCTTTATTCATTGGCCTGAGGACAGTTAATAGGACATAGTGTGTAGGGACTGGAATCATTGTACAGTACGTTGAAACACAATATTCAATAATATATTACATTTGGTACAACGATAAGGATTATTCAACAGTTTGCAATATGCTGCAAGACAATTGTATGTTCAAATCTGTGTAGCTGGTAAGGACAAGTCAGGGTAGCCTGGGGCAAACCTTTCAGAATAACATGGCTTCTGTCTAATGAATGTACTTCTCCCTTAATATTTACTTTCCCATAGCCAGTAGAAGGACTTTGGATGGGAAGGGTTAGTGAATATGTGACGGTTGGGTGGGAGTCAATAAAACTGAGGTCTGGTTCTTGATATTGTTTATATGTCTTGCATTTTGTTTATATATCTTATCTGTCTACTTACTCAAACATCTTGGACATGTCACTGTTAGTGTAAAGGCAAAAAAAGACATCTGAGAAAGAGGAAAGAAAAAAAGAATAATGTGACTTGTATAAAGAAATATTAAATTGGTCAGTATGTTTCTTCTTTCAATTTTCCCCAATTTGTGCAATTTGTGACCACAAGGCTATTAAGGCAGGCTATTCGCCCCACATTTGAATGGTTAAAATAAGATTTTGGCATACAAATGCAAGACACAGCTGACATGCTCCCTTTTTAAGTAATGTCAGGCCACTCACTCTTTCACTGATTGCTGGAACAGTCTTCAAAATTATGTTCTTTTTGTAACTATACATGCAAATCGGATATGAGGACAGGGTGACAATAGCAGTTGCTGTCCTCATTTGAGCACAGCTGGCAAGAGACAGAAACAATCTTACTGTTGTATCTTACTCTGGTTTAATTCAAATTGATGTGGTGGGCTCTACAGTGATGAGCACACATTAATTCCCAATGGAAAATCCATCACATGTAGTGTATGCAGTATTCATTCTATGTCATTTTTGCACATTTAGCAATTGCTCCCTTTCGAGAAAGTTGGTTTTGGACATTGGCAATAACCCTAGTGTAATTACTGTAGGTCTCAAAAATAAACCCTTTAAAGTAAAAAAGTGTGCATGTATGTGCATAAGATTGTGTTTGTGTTTTCCCTCATAAACATGCTATGCACAAAGCTTCAACACACACGCACACACACAGTTAATCGGTAAAAACTGCTTATTCCAGCTGATGGAGTGTATAATTCCAGCATTGGAATAATAATGATGGCATTGTAATTCAGATGGATAGAGTAGAAATTAGATTCTGGGGCTTTTGCATATTGTCATTATTGAGTTCTGCACCATTCTCTTCGTGAAAGTGAAATGAATTGAGAAATGGGATGGGTTTACATGTCTAATTTTGTGAAGCGACCCACAACGCTCACCTGGCAGCAATTTGTGAATCTAAAGTGCATCTTAATTATGTGAAAAAATGAAATGGTAACCCACACGCATGAAATTCTGTACAGTAACAGGCAACATTTGGATAACTTCCAATTCACTTGAGTGAGAAAGTGTGTCCAAATTTTTGACTGGTACTGCACATGCACACACACGCAGACACACAGAGCCACCCTGTTGGTATGCAATCTGAAAGCAAATGGCTGCAATCACATTAAACACCCCAGCAATTAGAGTGAGAACAAACAGCATTTCTATACAGCATTTCTCATAATGCCACTTCACAGAGTGCCTTCATTTTGCTCCATTTGCTGCAGAAAATAATCTGTCACCCTCGCTTTGCTTCGCACAAGCACCCAAACAGCTAATCAAAGAGCAGAATTTTCCTTCTCGTTTCTTCTTCCTTTCTCAGAATATATATGCTGTATAATAGTATAAATACTGAGTGTCTTTGTATCATCTAAGACCTTGTAAGGGAAGAATAAGATGTTCCTTCCTGTCTTTTATTCTTGTGCTATCTTTCACTTGACTGTGTTGGATAGCCTGTGGCGAAGGGTTAGTTAAAAGAGAATTTCCCAGCATGGATCAATAAAGTATTGTGTTATGATTATTATTACTTTTGGGAGCCTTCTGATGTCTTTCTTATTTTAATTTGGAAAGTGGGAAGGAAACCAGGAAAAAAATGTTTCTGTCAATATGTGATTCTTGTGCTTTAATTATTTATTCACCACAACACCATTCTGAAGCCACATATAACATCTAAGAGTTACATGTCACTGCAGCATACATTAACTTCCCCTGAAGGACTACATATTCCACATTTGTCAATGTTTGAGCCGCCGGATAAACCCAAAAGATCATTGTACTTGTAGAAGTAATTTGTACTGCATGACATGTGACTATGAGCTATCACTCAGTGAGGTAATGTGTTCCTACATAGAGGGGCAAAGAGCCTTTGACTATCTTTCTGTGGCTGTTTTTTACTGTCATATACCGATGAGAATGTACAATCAGCAATGATTTCTTGTAACTTGATTGAAAAACATTGCACAGAAAGCTATACATACCCTCAACATTCAATAGAAAATGTATGGACATTGCATCACAAGACACAGTATGCAAATTGTACAGCAGACACATGCCAATTTTGGTATGCTCAATATAGTCAAAGTTCTAAAACTTGAGGTGAAAGTATGTAAATATGCATGTAAGACAAAGCCAAGGCTTCAGTCTGTCCTGATGCACCATCAGCTTTATAATGTTTGTTTACATAGCCTCCCAAGTCTGTCAGGTGTAGCTTCCAAAAGCTAGCCAATCAGAACAGAGTGGGCTCATCAGCAAGGCTGGATTAGTACCCCCAGGGGCCCCTGGGCACTGGTGCTCGTGGACACCCCCACACAGCCTCGCCGCACAAATCATGTCCACCCATGGCTACCCACCCTGGTCATTAAAATCAACTTTAATTATTTTGAGCTTCCAGTCAAGCTGACATGTCAAATCACACACCTGTTGGTCAAAAGCTGAATAAATAGTTCAGCTGAGCTGGGAGCACGTCTGCCTGTGTAGTCCAATATACCTCACTCACAAATCACAAGACAATGATACAGTGGATTAAATCATCTCATGTGACTGAGTATACAGCAATCACACAGCACAGTTGAATATTGGCTTCAAAATAAGGGTCACTAAGTGAGTGAGGCATCTTCACACACTGCAAATGCCAACATATAATGCACTTGACAAATCAACTCCCACACACAGGCCTATAGTAGCATCAGACCACAGTGATGTAAAACACATGAAGCAAACAGCATCAAATAAGGTCATCCACTGTGTGTACATTTATATACAGTATATATATACACACAGTGCATCCGGAAAGTATTCACACCCCTTCACTTTCCCCACATTTTGTTATGTTACATTATTCCAAAAAATGATTAAAATCCTTTTTTCCCCTCACCAATCTTCACACAAATACAGGTGTGTCAAGCTTTTAGCTTCATACCCAAGAAGATTTGAGGCTGTAATTGCTGCCAAAGGTGCCTCAACAAAGTACTGAGTAAAGGGTGTGAATACTTATGTACATGTGATATTTCAGTTTTTTATTTTTAATAAATTTGCAAAAAAAATGTGAAAAACCTTTGTTGCTTTGTCATTATGGGGTATTGTGTGTAGATTGATGAGAAAAAAAAGGAATTTAATCTATTTTGGAATAAGGCTGTAACATAACAAAAAGTGGGGAAAGTGAACGGATGTCCTGCTGACCAACCGTCACTTGCTCAGCCGTCAAAATGAGAAATGAAACAGTTGATGGTGTGATTTAATAATGATCAACATCAAGAGAGTGTGTCTATTTCTGTCAGTCCAAACAAACAAACATAAAAAAGAAGAAGAAAATGTTTTTCTCCCATCACGGAGGGCCCCTTAAAAACATAAGCTAAAAGTACAGTATGAGATAAATAAAGAGTTTTTGAACAGTAAAGTATGCAAAGATATTACAATGGAGACATTAAATATAAACATAGACCTGGAGACGTGCATGACACATCTCCTTCCCACTGGAGATTATTCTTGGTCTTTAGGAACAACAGATGTAACAAAACAGTTTAAGATCAAAGGTCCCCTTACTAGCTTTGCAGTGCTTTCAATCTCATATCATTATCTGAAGAAAACAAGTATACCTTTGACTTTAGACAATTTTGTTACACATGCCAAACACTGTGTTTACCAGATTCCACCATTGTGACCAGACTTCAGACTTATTTTTAGTCCAGCATGTTTTCTTTTTATCCCATTACAATCACTGGTTTACCACTGCCAGGTGAGAGATCCTACATGTATGGGATCAACTGCTCGTATGCTCGTCTATACAGTCTGGGTACAATACATTGTGTGTTCTGAAATTGGCAATTGCACCCTATAATTAAATTGCCACATTAACTGTTTCGCTGCAGACAAGCAATCATCAGCCAGATTCAAACAAACAGATGTCTCCTAGTTCATCCACAGAGTGTCGCCTCCCACATAGCAAATGTTTAGATGAGATGTATTGTGTTCTGGTCCATCCATTTCACACCTTTGGGATTGCTGTTTTTGAAAAGACCAGAAAATCCATAGCATTGATCAAGGCGCCTCCATCATGTTTATGTTTTTTTCAAAATTCTTTTAGATAACACAGCTATTCTTGGTAGATGTCCAAGGTCTGTTCATCATGTTAAGA
This sequence comes from Scomber japonicus, assembly GCF_027409825.1. NCBI lineage: Eukaryota > Metazoa > Chordata > Actinopteri > Scombriformes > Scombridae > Scomber > Scomber japonicus. The sequence continues at coordinate 16,157,936 of NC_070594.1, read as the reverse complement.
GAGAAATCATTGAGGCATTTCTCTTATTTAATTAGGCTAAACTTCAGCAGAGAACAATATTTTCAGACTGTTAATAATCATATGTAAATACTGTATCAAAAATGTATCAAATATCCTCTCATTAAAATTACAGCCACTGTGGTGATGCTAATGCTATTCTCAAGTATTGACTATTAGCTATTGTGGTAGCACATAAACTACTAAACAAATGCTTATAAAACCTTAAAATTGTGAGTATTTCTGCTCCTTTAAATGAAGTTCTTATATTTATCCTCCATATCCCACTCTCTTGTTTTTCTTTGATTATATTTTATTATAGCAACGGTGGAGAGAATTGACAGGAAATGAAGGGGAAAGAGAGATGGTGTGGTGACATGCAACAAGGGTCCGCAGACGTTGCAGTTATGTGGTACACATCTTAACCAGAAGACTAGCAGAACGCACCCTTTTTGTCTTGTTTTGTCTTGCTACTGTTTACTTGGGTCAGTGGTGCATGTAGAAGGGGAAAATAGAACTAATGATCCTCTGAGTAAATAAATAGATTCTGGCATTCAGCTATCTCTCTTTCTTGTTTTCTGTTTCAGCCTGGTACTGACAGTCTAATCAATTCTTAATCAACCTTTTAAAAGGTATTTTTCCTACCCAAATGTTGGTGAACACTTGGTGAGCCTTCTATTGGTCCTATAAAGAAGCACTCTTCATGCCTAAAAGAGATTTTAGGGAAAAATAACGTGAGGATTCATTTGAGAAAGTGGGCAATAAGGCCAACTTAATGAAATTCTTCCAACACCATTTGGTATTCATAACATTCTGGATAAAATTCTGGCTTTCACAGAAAATACCATTCAAATATGCTTCTTTAATTCAGACAAGTAAAGCTATAACAATCTCAACTTGAACCTAGAGGGCAACTCATTTTTGAGATAAAAGGTTGATCATAATGAGGCAAACACATTTATCCTCAATGTTGACAGCATCCCAGTTTAATCTAATGTGCAATCCTGTCAAGCAAAAAGCAATGGCTTTTAGAAGCAACAAGCAGAACTCTTAATGTTGTTTTGCAAAATATCTGATAGTTGCCATCACAAATCTGCTGCTGGATGATGAACACTGATGTCAAATGTTGATAATGCCTCCCTGCAGTGGCAGAAAGCATGCTGAAACCCACTCATTTCAGCTGAGCCAGCCTCATTGCCATCTTTCACAGTCTGTCCCTCTTTCCTTGTACCTTTGATCTTACATTTCTGACTTTGTGATCCTGTTCTGCTGCAGCACTTACACCTGTAGACAAAGACGAAAGAAAGAAAGTATTAGGCTTTTAGTGAAAAATTGCAGACACATGACAGACAAGCACATACACAAGTACAGTACACACAATGTCTATATCATCTGCAGAACATCTGCTTGCCATCAAATGTGGCATCAAAGGCCGTTTGTTACTTGGATTGCATTAGCTTCCTGATGTTTCAGCTTTGATATGGCACAGCATTACTTTGGTGAATAACACTTCCTTCTGCTACTGTGCCTGAAAGTCTGCAAGCGTCAGTCCTTCATGTCCCAACAATATGAGTGTCTTTCTGGCTGTCTGGATAATCAAATGAAGACAGATGATACGCCGAACTCCTGCAAACAGTGTTTCTCATGAAAACTCTGTAAAGTTATAGCTGTATCACTGTGCTTGACATTGCAGGTTAACACTTTGTCCTGATTTTTGCAGTAGAGTAAGTGAGCTCAGGCATGCTTATCAATACTGTCACTTGAGCAACAGACATATTGTTTGTCTCGTCACTCAAGAGACTTAAAGGTGTTAGTGTGAGATAAGTGGAGCTGGGTTTTTTTTAATTCAAGTAATATAGCATCATGTCTCTTCATGTTCAGCAGATCAGTAATCTGTAGCTGTTCTTTTCTCGTCAACACTATCTAAATTAATTTTGTGGTTATATAATTTATATGAAATTAGAAACTGATACGACTTTCATGATGAATGGCTACGTGAGCCCATTAGCTTCTGATAGGTCTTTCATCATTTATATTCACATGGTTAATATACAAATGGATAGATGCTGCATTCATGTGAGATGTGTTTTTCTTTTAGTTAACTTTATGTTTTTAATGTCTGGGTAAAAGGGAAATGTGCTGATGATTCAACCAAAGTGTTACACATGTTTCTCAGTGAGTAAACATTTCCTCCAGTGGTCCTGTTTCAAAATGATGATAAAAGAAGTTAAGACTGGTACAGAGTCTTTGGGTATTTCCATGATTGAAAGTCTCTTTTATGCCTTTAATCTTGGTGAGTGTGCTATAATTTTAATGGGACAAACTTGAGAACCTCTAATTCACACACTCCTGATCTCCATCGTATAATTCCATCTACATATACCGTAGTCATGCACATTAAGTTATGTGATGTAATCAATATGAGAGCTAGTTGACTGATTTTTGAGTTTTAAGGGCTCCTATAAAAGTTTTATTGACAATGTACTGAGTCACATTCTCAGCCAGGGCAACACTTCTCTGCTGACAAGATAGTTTCAAAGGCCAAAGTATGTTTGGGTTTGAATTAAGCCTTTATTATGCTGCTTTGTCACTTCCAAAGAGATGGTGCATTCTGCAATTTTGGAAGAGTTACTGATTGTTTTCTCAAAAGCCCTGAAACTATTAAAAAACATATCTGGTTAAAGTTACTTTTTAAGAACAGTGACTTCAGCCAGCTGCTGACTGAATCTTAGTGAGTTTAGAACAATTGTGATTAAGAGTGAAACTTCAGTTGAGGCAGTGTTACAGAATGACATTAAATTCAAAATGAATACCAAATATAATATAAATGTAATGTTTTTTGTTTTACTTTTGATCTAATTCTTTATTGTTATTTATTTATTATATATATAAATGATGACTACTACTACTAATGTTTGCAGTAGTCAATACAATGCAGTAAAATTAAATTGTGTGCATCTAAAAAATTGGCTCTGGGCTTAGCCCCAGATCTTCTAAACTCCTAATTCTGCCCCTGGTTAGGGAGAAATCAGACTGAAAATAATACTGCGTGAAAGAACATGCCAGTGTTGGTATATATATATATCATATATATATATTGCCACAGGTTATGGTTGTACTGCACAGCACCATTTTTGTGTGCAACATAACATAATTTTCAAAAGCACACAATATGTAATCATGATTACAGGTACTTGATGACGAGATCAAAGCAACTAAAAACATAATATGTAATCTAGCTAAATGCACCTATATACAGACACATACACAAAAACTAAATGGGTGACTCAAAATGGCAACTAGAAACGCATGTGAGCATAGGAAAACTAAACTACATTACAAACTGCATTAAATCAAATCATTTCATGTACATTGACAAAAGTAAAGCGTGCTCCTTATGCTCTATTCCAGATCCAGTCTAGTGCTTGTTACTAGATCCATGGGGGAAGAGAGACGCTTCGGCTTGCTGCTTTCTTGAGCTGGTGAGGGCTGTTTCCCAAAGATCGTAGGTAGTTCTTATCACCCTTTTGTTTAAATACGTTTCTTTTTAATTAGTTATTTGACAACATGAAAAGAAGGTATGACGTCATGATTGACAGCTGTGACAGCTGCTCTCAAATCTTCATCACGCGTCAGAATGGCAGTGAGAGCTGCAGAGACTCTGATTCCTAATAAGCCATTAAGGAGTTATTTTGGTTTCACTTTTGCATAACGGTAGGAAGTGGAGACATGTCAATAGTTCTATTCATCAAATGCAAATGATGTTTTTGTAGAGAAATTACAAATGATAGATTAACAATTTTTTTGAATTTCCACGGCTCCACTGTGAACTGTGAACTTCTCTAAATGTCATTCAGCCTTTTCTAAGTTGCTGTCAGCCATCTTGTCCCCACTGGTCTTCATAGGTAACTTCCTTCTGATCATACCCCATACATCTGACAGCTGTAATTCTCTTCCAATATATATATATACGTATATGCCTCCAAAATGTGTGTTTTGTGTTCTTATTGTTCTCTTTTACTATTGCCAGGGCCCTTTTATACTGGATCCAAGCATCCTGAGAATGAAGTTTTTTGAGTCGCTTAGATACGTTTTTTCTGGCTTCAATGGCTTTGTTGCTTGTCCACGAGGGTACATTCTTGGTATGTGTGAGGGAGCTCCTGTACTTTTAGGGATTATTTCCTCTGCGCATTGAATTATATCATTAAACTTGCAATGCAGAATTTTTACATCTGTTACGTCTGTTACATTAAAACACTTTCCAAACAAGTTCACAATGCTGATTAAGCCCATCACTGCCAGATAAATCTCTTTGTATTTCACAGTGTAGCAGAGTTTTTAATCTGGTGTCATGTTTGACATTCCCACGCTGGCCAGATGAATGCATACTGAGCATGCTCTGTGATAGAACAGAGACTTCAATCGGCTGAGCCGGCTAACTTCCTGTTAGTTCTCTGCTTACTTGAATGAGGATGAAATAATTGAAACACATGACTCTTCTATACTTTCCAAATGTTATCGAACTGAATAAATCAAATGTTGTGGAGGTTTTGTGATCCATGAAACAATTTATGGTATGGTGGAGCCTATGACATAAGCACTCTCACTGCTATTATTGCACTAGATGTCAAGTGCATTTATGTCTTTGCTATTGCTCCCCCATAGTTAATTATGTGAATTGAAATACCCACACCATGTTACGCTATCTTGAAATGGTCCCCCCACATCCTCTAATATATATTTTAACTTAGCTTCCCACATGGAGTATAATAGTTAATTCTATATATTATATATTACCTCTGTCAGTCCATAACTTAGTAACAATTGATTCGTGATCTGTGCTTATGTGTATAACCTCATATCCCTCCATTTTTCCAACTGTGGTTTCAACCATGTATCCTGTATAGAAATGAAATCAGGTGTCTCTCCCAAATTATCAATATGCTTCTTAAACTCTTGGCCATTGGCAATTAAGTTTCTTGTGATCCACTGAAGTAGAATTAACAGCATTAGAGGATCCAGCCCATGTCTGAGAGGATTGTGTATCTTCTGTAAGAATGTCTTTAACTATTTCCCAGTGCAGTTCTTTCACATAAAAGACATTTGAGGCAAGCTCTTTCCCTGTTTCTTGTCTTTATGATAAGCTAAGATAACCGGCTACTGGCTGTAGTTTCATATTTAGTGTAGGCTATAGACAGACATCCCAACATGTTGACCTATTACAAGTGCCCATTTTTTTCCTATTGATGACTCAGGGTTAAACTCATTATTTTATTTTCCAAGATACACTAATTTGTTCATTTTACCCACCTTTTATTTTCTTTTGGTTTATATGAATTTAAATGATTGTGGCATTTACGACTTAATCCAGGTTACCTATGTTTTAGTCTTTTCTTGTGGTGTTCATACTGATTTTCATTCTGAGGTGATAGATGACTGATCATTGAAGATTATAGCATCACTCACTGAGCAGGTATGAAGATTTACTGTTGTGGATAACACACATCCACAGACACATGCAGAGAGCTCATATGTGAGCACATCAAATACTAGTTTCCACCAGGGCTTTGCTGAGGAGAGTGCCGTGAGCTATGCATGGCAATTACCTAGCTCAGTACGCCCTTTATCGTATGTTCACTTTAACATTTCTATTTCAATATTGACATGAGCATATAGGCTGACACTGCCAGTCAGATAGGTTTGCCATCTGTCTGCCAAACCAGGATTAGTAGGATGTATTTAATCTAATATGTGAGCCTTCTATTAGCTGTCACATTAAGACTGTTTGCTCTGTCACACGACAAGTGTATGTGTGGAATGAAAAAAGAAAAAGAAAGCATGAACACTGATAATATGGGATAGATTTATAGATTAATTTTCCTTACCCAGATTTTTTAATGGGAGTCAAGTGCATACTATTACAGCATGCAAAAAAGAAGAAAAAAAAAACAAAAAGAAAAAAAAACACACACACACACACTGGGTGATCCCACAAATAGCTGAACCTGAGTCAGCTTTTACTGCAATGCAAGGCAAATTAATATGGCAATGTCCTGCATTAGCCAATCAAGTACATGGGGGCACACACATTCTCTGTAATTACTTTGTGATGTTATAGTGTAATTCCAGCGTTTACACTGAAATAATTGACACAGTTCCAAGTTTCTTGAGACCTAAATTGTGTTAGGTTGTCTGATATTAGGTCTTATTACTCAAACTTGACTTCTTGGATCATATATCTAATTACCTGTAGAACCATGCCCACAACAGTGTTATAATATAGCTGTAACATGTATTATTTCAGTTTATATTGTACTCAAATGGTGGAGGGTGGAAGAGGAAAATCAATAGGGTCCCCACCCCCAACCAACTAGTTGATCCAGCTACTGTATCTATAACATTACAGTATATTATCAACACGAGATCCTGTAAAATGTACTGACACACACTAAACAAAGAAATGATGCGGGCCAAATAGCAACTTTTTTTGCGATGTCTGAATCTGAATATTCTTTGACAGTCTCGGTTATTTTTGTAGTTTCAGATGGGCAATTTAAAATAGTTTAATATGAATGGTTTTCACTTCATGGCCCTCCATCATTTCACACATACAATTGTTTTACTCTTTGGATATTTGGAGCATTTTATTCCTAAAATATCCATTTTAATTTTATACAAACAAACTGCACTGATGAGGCAGAACTAAATATTCACCAACACACAGCGGACTATTCTTCTCCCTGGAGGTGGGGCGAAGGGGATTGGGGGGCTGCCTGCAACATCAATCTCTGGCATAGCACCCAAAAAAGACAGACAAAAGCGAAAATGATGAATGCACCGCAGTAATGGAGGTCTAATTTCCCCCCAGTATGCACTTTGTTTGCCTAATTAATTTGCTTTGGTTCAGGCACTTTGCCCAAATGCAGTTAGATAGACAGAGAGAGAGCAAGAGAGAGGGATATATATATATATACAGAGAGAGTGAGGGAGGGAGAGAGAGAGAGAGAGAGAGAGAGAGAGAGAGAGAGAGAGAGAGAGAGAGAGAGAGAGAGAGAGAGAGAGAGAGAGAGAGAGAGAGAGAGAGAGAGAGAGAGAGAGAGAGAGAGAGAGAGAGAGAGAGAGAGAGAGAGAGAGAGAGGTGCTGGTGCTTTGGCTTTCTTGTCTGATTTTGTGTGTGACATGCCCAAACACTCCACTTGGTTTTCTGTCTGGTCCAACAATTCACTGACAATATAAATACATTGATTCATTGATAAATCATTTTCAGACTTTGGTACAGGCTTTAATTTGTTTTTATTAAAAAAGCAGGCTGCACTTCAGTGAGTGCTCCCTCTGGGTTTAGACTGTTTGATTCTTTGTGAGAAGGTGCTGATTATTTGTGTTTGATTGGAACAGGTTCAGGATCTCATATCTTTTTACAGAAAGAGGAAAAACAAAAGCCAGGCTCCACTAAATTAAAACCCAATTACACAGAAAACAACTGTAAACATGACTTTTGCTTTGTGAGTCACTTTATAACTTTTACTGAATCAGGCATTAAAATTGAAATTTTCTTTTCAGCAGTAGAACACATTTTTGCCGCTTGTTTACCATCATATATGTAATTTTAGGTATGAACATGTTTAATACTGTGTTCAAATAATCAGTGCACATGTGGTTGTCACAATAGCATCAAGAACCAAGTCAATACAATGTATCAAACTTTTTCTTCCAATTCATCAGAGTTAAGCTATAGTGCAAGTGATACTGGTTGTAAATGCTAGTGTTGTGAGTGGGAAAATGCCATTTTTAAATTAAAAATTGAAAATATATTATTAATTATTGTGATATATTTTAGTGGGTAAACTATGGACTATTATTGGATGTCTTTAATTTAAAAAAAGAAAAACGAATATGCGCACAATGCAACCTAATAATGAAGCCACAACACTCTGGTTGGCCAAACCCTGCAGGCACCCTATCTCCAGTCAAGCATTGAGTGTACTGGTTTCAAGCACCTGAACAAATCATTAAACAGTAGCACCCTCAGAGATGAGAAGAGTCTCGAGCATTCGGTCCTCAACCACTACCAAGCTGAGCTAACGCTGAGTGTAGTCAGTAAATCTCAACATTAATCAACCTGTTACAGCACAAGCAGAATTATTACTTCATAAAGTGTAATCTGCAATGGATGACTGTTAAGGAAAATGATATGTATAAGTAACAGTTATAATATCTAGTATGGAAAATTCTCGGATTAGAATGTTTGCAGAAGGAGAGAATAGACTGTATATAAATATGGAGGACATAACAGCTCCCCCAAATTGAGGCCGAAATATCTTGATTACCCCGTGGTGGCTGCAGCATAGGTCATAAATCCCACCCCCTTGGTGTTAGTGGATGGAACATGAGCCAAACTAAAATATTTAAAGAACACATCAGATAAACTTTTCTCAAAGCTGGTTTTTGTCATTTTAGGTAGTTCTTAACATTGATGTTTGTTCACATGCTCATTTTTCTGATAAGTTTGTTTTTAATTACGTATTTGACAAGATTGATAGCTATGACAGCAGCTCCCAAACCTCTGTCTGCCGACTCTACTGCTTAGATGCTGGCTCCAAATCATGTCACAAAAGCAAGAAGAAATTAGATATTTAGGCCTCACTTTTGTATAATGGCAGGAAGTGGAGTCCATACAGTCAATGGAGGAGAGTAAAGTGGAATCACACATGAAGGAAGACAGCAGCAGCTCATGGTGAATCTAACTTTGTTAAAGATAGGTCGTTTTCATAGAGGACATCTTGACATTTTGTCACAGTAGGAAAAGCACAAGTGTAAATAATAATATGATGTATTGTGTATGCTTACTCACTGTCACACTACTGGGACACGAAAAGAGCCATTGTTAGTGTAACACCTGTGCTTTTCCTTGTAAGACAACACAACATGTCTGCTGTCATAAACACATTTTTATTTACCATTTAATGTTACAACAGCATGTGTAGATTTCTAAATGTCCATTTGAAACTCATCATTGTGATGAGGCTCTTAATTAGGTGTCTTTTTAATGCCAGAATAAGATTTTACTGGTACATATTAATTTTTAAATACATTCACTAAAACTATTTCCCGGTTTATTTGAAGCAGTCTTTACTGCCATACCCATTTATCATGATCTTCTTATCAGCCTTGCCTGTCTCTTCCTTCAGTCTGTATAGAAATAGGTAAAAAAGCATCCTGTCTTAAGAGTTACTTTTTTTCTCTCTGCAGACAGTTTGACTTTGACATACAACATGAACTCTGTCTCCTCAAACGTCCAAAAATATTTCCTTTCTGTTTTACTTTTCATTAACACATTTGACACCATTAAATTACATGGAGCCCTACGTCACCAAATTTTCAGTAATTTGACTCAGGTGTATACATGGTCCGACAGGCCCAAAAAAATAAGGGTAAGATTGGACTAGCCCACATTTCTTACTGCGATTATGCTTACTTTAACTATGAACATAATCGCATTAACGTAATTGGAGTATGGTGTTTACATGGGTTCTATCTTACTCGCATTATTGCCTTAATCACATTATAGTTATTGGTCTGCATGTAAACGTAGCCACTGGGCCAGCATGCGTAATACCTGAACCTTGAAAACACCTAAATGTAATTTAGATATATTTAATTGTATTGTTTACACCTGTGTTTTTCCCACTGTGACATGTCAAAATGTCTGCTGTGTAAAAGACCTCATATCTGATCATAGATAGTGCCTGTGTGTACATTAAGCTACAAAATGAACTGATACTAGAAATTGCAAGATTGTAGTGGTGTAAGTGAGTAGCTTTAATGCACTAAAAAGGGATGGTCTATAAAACAGTCCCTGCTCTGAGTTGCTTATCATTTTTCTTGCATTTTGAAAACCAGTGGCTCCCCAAATGCCTTGAAATCAGTCTAAAAACAGGGTTGACAGTAATATAAAATATAAACAATTAATTGATAAATATATCAACACTACCAGCATGTTCCTTTAACAACACTTTATTGTTAAATCCTATTTATCCCTCTCTACTCTCTTCTCTTCTTCTCTCCTCCTGTCCCCTACTAGAGAATTGTGTTGGCTATTGATTCTCCCGCAGGGGATGATTAGCCCTAACCTGTGTCAGAGCGCCAAGTCAGGGCAGTGATAATGCCTTCACTCAATGCACAATAACAACTCAGGTGCCCCAGGAGCAAATGCTAGCTGCTCCGCAGGCACTAGCATGCTAATTTGCAGAGGCTTGTGATAAATACAAGCTGTCATTCCCTCTGAACAAAGTCAGCCTCTCAGCAGTGCAGCAGAGAGGCCAATCCGATAAGCTTCATCAAACAAATAGGAGTGAGTGGGATTGTTTATGTGGTACGTATAGGCTACACATAACATACCATATATGTGGATGTATGTGCACAGACGTATCTTTCAACACTACTACAAACAACGCAACACAAACACCACATTCCCACTCACAAAATCTTTAACAGCTAGCACACAGCCAGGATACCTCTGACACCTCATTAGTCTTCATGTGCCCCCATGGGAGTCCAGCTCAGGCCTGAAATTTCGGCTCTTGGCCAACCTGGCCCTATTCGAGCAGCTCAGCTGAGAACCTGAACCAAAACCCAAAGTGAACATTTTGGGGTCAAAATTCAATCTCTGCCTTTCCCTCCATCTCTCTCTCCCTCCTTCCTTCCCTCTCACTCATGCACACACACACATATTACTCAAAGGCTGAGAGGTTGACTGGTCTCATTCTAAAAATGCATTCAGTGTAACAGTGAAATAAAGACAGTGTCTACTCCACTCATGTATTGGCCTATCCATCATGATGAAGAATGTAGTCAAACTATAAAGACAGCGGTCATGAAGCTCTCACCAAGCATTAGTTAACCAACACACTAGCACATGTGCTAGACAAGATCTTTAAATCTTTTCACACTGATAAAGCACACCCTAAAAAATCATAATAGTAAAAAAGTGAGCAGCTTCTTAATAAATTGAAACTGACCACTTTGAAACGTTCACCAAATATTTACTACCTGCTGATAAATAAATACTTACAAATATAACTCTTAATATTCTCCATGAATGCCCATCTAACACAGTCAACAAGTCAAGGGATATAGGGGTGGAAGACTTCTGCTTCATGGTGATGCATTCAGTATCAAGCCAGGCAAGGAGGAAAATCAGTGCAGATTGAAATTGATGTATTATTTTGAGATTATGAGTTATGAAAGGTCAAACTCAGGTTACTGCTGCCACTCAAGTAAAATACGGCTCAATGAAATTAGGCAAAGGGTCTTTTTTAAATGAATCTACTTACATATGTCTAGTATTCATATTTATAATTAAACCTTATATTTGAGCTTGCAATATGCCTGCCAGTAAGGGTTCCGTTCCTGTCTGTTACTCAGTTGCAGACCTCAGCCCCATACTGCAGTTTATCCTCAGCATTCTGCCTGTCACTGCTTTTTCATCTTTATGTGCCTGCTGCAGACAACAAACAAGAAAGCTTCCCGGTGCCTCTCTCCTATGGAACAGTCTCAATGACTACCAATGAGTTAACCTCTATACAGACAGGTGACAAATTAGGAAGGAAAGGAAAAAATGTATGAATGTAACAAATACAGTTGCTTCCAGAGGGCACACTGAGCCACTGAATGGCCTAACGAGTACGAAAATTATGTAAATCATATGCTGTGGTCTTTGCAATTACTAACTTCACTCAGTTGAACACCCATGGGAGATTTGTGCCAGACATATTCATCAAAAACACCAAATAAGGGAATATTTTTTGGAGGAGTTATGTTTCATCCCTCCAGTAGAGTTCAGAGACTTGTAGAGTGTATGCCAAGTAGCATTAAAAGGGACATATCATGCCCAGGTTTATAGTTATAAAGTGGGTACTGGTCTATTTTTGCAATTCAAAAACTATTTTATCTTATATTTGCCTCTTTATTGAACCCTTCAATTCAGTCTCTGTCTGAAACAGACCCTTTTTAGTTTGCGTCTCTTTAAGGCCCCCCCTCCCGATGAGCCCACTCCGCAAAGGATATGTAAACAAACAGTAGTAATTAGATTTCATGTCTTTTTCCTCGTTCTTTACTTGAAATGGAAACTTCTCAGATATATTTGTACATGTTCGAGCCTGAATTTGAACCGTAATGTGCAAGTGGACAACATCACAACCCATGGAACAACCGTAACAACAATCTTAGCAACAAAGGCTACCATGGATGACCGTGTATAGGTATGTGTGATCTGACATCATCATCACGAGAAGGAAGTACAGTTAACTTTGCATATGAAGCGCTCAGAGCAGTCGAGCCATTATAAATAATAATATAAATGTAAAAATGACGAAATCATAAAAGGCATGATATGTCCCCTTTAATGTCGTTCTTGCGATGACACTTGTGACAGTCACACATGTTGATGTTGTTTTTCTTTTTATTTGTTGGCCATATGTAAAAAAGCTATTCATATTAATCTCACTATAGCTCAAATCAGCCACAATATATTGCTGCAAGCCCCGGAAAAACAGGGTTTCCTGATTTATTGAATTTGGACAAATGTGTTACATGCAGTGCATTGAAGTTGTAGTGTAATGGGCAAACACAGAGTGTGGGTTTCTACACAAAGACATACAGTACAAAGCGGATCTGTTGGCAGCAATGGCACTCGGCATCAAAATGAAACTGCAAAAGAGAGGAAGGGAAGCTTTTGAGAGGAATTTGTGATCCTCTTGCTCTTACAAAACACCACAAATACCCACGCAGACAACAGCATGTATGGGGGCTTTATTTGCTCAAGCTGAACACAGCACATACACACACATTGACTCGTAGGCAAAAACACACCTATCTGCCAGCCTCTTTCGCTGTGTCTGTCTCACGCATATAAACACATGTATACAGAGTACTGATACACACACCGCTAATCAGTGATCCCCTCTTGGAATGACTCGCACATCCGAATTGAGACAAAGAGGAAGAGGAGGTGGAGGCGGGGAATAAAAGCAGATTTACAAGGCCTGTTCCAGCACCAGTCAGCAACTTCATTCTCTCCGGCCTCAGCGACGCTCTACAGCGGTGACACATGCAAGCACGCGCACACACATAGTCCTTATCTATCTCTCTCTCACACTCAAACGCACACTTTGATGTCTTTTTCTCAGATGTAAAGAAACAATCTGCGGCGAGTTGGCTCCATAATTCTGTTGGAAAGGACTTTTACCAGCCTGAATATGACACGGTAAGGACGTTTTTTGAGAAGAGTCTGCAGGAGAATGGTGCAGTGAAATGACACCAAGTGATTTCATTCAAAACCTTTTTTCCTGATGCTTAGTCATTATTCAAATGTGCAAGCTGAGGGTGAATATGCAATGCGAGCACAGTTTGGTTGAAACAGCAACAATTACATCTCTTGATCCGTGACAAACTAGTTTGTTGATTTCATCTGCATGTTGACCTTTACCACTTCACTCAAAACACAAAACAGAAAATGTATTTTTAATTCACTGCATTTCAAATTTGTCCCACAGCTGTAATAAACAGATGTTATCAAAGAACTTTTTTTTCAAACGTGCATCATTAATTCAGATAGTTCTCTGAGTGACACAAGGAGCCTCTCCACAGAAAAGTCAAATAGTGTTCATTTATCTTATAGCTACACAGAAGAGATAAATAAAAATTGCTTTTATTTCTTCCCCTACGTTTTCATCTCTGAGGCAGCAGACTATGCTTCTGTCTGATCTTTGTGGCTCTCAGAGATACAGGGATCAGATGGTGTGAGATTTTTTTTTCTTCTTGTGTGTGTGTGTATGAGCTTCACTTCAGTTTTCAGTGTTGGGATTACCAGTCCCTTTTGAAATGAAAGATTGAATCACTTTCTTTGAAATGAGTTTGCATAGCACTTTCTTAAAAGGTTCAAGACAGGTTTCAGGAGACATTCATGAATAAATAATGAATATTTATGGTAGCATCAGTGTTTTGCAATATTTGTGTAGCATGCTCTTGGGGTCAAATAAAAATCCTTAAGACGAATGTAATTTCTAATTCAAACTGCAACATTTAGCAGAAGCAATGAATATATTTGCAAAGGGGGAGGTCATCACAAAGCACAATTCTTAGAAACACACATTTATCAGTAAATCATGCAGGTTAAAACAGTGTTGTGCATAACTGTCATGTTGTATTTAGGTGAGAGTTGGGTGGTAACTGAAAGATAGCTGCTGTTGTGTGAATATGTGTTGCATGCTTTGTCTGCATCACCAGTTAACTTCCTTTAGGGCCTATCATTTCTATGTATATATTTGCAGGTCAAAGTTTTGGGTTGTTTTTGTTTTAATTTGGTAACCTGGAGTTGTGGATTGGTGGTTTCGTGGAAGGGACTTCTCACAGTGGACCACCTCTTTTCAAACAATTTCAGATGCCTTACAGCAGATAAGATCCAGAAATGCTTGACCACTTTGACAAAAAAACTTAATTTAAGTCAGTCTTGATTAACATTCAGGGATTGCCAACTACACATGGGGAAGAAAATGGAACAGAGACTTAACTCAAATGGGTACAATATTCATGTCTTGATTAAATGTGCGAACTCACTCAGATCGATGACTTCTTTCCTGACATCAAGGCTTCTTTGCTTGATTATGTTATATCTACCTCTTCTTGTTTTTGATTGTATATAACTTCATTTTTAGTTTTCAAGTAGACTTGGTACTTCATCTACTTGGTCTGTTCATTTATTGTATTTCTTCTTCATTTTTTTTGTACAAATGACATGTAAGAGCTGTAGTACATATGGTTTGGGATGGTGGGAGATGTTCTTATTGATGTTACTATGTTGACTGTTTTGTGTTGTTGGATTGTTAAATGTATCATTATTATTTGTATATTTATTCATTTTTATTTTTTTTAATGTTTGCTAACTTCCATGTTTTGTGCCCGAGGACCCCCTTGGAAATGAGATGGTGCATCTCAAGGGGTTTATCCTCTAATTAAATTTTGAAATAAATAAAGAAATTTCCAGTGCCTGTGCCTCGAGAGAAAAGAAGCAATAAGTTCTCTGACAACATGTATATATGCGTAGATTTTACAAGATACTGTAATGCCTGTTACGAGACACAATGCACAAATGTAATCGAAGTTGGTGGGCATTTGTTTTAGCTCAATTTAATCAGCATCTCATGAAGATTTAATCTTGTTATGGAGGCTGGGACAGCTGTCAAGAATTATTCTTGGATATGATGATCGTAGGCTCAAACTGAAAGTTTATATGAAAAAAATATATCACAGGGGATTCCATTACAAAAATAAAGATGTCATATAGACATAAAATGCGCTGTATATACTTGACCAAAGTAAACATAAAGTGAATAAGACTAAAGGTGTATTCACATTACAGTTGTACAGTTAAACAAGGGTCTTGTGCTGCATATTCTGTTGATACAGTATGTGCAGTAATTACCATTCAGTAACTCCTGTTGACACTGTAATGTTACTAAACGGCACCAACTTATTGCTAATGTTGCTAACAGTACATCACTGCATTAATTAGACTCAAAGTGTTTTTTGTTTTTTTTAACAAACCTATAGCCATATTTTCATATTTTGCAAAGTGAATATCACATTTCAGTTCAAACAATGGTCAACACAGCAACTGGCTGCACCTACAAAGGTCAGCACAGCTCAGGCCTTCACCTAATTTGAACTCTCGGCCAACCCCATTCTGTTCATTCCAGCTCAAACACCCAAGCAGAGCCATTGCAAAGCACTCTACAGCCATAGTAGCAGTTCTTTGATCTTTAGTTATGCACAGTGGTGCTTTTAGCTAAATGCAAGTATCAGCGTGCTAACATTATCACACTGAAAATGGTAATATTCTGAGTTTACTGAGTACTCTTAGTTTAGCATGTTAGCATAGCATGACATTTTGCCCTGAAGATAGCACTGTGAAAGGTCAGGGGGTCACCAAAATTATTACAATTTATTCTGAGAGGGACATGAATTTTTGTACCAAATTTAATTGAAATTCATCCAACAGTTGTCAAGACATTCCACTAAAAGTCAAAAATGGCAACCTACTGGTGGCCTAGAGGTAGGGTCATTGGATCACAAAAATAAGCTAGTATTATCCTGTGGGGAACATGTCAGTACCAAATGTTGATACTGTGTGGACGAACATATTGACTTTGTCATCCCTAGAGCAATGCTGCTAGCTTGGTTAAAAATAAAAGACATATTTGTAAATATTGCTTTTTCTTGCATCAGTCTCGTCACACTGATTGCTCATTGTAGATCTGATCCACTGGGTATTCAGTAATTCAACTAAAATACGTTTCTGCATTTTGGCTAGGAAGCACTTGGAATGGAAACCCTGCCAAGTTCACCATTATTTAGTCCAGAGTATTATTTAGTCTGGGGTAAATATAACTCAGATCCACTCCCACTGGCTTACCACTCTGGCTTTCTCTATTTCTTTCTTCCCACTCTCCAACTGATTTGGCCTGTAGTTGTTGGAGGCCTGCGTGAGTGAATAAACCCCCGCCTCGTCAATAAAGCAATCATTAGAAGCAGATTGAGTTTGTGCTCATGTACTGACAGCGCATTGGATGGGGTGAACGGAGAAGGAGGAGAGGAGCGAGGGAGAGAAGGACGCTGATGGTGAGATTCGATATTTTGATGTGAGTCGGCTGAATCTGTCTCAACCAATTTAAGTGATGGGAAACACTCATATTGTTTTTTTTAAACACACACATAAAAGCTGAAATGTCTTATTTTAAAGCAGGTGCATGCTTATAGAAAATCACAGACTACACTCTTCAAGTCAACATTCTCTCTCCTTCTTTTACGCAAGCATAGATATATCTCTATAGGAGCAGCCAGTTGAATAATTAAAACAGAAAAGGTAAAGAGAATAATCAGATTTTCCAGCACAAACTTTATTTTTCCAGTAGTTCTTGCACCCTGCCCATCCTGTTTTCTGTCTGTGTCTGAGCTGTGAGCCCCCAGGGCAAGACTTGGTCAGTGCTCAGCTGTGACTTTGACATGTTTGAAATGCAATCAGTCCCAATTCTCTGTGTTCTTCGTGACCCTCTAACAGGGTGCTAGAATCACTATTCACTGAAGCCAATAGTTAAAAGACAACAGAAATGAGCAGAGATGGGGGAAACAAAATACGGGAGTTAAGAGAAGTTTGGCAAGTTTAAAGAACAAGCATGTTTTCTGGTTTCTGTGTTGCTGCTCCTGTCATGCTGGTAACAACAGGAAAACACTCCATATTGCCTCTGTGACTGATTCCTAACTTTCTAATTGTGAGTTGCTACCGGGTGCAGCAATGGAGCGTAAATGTACAGCTAAAATAGCAATTACTCTGTAAAGTCTGTAACCTTGAAGTTGATCTGTTAGTATCCAGTGAAAATTCTTGTCTGTGGTTATCAAAATTCCCCAAATACTTGCATATAGTACAGGCATATACAAGTATGCACCAATACCCACCAGCCAATTCTCATTAATTTTTTCTCACACTGTTAGGAATACATTTTTTATTAATTTATCCTGACACTGGTAGGAATACAATTCTAGTGGAGACATACTGAATTCATTATTTATTTATTTTTGTTGGTCTAAAAGTATGCATTCATCCATCCATCCATCCATCCATCCATCCATCTTTTATATTACTTGTCCTCTAGAGAGTCATGGGGGCAGCTGTAGCTGATCTCAGCTGTCCTTGGGCGAGTGGCGGGATACACCCTGGACAGGTCAACAGTCTATCACAGGGCTGACACATAGAGACAAACAACCATTCGCACCTACAGGGGGGTCACCAATTAACCTAATGCCAAGTTCACACTAAATGATTTTAGCCCTGATTTTCCACTACAGTTTTTAGAGATTGCCAACAAAAGCCCGTTGGTAAAACTATGTTGGCTCGGCACTCGTTAATTGGCACTCGATAGCTCTGTGTGAACTCTTCAAAGACGTGATTGAAGAGCTTACCGATGTGTACCCTTAAGATATCATGCAGGCTAAATATCTGATTGTGTCAGGGAGCCAATCCTGCAATATGAGTTGATGAGATGATTACAAGACAAAAAGTTGTGTAGTGTGAACAGTACAGCTATCTGATGACTTAGAAAAGTCGTCTAGTGTGTCCATGGCACAACCTGAATGTTTTTGGACTGTGGGAGGAAGCCAGAGCACCCACAGCGAACCAATGCAGGCACAAGGAGCACTGACCTCCACATAAAAGGCCCCCAGCTGGCCAGTGGGTGCAAACCTTCTGCCCACCACAGTGCTGCATTTCATTTTTTTTCTATAGGGATGTAACATACACATTTCATGGTCTATATTTCCATTCTGGGGCTCTACTCCAATATATTTGCATGATTCACAGTTTAAAAAAAAAATACTTACAAAATGTATTATTATTTATCTTATACTGGCTCTTTATGCAGCTCCTCAGTTCAGCCTCTCTCAAACAGGCTGTTTTAGCCCCTGTCTCTTTGAGGCTCCCCTACCCTATGAGTGCACTCTGTTCTGATTGATTCTGATTGAGCTCTCTTCTGGTAGTTCAGGAGGCTACGTAAACAAACAGTAGTAGTAGGATTTCACTTCCTACTTGCACACAATACTATAAATATGTAGGCTCAAGGCAAACAGGCAAGTTTACCTTTATAGCATTAACCAATAATGATTAAGCATGTGATCATGTTCAATCTACATGAATCTATAAAAACGCTACTACAACACATAGAGAGTAATAAACTCACTTTAGTCACGCACAATCATCAGTACGTATCTATAACACAGCTACAGAGAGCCCCCACATGTGGTTAGTATTGCTTCCAGTCATAACAAAGGAAATGAGCAGGAAATATAGAGTAGTCATTATTATGAATGAGTGAGCTCAAGTGAGAAATGGCAGATTCACACCAGGGAAGGGTAGGTGGTGTAAATTGTAGGTGCAGGTTTTCTCAATTGTATGGTTCTGTTTTACAGTCCTCTTTAAAAAGCATTGGAATCCTTCTGCTCCTACCAAAATGGAAACTCTGCATATCTTAGTACCTCTGGATATTTTGAGTGTAGTGCCTGTATTACTGAGTGTATAATTTTAAAAAATCACATTGTAAATCAACCTGCATGATCATGCTGTACTCCAACCTGTGATCAACAAAAGCTCTAATCTAAGTGCCTCACAGTGAGGCGCATTACATTATGTAGCTGTTATTTTGTTGGATGTCTTAACACTCAGAGTCCAAGGGTCACAAGTTCAGGTTATGTCCAGGTCACATAAACAAGTCTGACTGATTCATCAGTGGAGAAGAACTAGCCTTAAGAGAAAAAATCATAATAGTTGTAATGTATTATTCATGGACATATAACATGAAAAGTTGTGCTAGAAAGTGTTTCATACAGAGGATAGCTGTATTTCTTGCAAATGATCTTCCCCCTTTTGGAGCATCTGCCATGTTAAATCACAGGAAATTAATGCTTATAACTGCAAACGATAAATTCTGGTTGACTTTTATTGTGTTCTTGCTATTTCATCCTTGGGCCTCCTTTTCTACATCTTTAATTCCCACAAAAGGAATAAAGCATATTTGTATTTATTTATTTGTTTGTTGTTGTTTTTTTGTGTGTGTTCATTTGTTTCCTCTTCTCCTCCCGCCTCCTCCTCCTCTTCTTCTCATTATTATGATGATGACTATTATTGGCTACTATTATTATTATTGTTATTATTATTATTATACTGTACTCTAGTTTGTTTTGTTGTACTGTATTATATTAAATGATTCACCATATTTTACTACACTATAACATTAACATCACACCCTCTGTCTTCCATCCATACACCTGCATGCACGCACACGCACGCACATACACACACTCATTTTTGTTTGTTTGTTTTGTTTTTGTTACTTTCTTCTCTGCTTGTCTTGTACTTTATTTGCCCTGTACCACCTTGTCTGTTGTCTTGTACTTTGACTAATAAAAAAATAGAATTAAAAAAAAGAATAAAGCATTATGTAGGACAGAAACTGTATTCTAGCTGCGTAATTCTTGGGAGAGAGTGTATCTCTCCCACGTATTTCTTATGATGCGACATAGCATCAATGATATGCATCTAATATTAGTGTTTGGGTTTGGACTCATGCCATTTCTCCCCATCGCCTCCTTTTCATGTTCCATTAAATGTGAATCCAATTTTCACGCTTGTGTACAACTATCTTGCGCACATAAATAATGCTTCCCCTCAAACTAAGTAATATATGTCATTGTGGATGTAATGGGCTTTAGGGAGAACACGTCCAGAGTACAACAGTAACTCAGAGTGGAGACATACATTTGACATATCCGTTTATTACCTTTATGAGTCTTGCTATCTGTTCTGCAGTGTGAGCGTGGAAACTGGGCACATCTGTTCGTTTTGGAATCCACTCACCGATGTGAAGCACTACTAGCCTACGGGCATGCTGCTCTATCTCTTATCGTCGTGATTGCAGGGGACTCAGAGACGCATGTACATGTTTATTGTCATGGATGATGTATGCAGTTTGGATAGGGAGGGCTCAGGGCACGAAGAGGAGAACATACAACAGAAATGATTAATAGTGTTCCTACTTTAGGTCCTTTTTTACTCTATTGTCTATTACATCTATTATATTTTAATATCAACAACCTCCTCGTACCATAATACATATAGCAGCTACACAGAACCCAATTCAAAATGATTTACTATCCCACGTAATATGGCTATGGTGGAAGACATCAAGCTGAGTTGATACAGATCTACAAGACCATGTGGCGAGTAGCACCATTCACTTAGCACCTAATCTAATAATGCTGGCCGGAAGTATGTATTTGTCAGTGGTTTTATCGAGTAGGCACATGTTCCTTCACCAATATTTCATGGAGATATGCCCCTGACACCAACACCAGGCAGGGTAACAAGTTATGGCATCCCAGCAACAACCCCCTCCTCAGTAATCACATAAACTGCCCTACACTCTGGCTTCCAGCTTGTTAACACAAAAATCCAATAATTTCTAAAGTCACAATTGGCTTGAAAATGAAATTCTATCACTAAATACAAAGCTTAAATAAGAGCTGTCAGCTCTTTACAAATTAAGCCTAGCAAAAGTTCAGTCAGGAAGACTCTAAAACATACAGGCATCTTGGTAACTTTCCTGCCTTCCTCAAGCATGCTCATCTATTACCTAGTTTTCTATGTCTAAGGGCGTCATCTTAATTGTTACCAGTCACCTGTCAATCTCGGCAACCAAATAGCAAAACACCACACTTCAACCATAGCCTATCATCTAGTAGCGGTCCGTTTAAATGTGCCTCTCTCTCTTTGCTTCAGTCATGTCATACAGCTGTTCGTGCTCCCCACCACCTCCCCATCTCTGCCATTCTCTACAGGATCTGCAGTCCAGTACCATCCACCATCTTCTCTTCAGACTCATCAGCAAACACCACCACCAGTGTCCGGACTTCATGGGGGATCTATATATACAGTATATATATGCAGCCATTCAGGGATGATTCCTCATGGAGTTCAAACGCTAAAGACTTTGTCATTTGCTAAGATTTTGTTCATCATATATTCATAATAAATATCTTTCTATTCACTTGTCTATCCTGATCGAGTTTTCCTTGCCATAGTCTCTGGAATGGGGACATTCAGTCACTTAGTCTTTTGATGATGTGGTAGACAGCACTTTCTAATAGTAGTCTTATTTTAACAAAATGCTGCTCCACGTGTCCGAATGGGTTAAGATCTGATGATTAGGAAGGCCACAACATATGACTCAGATTATTTACATTCTCATTGAACCATTCGGTGGACTCCTGTGCCTTGCAGGAAAGTGTTTCCCAATTTATTTTTTATTTAATTTGTTGTTAGTTTGCAGGTCACAAAGTGGGAGGTGGCATCACTGCCAAGGTACCAGACCAGTAGAATTATGTTCATAATTATGAAGTACTCTGCAACCCACTATTTATGTCCAATGCCAATGCTGAGTGTCAATGCAGGAAGTAGTGTGCCCATATGCAGATAAAGGTTCATTCCAAAGTAACAAGAACGACGATTCTTATTTTCAAGTGATTATACACTAATTAAAACATACTTATGAATATTATATTCAATTTCTGTCAAGATCATTCCAATAGATGCCACTACATTCTACACACTTGTCCTTTAACATACTGTTTTGTCTCATTTCTGGTAAGTATCCAAAAACATAATTATTTTGTTCATTCCCTCCAACAACTTTATGCCAGCTGGGCTAAAGATTTTAAATCTTATTCAAATTCATCTATTTTCATTATATCTCTTAAACTTGTGCTTTACCTGAATGCTTCAAAACTAGGCCTATTTAATGCCTCTGTGTTATGATTGAACCACAAACTGTTTTCGACAACATAAGCTCTTGGAACATGAATTTAGAACTCGTGGTGTGCCAGAGCAAAGCCAGACTCGTTACTGAGGCCTAATTATTAGTTGTAAGGCTACTCTAACATTAGAATGGACCTGTTTCTAAACTGTAAAATCAAAAAGGGCTTTTCATTGGTATAAGAAAACCTTTTTGGTCATATGATGCACCCATTGTTTTTTCTCTTGTCTCCACCTTTATTTTACCTCCATTTTTCTTCATTTGGTCTTTTGCTTCTCTGTCTTGCTTATCTCTTTGCTTTCCAAACCGCATTCATTTTCCTGCTCCAACACAGTTCCCTTATTACCAAGATTGCTTGCATTCTGTTCTCTTCTGTTTTACCATCAGAATGTGTTACCTTTGTTTTTTCTACCTTTTTTCACCTCTCATCTCAACATCCATCGTCTGTTTGCTCAAACAGATGACACTCATTTCATTTGATGCGGTTGCTGCAGCGGTAAAGGTGCCCTGCGGCTGTAGTAGGGAGGGGGGACTATTATTTAATCCAGCTGATTCCAGCACTAGCTGAAGTGTGCACTAAGAACCACCAGGTGGTACATGTGACTGGCTGCAACAGTGAACACAGCAGCTGTGAGCGCTGCGAAATCTGTTGAAAGGAATTTTAGCAATAACTATTATATCTCACCTCATATGTAATTACATAGTTTAGAAAGTCAGAAAAGAAACCTGTAACCTGCACATAAATATTGACTCAGTGTCTTTCCGTAAAAATTCATGCATTTATCTTAGCTAAGAAATGAAACTTAATGTATTGCATAAACACACAGTTTGTGCATTACTGGTGCTTTGTCATGACCAGGCCCGTCGCAACAGGACAGGCAAACCAAGCAATTGCCTGGGGCCGTCATACACCGATGGAAACCTCAGACTATTGGCTGAAAGGTTATCAACTTCATTTCACCGAATATTTCCATAGGCTGGAACAGCTGTCAATCAAAGCTGTCGTTGTCGTCGGTCACATCATGGGTCACATGTCCTCATTGGCTTTGGAGGCATGTACTGCCTGAGCACTGATTGGCTTGTGAGTGGTGTCGTCAGAAGCAGGAGAGGCTCACGGTTGTAAACATCTAGTCACGTGTACTCTGAGATGAACGTGCAGGTCAGGAAATGACAGAAACGGACCGTGTATGGTTTGTTATTTGTGTTATTACGTTACGTGTTGGACTAAATACATGGACATATTGAGGAAAATATTCCAGTTTTATGGAAACGGATTTCATATTTCACAAGAATGGATACTTGGCGAGCTGTACATAAAGTCCTGAGTCATAAGATGATCGTTGTGGATAAAGGGAAGACTTTGAAGGTATGTAGCATTATAGCTGTTCTTACTTTAGCTGAGTGGCTAGCCGAGCTAATTGCTAATACTATTACGGCTGTGAGCAACCATACAATGTGTGAGTGGTCTTGCATGAATCGGGACAATCTAAGCTTTCTAACAATGCACGGCATGAATATATATGTTTAAGGGTTGCTGTTTAAAACATTCAGAAGAACGTGTGGCTACCTCCTAACATCCGTCCCGTCCCGTAAGAGGAACAGCGTGCATTAAGAGGATAAACTGCTCTTCATTCATAGGAACATACACTCTGCCTTTTCACTCTAGAATACGGTGTGTAATGTGTGTCTATGTGTGTGTCTGTGTGTGTGTTTAATCCAAGACATGATGTAGTCATGCATTGGAGTGGAGGAATGTTAGCATTGATGTGGCAGCCAGGTACAGAATTACGAGTTCGTTTTTTACATTGATCAGAGTCAACTGACTCACTTGCGTTGCTGTTGCCTTTACCGCTACTCGTTTTTTGTTTTCAAACGACGCATCGACGCACAGTTTTTGCGTCGACGTATTTTTTGCGTCAGCGTAATCGATTACGTCGACGCGTCGCCCCAGCCCTACTTTGAAGCTGATAAAGACATATATGAGGTCCACCATGAGCCAAGAGAGGCTCACAGGACTGGCCGTTATGTCAATTGAGCGTGATGTTCGCAGGAGGACATTGTGGTTGCCTTTGCTGAAGCCAAGGCTCGCAAACAGCAGATGTAGATATTTTGCATATTTTTTAACGGTTAATCTTATATGTGTGTGTGTACTTTTATCTATGTTGGATTTTATATTTAATACCGAATTTGCAGTTTGTTTATATGTTGATTGCAAATGTTCAAATAAAATAAGTAAACATACTATGTGTGCAGTAGCCTATATGCAACATTTGTAAGCAGTATTTGCACTGTTAAGAAATATTTTATTGATATAATATGTGGTTGAACTTCAACAGTGTGTCTATGCTGTGGTTCCTGTAGGCTTTGGCCGGGCGGGGCGTAGGTTTTTTTTGCTGTGGTCCAGGGGGTGTCGGTGTCGGTGGGCGGTGGTGGTGGGGGGGCCTCCAAGTTCATTTAGCTTGGGGCCCCCAAATTCCTTGAAATGGCCCTGGTTATGACGCTCTTGAGTTTTGTTGCCAAAATGCACAAACTGAAAGAAGGACAGGAACTTAGACAAACTGATCTAATGCATCACAACAGCACTGTGGTTTCATGGAGAGAGATAACAGATTAAACTCAAGTGTATCCCTCCCAGGTTTTCTAATTTATTTATTTTCTGATTCACCATTTAGTTAAGTGATCTGTGTAAACCGTAGGTCTTAATAACAGAAGAACCATACACTTTAAACTTTTTTTCCTCTGTTATTTCCCTCGTTAACTTTATTACGCATAAACTTTAAGTCAGGGAGAGTTTGTCACCATAAACATCATCCAGTCCCTATCAATTTGGGTCCAAATCTAACACTAGTAACTTTTCTATCGGACCATATATAGACATTTTCAACATCCCTGTGATAATCACTTATAGAGATTTGTAGTCAAACAATCTAATGCATGTCCCAGGAAACTCATTATTGTTTATGTTCAGCCTCAATATTGCCTGAAACCAGTTCTTTCAGCTCAGTCGACTTCTTCTGGGTCTGCCATGCTTGATGTTAATTGATGGTTTTTAAGATGTCTGTCTGTCTGTTATTCGCATATCTCTCAAACCGTTTATCCAAACGTGACAGGTGTCTTGCTATGGGCACGAGTAAGTGCAGTGCCCCTAGTGACGTTGTTTGGATTAGAAATGTAAAAGATATGGATAAATATATCGGTAAAAAGAAGCGCACATTTGCTGTTGGCACTCTAGCCGCTGGCCACTCCCCCTCTCATACAGCACACTGAGCACAGCAGTCCGTCAGCGGTGTGATATGGCTGTGCCACGGTTTTGCTCCGTCCTCTGCCCGGTGTCAACTCACACCGGGCATGTTACGGCAGCGGAGCGGAGCTCTGGGAAAGAAATCTGCCTTTTAAGATGAAGTTGCACTGTTAATACAGTAATTACAGCAGCCCAATGAAATCCTAATGAGTGCCTTTAGGCTACCGTAATTACTGTAGTAGCAGCACATGTAAAAGGCCCGATTTTGTTAACTTTACTTTTTGTAATTTTATTTTATTTTTGTGCTTATCTTATGTATCAGTAGGCTATGTAGCTGGATAGTGTCTTTATCTGTCTGTTTTATTCGTTGCTGAAATACAATGAAGAGCCTGCACGGGTTGTTTTATTTTGAAAAACGTAAGTTTTATTATGCCGATTCTGTGTCTCACTTCCTGTCAGGTGCGATCTGCTTTGTTGAGCTTGACGCGATTTAGAAAGGGTTCCATCAAAAATAGAAATACAGCAGAGCTTTGGCAGCTAAAATGTGAAATACACGTCAGACCCTCAACAAATGGATGAAACTGAAAAGACTTCAAATAGCCCAGGCTACTTTGTAGTAAAAACACACGGATTTTGCACAGGCACTGCACTAGGACATCTAAATATATGTAGTTTACTAAGTCATAACAAATATGATCACTAAAATATCCTATTACCTCAAACTTGTCAGGATGTTATGATTCTTTAACAGAGACTTGCTGAAAAAAGAGATAACTGCAAGTTTCTTTTAATGGTTTATATTTTCTGAGCAGATAGAGCTGGTAATCGAGGTGGTTTGGTAATATATGTAAAATCATTTCTCTCTCTACATGAGCTGACTTCAGTCTCAATTTCTAAATATTTGAATTAACTTTCTTGAAAATTGATCTGGGGCATACTAATTCAGTTATGACTGGTATCAACAAACCTCCTTCCGCCCCTTGAGAAACCCTTGAACAATTGGGTGAATTAATTGCACTGTTGATTGATCATAAGGTGATTATTCTTGGTGATCTCAATTTAGACTGGTTTACTTTGGCATCTAATAATCTTAAAAAAACGTTTTTACAATCTTATTTTCACACAGCCTTTTTCACAATCCACATCTGCCCCAACCTGAAGGCCTCCTCCGAATAAAGCTTAATATTAACAAACACGCTAGAGCAATATCCTGCCTGCTGTGTTTTTGACCTTGGTGTTAGTGACAATTACCCCATTGTTTGCATTAGAAATGTGAAACAGAGGAAAACTACTTCACATATAGTAGTCAGAAGAAACTTGAAAAAACATTTAATGACCAAGCCTTTCTATGTGACCTTCAATTAATCCCTTATCCTTTACTAGCTTTAAGTTATTTACCAATGTTTTCAACTCAGTTTTAGAGAAGCAGGCACCTTTTAAAAAGACTATAACAAAATATAGTTCCACTCCTTGGTTCACTGCTGAGCTTTCTACTTTATTTTATTCCAGAAACAAAGCATGGGCTCTAGCTAGGCACACCAAATACCCTTGTCATTATCTTGCCTTTAGAGAGTTGAGTTACAGTATAACTACACTGTTGCTGTCAGAAAAGTCAGAACTGACTATTATCTGCACTTTTATTACATTTTGGAAAATAGGTAAATCTACCTCTAACGATTCTAGCACTCCTCATCCTGCCTATGTTAACAGCCTTCCTCAGGTAACTGAAAAATGAAATTTGTGTTGCTTTTAACTATCATTTTACTGCATCTTATGTCAATGTTTGAACAACTGTTGATGCCAAACAGGAACCATTTGCTTTGAAATCCTCAGCACAGCTAATTTAATAAAACTGGTATTAAATTAGCATTACTTCTGGCATCCTACAGTTTGGATGGCTGCCTATGTTCATCTAGCTTGTCTTGGAAAGACACTTGAGTCACTTGTTTATCGACACCTGAAATAATTTTTAACCACACATTCCATGCTAAATTTCAGTCTGATTTAAAGCCTAAGCATAGCACTTCTTCAATTATTAACAATACAGTCTCAGCATATAAAAAAACACTGTGCTTCTCTTTTGATTGATTTAACCTCTTTGCTTTTTCGACTTTCTTCTTTGGGTTTTGCAAATGCTAGTTACCTGTGGTTTCAGTATCTTTTCTTAATGCAGTGCATCAGCATAGCTACTATTCAGTCATCTCCCCATTAGAAAGGGAGTTCCCCAAGGTTCTGTCCTTGGACCAGTTTTATTTGTTATTTATATAAAGAATATTCCCTCTTCATTGTACAAGTGTAACCTTCACCTATATGCAGATGAAATAGTTCTTTATTCCTATGCAAATTCTATTTATGCTACCACTCAAAATCTACAGCTATCATTTATATTCCTTCATAACAAAACACCTTCATAATTTGAAACTGACCCTAAACTTTGCAAAGACAAAATCCATGTTGTCTTCAAATTCAAGAAATAATGTGTATGGGAGTTTTGAAATGTTTTTTTGAAACTTGCTTTTAAAGTACATATTGCCATGTTGTTATCAAAGCTAAGATCAAAATTGTGGTGGTGGTGTTGGGTCGGGGGTGGTGGTGTGTTAGCAATAAATCTTGCTTTCCTTGATTTATGAGAAAAACAATTGTTGAAGCAGTCTTCATCTCTGCCTTGGACTATGGGGATGCTCTATATGGGCAGCCAGCCAGGTCCACTCTCAAACCTTTAGATGCAGTACATCGCTCTGCATTAAAATTCATCAGATAGTGATGGGACACACCATTGTCTACTACTATTTGCTTTAATGAAATCACATGAAATAAAACTTGTGTGGACATGCTAACTGGTGTTGTTTCAGGATGTCAAACAGTATCATTACAGTACACAACATCTTACTTTAGTTTATTTAACTTGGTTCACAGAAGAACTGTTATAGTTAAACATCAGCCAAAATGAAAAGTCTCTCTTTAGGAGTAATACAACATCAATCAATCAATCAATCAATCAATCTTTATTTATCTAGCTCCAAATCACAACAAAAGTCATCTCGAGGCACTTTACACACAGGTCTACACCGTAATCTTCAGGTTTAATTTTAAAGAGACCCAACATTCCCACATGAGCAAGCACTTGGCGACAGTTCATATCACCTGGTCACATCTAACCAATAGCACGATGAGATACCTTCATTTTCACCCTTTTATATTGCAGCTATCTTTTTAAATTTCCCCTCTCTGCTTTAGTACTCTCTTGGTGCCAACACCTCCCCATCACTGCCCAGTCTTCGCAGAATTATCAGTATTTAGATAGTATAAAAACTAAGCAAGGACATTTGACATAAGACTAAGAACAAGTTAAAAAAGAAAAAGAAAAAAGCTGACAAAATTAGCACTTATCTGTGCCACAAAGCTTATGGATATTGTTCTCAATGAGCATGATAGCAGAATGATGTATATATTTATTTATTTATTTATTTATATTTGTTAGTTTGTTCAGTCAGATCAACTGTAAAACTAGAGGCATGGCAGAATCATATTCTATTGTATACCAGCAAGCGCTTCACTTTCAGTCCCCCACTTTTCAGTTTCCGAGGCAAGAGTTCTGCTTGCAGCTCTGGACTATAATTTCCACTGGAACAGACCAACAAAGAAAACAGCTGAAGGAAAAGAGATGTAAATTTCACACTTGAAATATTCCCATTTACAGTACTGTCACACACAGTTTTCTACAATAAATGTTTTGAATGCAAGTCATTATTTATTTACATGTGTATTGCTAGTTGTTTTAATGAATAACACATATTGAATAGTTGGAATTTGTATAATTACAGTTTCAGAAGGGTGTAGAGAAAAACACCAGGAGATAAAGCATATACGCCCTCAAATTGGAAGAAAACATCTGGATACAAGTGAAGATTGTCAGAAAGAGACTGGAGTGGGAATGCCTTGAGGGGGGAGGCCTTAAACCAAAAGGCTTCTAGAGGGCTCAGTTTGGTGTACCTGCACCAGCCATATCAGAAGTGTTACAGGAGAAGTCTAGATAAGTGACACACATTAGTTTGCCTTTGTAGCATATTAACATACCCTGTAACATACCCTGTCCTGGGATGCCCCCTTGACCTAGTGAAGGTGGTGGGAGAGAGGAGAATGATAGCCAAGCTGTCTTCTCTAATGAACAACTACTCCCACCCCATGAAAGACAACCTGACTGCACTGGAGAGCTCCTTCAGCGACAGACTCCTTCATTCAAAGTGTGTGAAGGAGTAATATCGCCAGTCCTTCCTCCCTGCAGCTGTCAGACTGTACAATCAGCACTGGTCCCAGTAGTCCCCCCCCCCCCACCCACTACAACCCCCTAACCTGGAAAATTTGACACACTGCACTTTTAATGTCCAATGTTGTGCAATATTAGTATTTCATGTATAATACCAATTTCAATTCGACTGTGCAATATACATATAATATACATATATTTTTTCTTCACTTTAATCTGTGCAATAACAATATCATCTCTGGCATATTACCACACAATACCAATATTACTATTATTGTTATTTATTGTTCTTTATTCTTTCTTATTGATGCTCTTCTATTTTTACTGTCCACTTGCTGATGTAGTACTGCAAATTTCCCCATTGTGGGACTAATAAAGGAATATCTTATCTTATCTTAACTCATAGTCTTAGTGAAAAAGCATAATTTCCACTGCAGCTGCTGAATGGAATGATCCAAATAGGAGTAAACCATGCTTTTCCCAAACATAAACAGCAGAATTAAGGTGCTTCTCAAGCAGGACCACAGAATGAAAGAGCTGGAGCACAACAATAAACACACAGCATTTAGTGTTCAGACAAATGTTTCGACAGCTTATTCTGTCTTTATCCGAGTCGACTCTAAAGAAGACAGAATGAGCTGTCGAAATGTCCGACTGTTTGTAAACTAAAAGCTGCAAGTTTATGTTCTCCTTTTATTGTCAAGATTAAAATGAATGTAAAAAGGTATTTGTATTATTGTTGTGTATAATGTTGTTTTTTTACACATTTTTTTGGTTCAAACTTGTAAAATACAGCTGTCCCCTATAATGAAAATGTAAATTATTATAACTGATAAAGGTAATGATAATGTACTGACACTGCAGGTGAGTACTGATATGTTTAATGTATAAGCACATGTTTATATGTACATCATTGCAATAAATACAGTATGTAAATCTGAAAATAATCTTTTATTCATTTATTCATTATTCAAATATCATTGGAACAAATGTTAATACTATATTTTGAATATGAATTAATAAACCAAAAGTAAAATGATTGTAAATATACCAATGTACAAAAGACATGTAGAAGATAAAGTATAATAAGGAATAAAATATCACAAATGCGGCATATAAATTGCATGAGGTTTAATGATGAATGTGCAAGTGTGTGAGAACTTGTAGTACCGTATGAACATCCCAAAGGGCCTGGAAGGAATTTTCAAGGCCAGGTTTGAAACCAGTGTGCTGTCCGTGGGGATCAGGGGACTTGTCCCTGATCCTCCAAACACAGCAGCTGGGAATAACATGTCAGTTTCCCTGGCCTAAAGAACTGTGTTTCCAAAAGATAGAATGTCTACAGGTTACATAACAGTACACCTTGTCATCCTCAGGCTCGCTGATTTGGCTTTATACCATGATGTCCTCCCAGTACTACCTGCGAATGTATACAAAATCTTCTTCAAGGCAGCACTGGGAGAAGTGTGGTAGAAGATTCACACAGTTGGCAAACTCCTGGCCACCGCATCCCTCCAGCGAAAGGTGAGGCACTATGCCTGTGCTGCTGCATTGAATATCTACAGGTAGCCCTAGCAGCCTCTCAAGTATTTGGGTGGTGAGTTTTCTGCTCCTCCAGGCTCATCTCTTGAAGAAGTCTCTGAGAATATCAAACATGGGGAAAAACACAGATAAGGATTTATAAGTTGCATGATGTTATATTGGAAATATGGCACTGACAGTGCACATTATGGTTTGAAGGCTATCCAGTGTTTCTCCAACATGTCTACAACAATAACGTCAAAATATTGTTGCATGATACAGTTTGTATTAATATAATCATTCAGTCATGTTGCAGACGTTTCCTAGGCAATGACTCACATGACACTGTGATAACACATCAAGTTATAGACTACAGTAACATTTCTATATGTAAAGCACAGAGCTGCTATGTAAATACCACTTTGTGGTGCATTGGTATTATTCATATTTCTCAGAAAAGGTAGGAATGTGATACAACAATTAAACAAACCTCTGTTACTTCTTTGGAGGGCCCTTGTTTCCACTCTCTCCTCTTCTTCTCTAGAAACTGCTGCTGTGTTCGCTCTCCTCCTCCCTCTAACCCCTGTAATGTTATTATGGGTTGTTATCCAGCCCTTGACTCTGCAAACAGATAATAAATTATGTATTCAGCTAATACTATCTCACTGTCAGAATAAAGGCTTAAAATAAAATAGCACCACACAAAGCAGCTTGATAATGTTTGCAATAAATTGCTACCACAATGCAGAAAAAATAACACTCATAAGAAGTAATACTATCTTACTTGTAAGCTATGATCTATAGTATTATGGATAACTAAAAACATCTTCACTTCATGACTTGACATATCATAGCTACTTAATGCTGTCAATAACATTTGGGAAACAGCCTCTGGCACCTGAAGGCCACCGTAGCTTCTTCTACATCACTGGAAACAGAGTGGTGAGGAGGGGTGAGTGTATTTTCTCATGCAGCCTCAAAATAAGATAAGATAATACTTTATTAGTCCAATGATAGGGACATTTACTATGCTATTATTACACTGCTAAATAAAAAAGTAACACGTTTTTCTTGCCTGTAAAGACACCAAAATGGCCCCCAACAACTAAACTATGAAATGAATAGCTGATAAATGTCCATGGGAAACTTTGTACAGAAGTAAATGTGAAAAATTCCCCAACAATTTGGTCTAAGAGAGAAGTGATCTGCAGAGGAAAAGGCTTTGTACAATGATTACTATTCTGATATCTGTTCTTTCAAGTCCGTTGGCTGGTGAACAGTGTCACTTTCCCCATCTGGAACAATGCCACAGTCCAACTGACGGCACCATTGCACTCATCAGTTTTTATAACAAGGCATCAGCAGTTGTTCTTTGGCCTCCCTCCATGGCCTTGATGTGGGTTTGGTTGGCAGAGATCCCCTGTGCAGTTTTACTGAATTCAAATCACGTTGTTATACTTATATATTTTTCATATATTTCTGCATAATAGAATAGAAATTTTATTATCCGCAATTTACTTGTGCATGATTACTGAGGCACCATTTAACATCACAAATCTTCATTTAAACTCATCAAAACACAGGGGATGTTGTAACATCCTTAACTAACTTTCCTACTTTCTGTGCTTTCGTGGGTCATTCACTGACCCCACTTTGCCTGAGAGACAAGCTTGGCATATCCTGCTGTTTCTACCTGCTGATCTATTTTCTTTTCATGGCCATCTATTTTATCGTCAACCGATTTTCCTGACTCCATCAAGTTTGTTGTATGCACAGCCTTAAGCTTCCCACTCTTTATTGCATCTGTCCTGCAATATTCCTGTGTCTGACTTTGCCAACATGTTTTTTTCTCTACACATTGATGAGTCTTTAGATTGTGCCAGTTTGTGTTCCACATTACAGTATATTTTAAAACAATGCTACTGCAGGATTTGTCTCCCCATCTTAAGTTAAGTCTGCTTGCCATTTTCTACCTGAGAAGCTATAAGCATCTACACAGACAGTCATTGTAGTCCTAAATGGGTAATCAAATAATTTAATTTCTTCAGTAAGCTGTGAATATCAAGATACAACTGTATTCACATTGTCTGTGTGCGCTGACTGGTTGGAGGCACAGCTGTGCCTGCAGCCCTTCTCCACCTACACTACAATCAAATCAGTTTGATGGCCCGATGATTGCTTCTAGCACCATAGCAAATGCATAAGCAGATATGATATGGTGCACCAAGCTATGATTCCCACTACACTCTGTTGTTGTGAAACACATTTTATTATGCTAAACATACCCACAGACCACATTTTTTATTATGTTAGGAACTTGAAAGCCTCTTCCAAATGTTATTTGAAATCACACAAAATGCATTAGCGGGGTCTAAAAAACACTTTTTCAAGCTTAAGAAAAACCTGACATTTTTTTGACTCAGTTAACTTATTGTGTTCCTGTTGACAGCATCTGGAGAGTCAAAGAATAATAGTAAGGAAAAATAGTTAAATTTGGTAATGAAAACCTGTCCTTGTCTGATTTGTCAAATAAACTGTTTCATGCAAATGTAATTTTTTGTTATAGTGAAATAGTTTAAAATATCTTTAGTCTAGGCCCTGTAAGGAGGATGATAAGACAAAAATACAACTTTGTGAAAAAGGCAGAATAAATGTATTAAATAAATAAAATTCACTTTCACATATTTCACTTCCAGTGGCTGCATATCGTACAGTTTAATTTTCAATGGATGTCAATTTTTTACAGCATGCAGATAGTTATCTTATAGTCCTTTATCACTCATTACTTATTTATAACTTCACAAAAGCAGCAGAAAGTGAAATCCCACAAGACAAATGTTTATGAAGTAATACAATTCAAATCAGTCAAGTACTGTGCTACTTTGCTACTAAAGCAATTTGCCTGCGCTATATAGCTAAAAACACAATAGGAGACCAACGGATTCATGTTGAAAAGTCCATGCTCAAAACCTTTTTTCATATATTGTTAAAGGATAAAAACTGTTTTTTTATGGTAAGCAAACGTAGCAGCAACGTGGAGAAAAATGAATAGTATTTTGAGAGAATTGATATGAAATAATCCTCGGATAGCTCTTTGAAATTCACCATTAAGCTGGTCTACATAAGCTAACCATTAATGACATAATAAATGTAAACAAATCTATTTCTCAGCATGATCTGAAGAACACATTTGGTTTGTCTCTTGAAGAACTTTTCAGATATATGCAACTCAGAAGTTTATCCCAAACCTTTGATTTACATTCATTTAGGGCAGAAGAGCAATTTAAATGAAATTATATTTGCTTCTGAAACGAGCAATACATTAACAATAATTTTTACAGAATCCTGGGGGCACAGAATACGAGAGCAGAAGGGGAGGAGAAGTCTAGGTGGTATTTGTAAGAATGGCCAGAGGCAGAGAAGTTGTGGTGTGATCCTGCTCCTGAAACTACACTGTATACGCTTTGAATTGAGAAATCGAAATAAAATATTATTTCAAAAAAGTGCTGCTTTTTTCAGTATAGAAAGAAAATATATATTGATGAGTGTATTGAGAAAAATGCAACATGTTACATTAATATTATATTAGCAATGTCTGAGTGTCCAGAACAAAACCTGTGACTCAAAATAAACAAATCTCATCAATCACAAGGGAGTGAAGGAGTCAAAACAGATGTATAAAAACTTTGTACAAAGGGACTGCAGCTCAGTATGTGAAGGACATCCCTAATGTTTTATACAAGCAAACATCACTATCCTGAAAATACCGTCCCCTCTTTGGTGAGCATCTGTTGTCTATATTTGAGCCTTGTATGAGTTTATGAGTGAGCGAGTGTGTGTGTCAGCATTTTCTTGAAACCTGTGCACAAAGCAGCAGGTGATTTCTAACACCTGGCACTAGTTGAAGCCAGAGGGCAGCCGCCCTGCTGGCCCTCCATGTGCTCTGCACAATCATCCAAAGGCCTTGGCCACTGACACACACACACACACACACACACACACACACACACACACACACACACACACAGACGTATGAAAAAATACTAAAGCTGTCAGACGGAGTGGGGTTAGATTCGATCTATACCAGCTGTCAGACTGACAGGTACCCCCAACAGAGGGATCACCAACAACTCTAGGGTGCTGCTCAAGAGAGTGCTTCTGCTTCTGCACTTTCTAGACTTCTCTCAATCACATGATGCTCAAAACTTTTCTCACTTTCTTCCTCTACTCCAGTTTCTCCTCTGTAGACATCAAGTTGATCAAAAGGAATAAGCAGCGACTAATGCTGATAAATTCCTTTGTGCTATCACATGTATTCTGTTAAAGGGGCACTTTATCCTGAGGGAGACATGAATGTTTGTATTGAATTTCATGGGAATCTATCCCATGGTTGTCAGGGCATTTCACTTACAAAGCACAAATGTCAATGTCATGGTTCCACTACGGGTAAAGTCAAGCTATCGCCAAAATCAGCAAGATTCCACCTCTGTGGACCAAAGATGAATTTGCTAAATTGTTCAATTTATCCAATAATTGTTGAGATATTCATGTCTGGAAGAAAATGGAGGCCCCAGTGTCATCCAATGGTCTGGTGAAAGTAAATAACTTTCATAATTTAAACAAAGCAACTACGACTACTGGACCACTACTTAAGAGGATGAATCCTATTGACTGATAACCCCATGACTTTCCCTCCCGCTGATTTTCAATGAAATGTCTTAACAACTATGGGATGGGTTGTCCTGACATTTAGTCTTGTTTTGGTGAGCCTCTGACTTTTTTTCTACTGCCACCAGTTGTCCAGTACTACCACTGTGCCTGAGTACATAATCAGAGCTGCTACCGTGGCTAGACTAGATTCTAATTTTGACATTGTGATGGTTGTTATCTGGGCCTATGGGGCCCAGTAAGGCCTGATGAGTGACAAAGGTGTTAGACACACCATAAAACTACAGCCAAAGGTACTCACCATCGGCCCCGAGGTGCACTGACAGCTGATAGTCAGCTTTCTGTCACAATGTTATCTTCCTTTCTTCTTCTTCTTCCTCCCTATATATACTCTTTGCTTTTTAACGGTCTATGGCTATCTATGATATTTATTTGCCTGTAATATTTTATACACATTATACTTTAATTGTTTCCCTGATTTCATGTACTTCCCTTTGACCTTTGCCTCATTATTGTCTTATCCTTGCTTATCCCCTATGCTTTCCCAACTCTCACCCTACATCTTTGTTCTTCTCGCTCTGTTAGTTGATGGGGTCGATAGGCCAGGTCTTCCCCAAGGCTCCAACACTGTCATATCAGTCTAGTTATTAATAACACAAGTGATGGAGATGTGCTAGGAGGAGAAATTGATTATTCTCTCCCTCTCACTTCTATCCCTCTCATCCTCTGATGAACTAACAGAAGCGTAACAAAACGAAAACAGTGTGGGAGAGCACAGTTTCAAAAAGACAAACAAACATTCAGAGGTGAACGAATTTATCAGGTGCTCTTTTCTCAACTCAAGTCAACTGGCCAATTCTCCTCTTAATTTTAACTTAATCTTGATATCAGATGTTTGTTACTGGTGCTGTAATAATTGACAATTTAAGAATTCCCTGCTCCAACGTCCTTACACTGATGTTAACATAAGTGTTTTTTTTATTATTGATTTTTAAGAGTACATAAATTTTAAGACATAACTAAGCTTTATTGTGGGCATTTCCCATGGCAGCGGTTACTTGTACCTGAGAGCAGATGTGCTGTCAAGTATTACTGATGTTAGCTATATTTACAGCATTCAGCATTTGTGTAGACCAAAATGCTGAATGCTTTGAAAGGGTCACTAGGTAATTGCATTTTTAACCCAATAAGTACACAAATCAAAAACTGATTTAATTTATCAAGTTAAAAATATATAGTGATTTCAAGCAAAAACAACCACCCCCGCCAAAAAAATAAAACTACAATTCAACTTCACATGAAACCTCAGGACCATACAGGACCTCCTAGATCACTGGGAGTGGAGTAAAGAGGAAGGCGAATTTACAGGAAGTTGTATATCCGTGTATGTGTGTGTGTGTTTTAGTGTCCTAAACCCTGTGGCTAGGGCACTAATCCTACTAGTGCTTTCCTCAGCTTTTCTCATGGACCACAGACAGAGCAGGAATAGGTGATGAGCTTACAATGCGGAAGCCACAGGAAA
This sequence comes from Scomber japonicus, assembly GCF_027409825.1. Classification (NCBI taxonomy): domain Eukaryota; kingdom Metazoa; phylum Chordata; class Actinopteri; order Scombriformes; family Scombridae; genus Scomber; species Scomber japonicus. Next base: position 16,120,305 of record NC_070594.1, on the reverse strand, counting down.
CATTCATTCGTAATCTAACAGACGTATTGGTGTGGAACCTCTCCTGACTGACAAAATTGCACCGAAAAGTGATTTTGTTCTGCAGTTCTGAGATTAGATAGTTTGTCTGCATGGATAGCAGAGGAGGGGCTGTGTATGAAACTGGAATTCAGGATTTCTTGTGCACTGATACGTGTGTTTGAAATGTATTGCCTGCTGTGTGTGTGTTTGTTCGTGTGTGTGAATGCGTGTGTGTGGGTGTGTGTGTGCACACATGCACGTGCATGAGGGATGAGAAGCAACCGATGGCGAGAGACAGAGATACGGAAAGAGAGAGAGCCTGCACTGGTGCATGGCAGGCGGGTTATTACAATAATGAGGATGGATGTGTTTATCATGAGTTGTGTATCCCATTCCAATCTTTCCCTCCCTCAATCCCTCTTTCCCTCTCTGGCTCACTTGAGTGGCTCCGTCTGCGTCCTACATCTGGCAGACCGGGACCTCATCTCGACGCACCGGCCTTGCTGTTACAGCTTGTCTTGAGGGGAAGGTGTGTTTGGGTATGTGGGTATGTGTCATCCTCCTCTGCCTCCACCACCCGAAGCCACCCCTCCACCTTTGTGGCTAAGGCCAGGTGTAGCTATGGTGGAGTAATGGGGTGTGGAATTTAGGCAGGGGAAAAAGAGCCACTCCACGATTCAGCACTTTCTCTGACAGGGCCCCTGGTTATAACCCTCCACCGCCTCTCTCTCTCTCTCTCTCTCTCTCTCTCTCTCTCTCTCTCTCTCTCTCTCTCTCTCTCTCTCTCTCTTGCTCTCGCTCTGTTCATTTTCAGACTACCCTTTATTTTTCTGTTGTTTTTAGCCTCCCGCCTCTGAGAGGCCGAGGCGAGAGAAATCCAATTTTCAGGGCACCTTCTTTCACGCATCCTTGTGCACATCCATCTATCTGTCCATCCACCTCTGAGTCCTAAACAACTAGATTTCCTCCACAGGTCATTGCATCTGTAGAGAATTAGGACATTTGAGTGACAATAACAAACACAGAAATAGCCCCTTAAATGATGCCTGCTGTTAAAAGGTGCCAGACTTTTATTCTGAGTCTATTGAAACTTTCTCTCCTGGGGAAATAGAAGAAATGTTAAACCCGTAATCTAAAAAGTTCCAAAGCATATCCTCTGAACTACTTTTACTGACAAAAGCATCATACGCCCAGATTTGCTTTCATTTCATGAGATCAAAAGAGCCAATCCGCCAAGCATCTGAGTCTAACTCTAATACTCTACTCTACTTGCAGATTTAATGATGGCATGGTTGTTTTAAAAAGGGCTGTTGATCTAAATTGAATGGAATGTGGCTAGGCCATCCGACTGCTTTGCAAAACTAGGCAAAATCTGAAAGGAGAGGGCTACTCGGATATACAACTTCACATACTATCACTTCAATGCTTCTAATTAAATCACTGAATCTGGCAAGAATAGAGTGACACTAAATCAAAGTGATCACCGGGTCAACAGATCAATAATGTGCAAATCCTTCTTGCAAACACCTTGCCACTCACATACTCCCTGTCTCTCTCATAAACACACACACACACTGACTTCCTCTTTATTCACTTCTTTTTCACACACAAAACTTCTTGTTCCTCTCTTGCAATCACTTCATCATTGCTTCTCTAACCTCTCTTAGCATTGATTCAAACAGCTTCACTGGTCTGAAAACAAACATTTGCTTAATGGCACACAAATGACAGAGGGGAAGACATGGTTTCTAATAAGTAATTGATCTTCCATTTTGTCCCTTTTTCTTTGACCCTCTTGTCCTCTTCAAATGCACAAATGGAACCTGATAGCTGTGTGCTGCATTGTTGCTCCCACTAAACTTCTAAAGCCACACAATCAGTGTGAGTTTGAAGGGTGTCATAGAAAGTTCATGGTTAAATTGTGCTCATCTCGACTCTCTCTGGCTTTTCGTTTGTTTTTTATGACACAACATCATTGGTTCTGTAAGTGTTATTGGAGTTAGCGTACGTGTGTATTGTCTGTGTTATTTTCCAAAGAGATGGCCTCCTCATTCCTGGAAATGAACGCGACCAACCAAAGCATGTACTGAAGTGCTAATCAGCGCTTGTGTGATTGGCTTTGGGTAATCGTTACTGAAAATTGCTGGGGTTTTTTCAGTGAGTCAAGAATTGGCATGCCCTTGACAGAGTTGTTTTAGATATGAAGTGGTTTATGTTAGTGTGTGCCTCAGAAATATCCATTCTACACAGTATTTAACTACTTTGCAGTCCTTAAATTATACTTCTGAAGCAAGTGGATAAGCTCCCAATGAGATGAGAGGATGTTACTCATCTGAATACACTTCCTTGGAAAGTTTTCCTATGACTTATTTTAAAGAGGCAATATCTTGAGATAAAGATGGTGCTTATAAGATCCTTCAAAATTTCTTCAGAAAGTTTATTAGATATATTATAACTTCTTCTTGCAATTTTAAAGTTTAAATAACTATTAGTATACTGTTGAGTGTGTGTGCGCTGTGAGTTTGTTGTGAGTTTGAGCTGTAAAGATGTATGAGTTTTTGATCTTATTATTGTCCTGTCTTTACAAGGTTTATGTCTGGATGCACTTTTTTGTACATTAGTATGTACAAGTGTGTGTAATGTTTAAATTGTGGGCAAAATACTTTAACATTTAGATACAGTGAGATGAAATTTGTTTAGCTTCTTATATAACCCTGTATCCCACTGGTATCCCTCAAACCAGATTGAGAACACAACTCCCAATTTAAGAGCCTGAGTAAGGGAGTAAGTTAAATCTCTTAAAGTATGTAGTGTACTGGTGAGCCTGCTGTGCCTGTAGCTAACAAGTACTGCCAAGTGCTGAGTCTTTTGCTGTCATGGCATGATGCACCATGTAATCTTCCCCTTGGACTGTTTGAGTTATTGTGATATTTGAGTGTCATGGCTGACAGAGAAGGTTGGCCCCCTCAGGGCCCTGACAACTGATGTCGGATAAATCAGTTGCAAGTCAACCACACACGAGAAAGTGGGATACAAGCAGGATGCATCAAACCCAGCAGCAATGCTACAATACAGAAGATGAAAATGAACCTGACTCTTCTACAGTTTGCTTACAGTAGAGATGAATATAAAGAAAAAACAAGAAAATGAAATATATACTTGGCTTGTTATCTAAAATGTTTGCGTTGCTGTGTGACAGCTGTCATTCACATCATTCATATTTTAGTTGCAATGAAGCTGGTGGAGTTCTCTGCAGTCATATGTAGAGTGGAATTTTAGAGTCGATGCATGAGTCAGATTTAAAGGGGCTGTATACAAGAATTTTGTTGAAAATGTTCAAATATTAACTAAAATATATGTAACATTTTGTCATAGACGTCCATGTATTGTGTTGCAGAGATATCTACTGCAGTTAGCATGCTAACCAGCTAGACCCAGCCTGTCCTGTAATACCACTTTGTACCTCAATAAGCAACAGTGAATTACTGTACCACCCAGTCCAAGATGAGAAGATGAAGTTATTAGTTGTTAGATTTATTCAAGCAAATGTAAGCTCAAAGTTAGCACTGAATTGATATTGCTATCATGCTAAGTCAAAGTCCTATTTTGTTGAACTTTAAGACTTGAGGCTTGACTTAGACTTTCCCTAAAGTACTTATGCTTAAGTTGCTTTTGACTTGTCTAAAGTGACCTGAAATAGCTGTAATACATGTACTTTCAAACACTTCAGTTCACAGCAGCACAACTGTTCTTTGAGCCAATTACTTCTGTTATTTGAACAGTGTTGTAATTTTGTCACCAATTATTGTGCAACCAACCACCTCCCTATTACCACATTTAGCTTCAGGAGGTCCAACTTTCAGTTTAAAGTTTCCATCAACCATCTACTGACTCCACCACCATCAACATCTAGACGTCAGAGATCCTTTTTCATCTCTTATCTTCATATGAGCCTACACTTAATTAAGATGCTTCCAATCAATATTTCCATACTGATCGAACTATCACTGTAACTAATGGTAACAGTTTCACAACTGTCACCTCTGTGGGAGAGTGGAAATTAAGCCAGAGTGAGAGCGTCAGGGAGAGAAAGACGATTTTATTCCAGTGTGAGTGAAGGCTAACAGAAAATTGTTTCTGAGCCGCTTTAATAGAATGAAGAATAGAGAAATATTGATCATACTGGTTGCTGAAAAATTTCTTTTTACTCTGCCATCCTCACCTCCTACACCCACCCTCATGCTCTCATCTCTCCCCTCGCACCTTTCTTCCCCATCTCTCTTCATCATCATTGTGTGTGTGTGTGTGTGTGTGTGTGTGTGTGTGTGTGTGTGCGAAGATTTTTCCATCTCCAACTGATAACAGTAACCATGTAGGCTGGGAGAAGACAATTTAATTTCATTCTGGATCGGTTGAGGCATGAGTCTGGTAAAAAAAAAAAAAAAAAAAAAAAAAAAAAAAAAACTCTTAAAGCCTCTGGTAGATTGTGCAGTATTTTGTGAGGGAAATTGATTTATACATTTTTAACCAGACGGTGATGAAAAAACATTATGTATTAGATTTTGGAGGGCAAGGACGCCCACTGATGCACCCTGTCATTAGCTGTCCCAATGTGTGTGTGTGTGTATGTGTTCATGTGTGGTGGGTAATGGAGAGTAATAGCCCGCCCTATGGAGAACTGCCCTAGCTGTCGCAGGATGATGACAGATGAATCCTCATGTCCCCTGATGATGATGATGGCATTAATGCATTCACAGTCCGTTTCCCTCGCACTGATCTCTGCATGACGGAATGAAGGAGAAGGGATGGGTATGGGAAGTGTGTGTGTGTGTGTGTGTGTGTGTGTGTGTCTGCAATTGAAAACAGAGAGAGGAAGAAGAGCAGGGAGAGAGGGAGAGGTCAATAACAGCAAACATTAGAATTTGAATGCCTGCCGCTAGTCACGCTCTTTCTCCTCTTTCCTCCCTCTCTGCCACTTCATCCATCTTTCTTTACATTTCAGAGCTTGGCTTTCTCAACCCAACTTCCTCTCTCTCTCTCTCTCTCTCTGTTTTTCCTCAGTAGGGAGGAGATTAGTGATCATTAGCTGGGGACTCTAATATAATGAGGCTCATCTGCTCCCACATGAAGGACAGTTTAACAGAGAGTGAGAGCTGTTTCGTTTGCCCAGTGGTGAGCACATTAACCCCAACTCACATTCAGCCTCATGGACACCCTGTTGTTTGCAGATAAACACACACAAATACACACATAGTTGCATGTTTCAGGGTAAATATGCATGCATCACCTCCAAGGGAACACTGATAGAACTGCATAAATGAAATGCATAAAACTGAGACAAGTATTCAAGCAAGATCTATAAACAGAAATATTCATCCACACACTCATTTTATAGATTAGAAACCATTTACATTGGATTCATTTATTACAGAGGTTTCACACACATTGGCACACGCACACAAGAACACCTCTCAATCATCCACCCTCCCACCTCTGACTGTGAAATTTGTTTCTCGATATTTCCACCACGTTTCCCTTCGGTTCATTCTTTTGCTGTTTGAGCCAGAGCTGTAGGTGTGTGTCAGAAGTCTTTTCAGTGGCACCCATGCTTCCAGCTGAGAGCTCTATCTCCTGTGAGAGCTACCTCTCTGAACACAGCAGATAAGGCCTCCTCAATGCCACAGCCTCTACCATAAGCCAGCAAACACACACATAGTCACATGCAAAGAGTCCCGCGCAACACCCACATGCATTTTCAGAACGCATAGGAAAGAGCTGGTGACATGCACAGCTGGATGCGTATAAACTGTAGACTGTAAAAGCAGGTGCTGAAACACGTACATCCACACAGCCATGGGTTATGACACACAGAAATACAACCTTAATTTAAAGGAAGACATGCAGAAACATTCACACCTACTGCTGTGTTCCAACATGCATCAATGCAAGCATTTATAGCCTTATCCCACTATAAACACCAAGGAAGCTTCACTCATACGGTCCGGAAACCGTGGGGTGGGTGTAAGAGAAATACCAGATGGCAACTATGTATGTTTGTGTGCGTGTGTGTGTGTGTGTGTGTTTGCGCAAATGTGTCTGACTTTGAAATGTAAATGGTGTGAGTGGATGTGCTGCCAGGTATATCGACAGAGCGCATGGCAGGGGTTGTGTGCCTGGTGTTACTGTGTGCGATGAGCCACTTAAGTGGGTCTCTGTACATGCAGAGGAACATTTGCAGCTGGTAAAAACATAGGCAGCTTTAGATTAAAAGAATATCATAAACAGCCAAAGGCAAAGTGGCTTTATTCATGCAGTATATCCTGCATGGGGTCACTGCTTTTCTGAAATAGAGACTGGAGATTTGCTGTCAGATTTTCTGAAGCTGTTGGATGTATTTTCTGTGCCCATTCTGTGCCTTCAACCTCAGCTCCATATGAGCTGGGGGGATTGAAACATCCAAATCTGTATTACTGGAGGGATTGAATCATCTGACATGTAGGGACTGAAACATCTAATCTACGAAGTGGTAGGTGGACAAGTGAATGCAACTTGCTATCACAAAAACAGGCGCAGAGGAAGTATAGAAATCTGCTGTAAGTAAACAACTCTTCCACTCTTCCTCTTCTTCTTTTTTTTCATTTTAGGCAATACCCTTACTGATTTTCTTGCCAAGAGTTAGATGAGATTGATACCACTTACATGTGTCTGTTATATATAGAGCTGGGACCCTCAGTTGGTTAACTTAGCTTAACACAAAAACTGGAGAAAGTGTATCAAAAGTAAAAGAATCGAACAGCACCTATAAAAATCACAAATTAAATGTTTATATCTTGATTTTATATTCTGCACAAAAATCTAAGTGTAAAAAATGACAGGTTGTGATTTTTTTTTTCTTAGCCTCTTCACTGGTTGCTTCATAATCACAACCAGACCCCAGGAAGTCACTGCATGAACCTGGAATTAGTCCAGGGCATAGCCGACAAACTACAAGTTTTAATTAAATACTGAAAATGTCAGTGTGTCCCATCTTGTGCATGACATAAGCCTCTTTTAATATTTATTATTTAGATTTCTGCCTAAATTTATCCAAGTACGCTTACTTGCTCTGACTTTAAATCAGTAGTAAACAGTCTACAGTGTATATGAACACTGAGACAGGTTTTTACTTGTTTTCACTTGTTTTCATCTTTCCTGAAACTGGCCATTAAAATATTGTTTTCTAATGTGCTTTCAATGTGACATGGAACAAAATTCGTAGTGCTTGTTTTGTACCAAAAAAAATCTTTATTAGCAAATATGAGTCATCTGAGTTAATCAAACAAAGTGGATATCTTCTAAAATTACATTATTTTAAATTCAAAATTACTTGTTTTTGTTCCTATCCCCCCACTGCAGCTCAATAGCAAAACACTCTCCAGGAAAACACAAATAGTGCTCCAATATGTATGATCTGGTGCAAGCCACTTATCTTACTGCTTAGTGGTAATAAGTGGCTACACATATAAGACTCTGGTTGTACTTCTGGTTTGTGAATTTTGGGATGTTGCTTACCTTATTACCATGCATGTTCCCTAGGTAAAAAAAAAGGTAAGGTGAAATATTTCTTTGCATTCCCTCATGCAAACATGTTACTATGAGAACCAACATTGCAGCATTTTTAACAGCCATGTGCACCAGGAGCAACACAGATATGTTTAAATAAAAAGAGCTTAAAATGAATGAATATGCATGACGTCTCATTTCAAACCCTTCATTTAAGGAATATACAAGGCAGAGAGGGATACAAGTGTTCATGTTTCATGTCACAGTCAAGCAGAATTTGTTCATTTACATATAGCATGCTCTTAGATGAATAATGGAATGTAGCAGATGCCCTGAAGGAAATGAATGTTTAATGTTTACTGTATCTTATTAATTTTCTCTTTTGCTGAACACACTTGTGTTACGTGGGGGCGGAGCAGATAAACTGGAGTGCAGACACTCAAAGGCGAGGAGATAGGGATACAATTGGACAAGGTATTGTCTTATTGAGGGAAATGGGATGCAGGCCTGGGGAAGTTTGAACTTGTAGCTGGGATACTGGGTCATGGACTGGTATTTGGGTCCAGGGCAGGGAAGCAGGGCTAGTGAGACAAGGGACAGAAGACAGGGAATGGAGACATTTCAGACGGGACTTCAGGGAACAGGAGAGAGGGTTAGACCAGAAAAAACAGGCAGTAATAAAATAATAAGACAAATGCAGGAAAAATGGCTTTAAGCGTAGACTGGTGCAGAGGCTACGATCAGGCATTGTGGATCTGGCAGGGATGAGTATACGTAGAGGTCTTGATATCGAACTGATTGCAGCTGGTGGGGCTCTGCTCTGACTCCAGCAGATGTGTCTCACATTCACACACACAGGGAAAGAGAAGAAGGGGGACACTAGGGAAGTGGTAACAGGTATGGAGACACAAGACTGAGGGCAGCAATCGTGACAACTTGACATGCCTGTGTCACGCTGGGTGAATCAATTTGAATGAATGAGAATGGAAAATATGTTTGTCTTTAACCACTATCTAATGACAAGCGTGCAGTATCGACAATAGAGCATAAAATCACATGTCTACACTACACTTCTGGGCATCTGGTCTCAGCAGTGTTGCTGAGAAGGGCAACGTTTCGGTGACCTGGAAAGAAAATAGTTTCCTGCCTTTATTGTTCTTCTGTTTTGTTTGTCTATGTACACTGTATCTGTTGCTATGAAATAAACCATAAATAAATAATTAAATTCTCCTTTTTTTTTCTTTCTCAGAGTTGACCTTGCACCATTATATAGCTTGTTAGACCGCTGTGTGTCTTGGATAGCTCCCTTGGATGTGCGTTTGGCTCGAATCAATACTGTTGGATGTTGTGGTTGCTCTCTGTCACAGAGAACCATCAGAAATCTATTAGCAGACATCCAGTCACATGAAGACAAACACCAGCTTTCTTGTTAACTGCATAAACACATGCACTGTATGCATTTTTTATCCACTACAAATAATCCCTCTGACACTTCACTTTTGCTGACTGACCTTCATTTGATGTTACAAAAGTAGCTCTGTCAGCATGGCACCATACCATACACCATGCTTTTGATGAAAGTTGCATTTTGATAGGGTTTCACAGGAAATGCTATGCCTCTCCTGTCAAATGTGTTGTCTGCCAACTGCGCCATCTGGACGACCAAGCAGAAGACTGTCAGTGGGTAGTATGGGGAAGAGATCCACTAAGCTATGCAGACTGTGTGTCAAGAGATGATGCAGGGGATAAAATTCTTCTCAGGGACTATTCCTGGCCTGAGATACGCTACAACATCTTATCTTTACTGCTCCAGACTGGAATTAGTTTCACAGCGCAATAAAACTCAATTTTACTGTAATGGTTACAGAGCTTTACAAGTCATTAAGTCTCATATTCGGCCTTAACTTTTTTTTCCCTCAAAACTTGAAGAGCTCTGCCACTGGAATGAGATAATTCCTCCTATTTTCAGTGCAGCTGAACTCTCAGGAAGTATCATAAAACAAAGCAGAAGGAAATGACATCCAAAAGCTAAAAGAAGCAGATTTGCACTGTGCTCAGTGGAAATTAACTCAACCTAATGGCAGATATTTCTTATGAAATATAACATTTAATGAGTATTATTCAATTACTTACTAAAATAGATATTTTACAGTGTATGAAGCAGATTGTGTTCCAAACCAATTTAAATCTGATGGTAAGGAGTGAGATTGTCGAAGGTGGAGCATCATGAAAGTAACAAATTAGTTGTACAAAAGTGGTAGCAGGGTAATGAAAGCCCACCGTTACATTCCACCTTTACTTTCTGCATTAGAAAAAAAATGCAGCGTAGCCTTGATGTGAAGGAAGACAAACCTTGGGGAAAGGTCCCTTCAATGTACTTTCATCTGTCTGTATGTGTATAAATATGATCCATGTGCTGGTATTGATTTTGCTATAAATCTGCACTGAAGAAAAAAGAAAAAAAACCTATATCTTTCGTCTGATATGTTGTCCCAAACACATAAATGGTTTTGACCTAATACACTGAAACCCAATTGATATTCAACCCCATCATCTTTCCTTTTTCTCCATGCTTCTAAATAGGTTACCTCTCAGGCATTCAGACACAGGGGAGCACTGACTCCCCCATGAGTGTTTCCTCCTCTCAACTTAACCACATCTGCAAAGACACCAGTGTCTGCGAAAAAGAAAAAGTATAAGAGAGGGGGGTGGAAGGGGTATTGTCTAGAAGTAGGTCAAAATGGCCGTAGCTGCAACTGTTTTGGCCAGAGATGAGGTGGAGAGAGGGATGGACGAGGGGGTGGACTGAATTCAGGGAGGAAGGGGGAGATGAGTTAAGAAAGAAATGGAAAAAGATGTTAACAGTTATGGTGCACCTGTGGCCACTGATGAGATACTAAAGAAATGTAAAGAGAAATAAAGTAAGTGAGAGTCAACCCATGAAAGAGACAAGAAAAAGATAGTGAAAGGACTAGAACTATTTCAATACATTTCCTGCTTTTTATTTTCAATTCATCCAAATCCATAGGTGATATAAGCGTCACTATATAAAGCATTCCCGTTTGTTTTGTGTTTTCTGTCTCTTCGAAGTGTTGATGGCGACAGAGGTCCCTCAAACTAAGTCCATACTTTTTCTTTCTCACAAAGACCTCGGTCTAAAGCCATCCCGCTGCTGTGGCTGGAGATAAGAGCCAAGACAGAACCTTTTGAATAATAATACTGCTGGACTGTCTCACTGTCTTTTGTGTGTTGCATTTGAGAGTATAAAAGCATACATGCAGCTCTGTATGTGCGTGGGTGTGTGTGTGTGTGTGTGTGTGTGTGCGTGTGTGTGTGTGTGTGTGTGTGTGTGTGTGTGTGTGTGTATATGGGCATGCAGGGACATAAGCGTCAGACACTTGTGAATTTGCAGAATGCAGAGATTGGGAGCTGCAGCCTTACATATTCAACAATATGGGAAAGAAGAAAAAAAACTCTCTTTCAAGTTCAGAACAAGCAGTACCACTGCAAGATATTAAACCCATAGCTTTGATGCAAATCCAATCTGGCTTCAATATCAAAAACCCAGTTGTTGTCTGTGTCACAAAAACTGGTCATGCAGATTACAAAGTCTGGTGACCACCATCTTTAACTATGATTCAGACCACCTCACCATTATGGCAGGGCTGAGGGGCCATTTGTGTGGGCTGAAATAGCTCTGCTCCTTTACTCCCTGGGTCTGTGCGAGCAGAAACACACTTTACTCAAATCCTGATTAGTAGAGTGTTCTCCAGGCACAATAGCATGGTGGGATAATACACTCTGTCCACAAGACTCATTCGAAAATTAGAATTATTTCAAATTAGACCCAAAGCCTTTTGCGCACCACAAGATTGCAGGCTGGACCCTTCAACTGGTAATTTCCCCTATTCTTCCACAGGCGGAAAGTGGCTTGGCTATAGGGAGTGATTGTTTTTCAGCAGATGCAATCAGTTTGTGTGTGCGTGCGTGTGTGAATGTGTGTATGTGATCATTTATTATCTACAATCATCCTAATCAAGTCATAGCAAAGTGGCCTGGGACCTTGGTTGCTTGTCAGTCACCCTGATTAGTCCAAGTGCGTATCAGCAGGATATAAAGGGTTATTTGGCACATGACTCATATGTGTATGCAAGCAACAATGAAACACACTCATGTGTCTCTATCTCGTTCTCTCTCCCACACACTTTCACACCTACATACAGCTGCTCTTGCCCCTGTTTTCAATTCCAACTCAGATATTGCACTGCTTTACAGCTTTACTCCCCATAACCACAATATGGTACCATTACCTTCACTAATCTGCTTAACCAAACTCATGCACACACACATACATACACTACAGACACTCAGTCTCATACTTCAATATGGCCCCGTCTGTAAAAAATTGCAATCTCAGCAAATCCTGCTTTAAGAACAAGAGCTTGAGGAGAAAACCTCTTTTTTCTGTCTGTCTGCCCTGCTGTTTATCGATCTCACTGCCTGCCTGCCTGCCTGCCTGCCTGTCTCTCTGCTCTCTTGCTTTTCTCTTCTAGAAGCTCTTTTTTCCTAATGTCCATGGGCTGTGAAGTGCTTTCAGAGTGTTTACTAAGTTTAACTTCCATCCAATGTTTTGAGAGTGTGTGTGCAGCCACATCAGGCTGTTTGCGTGTCTCTGTTTTTTTGCAATTCTGAGCTGTCCCCTGTGGTATTCAACGTGTACAGGTTAGAGAGAGGACATGTGAATATGAGATTAGCAGCACAAAGCAACACACACACACACACACACTAACTCACTCATGCAAACACAGTCTCAGACATACACAGACACACTGATATAGCTCAGAGTTTGATGGCCTAAGGAAGGGACATGTCATATCTTATATTTGTGAGTGACTAGAAGGTGGAGGAGGACAAAAAACAACAGAAGAGAAGAGAAGAGAAGAGAAGGGAAGACAAAAGAAGAGAAGAGAAGAGAAGAGAAGAGAAGAGAAGAGTGACAGGCAGTAGTTGTCTTCCAGCCTTAAGAAACGGAGAGAGGGAGGGAGAGCGAAGCAGCGAGATGGAGACGGGAGACTCCAAGTCGTAGCTAATTAAGGCTCTCTAATAAAAAAAGAAAAGCCCTGGACATAGCACTGAGGAAGACGTTATTAAATCATAGCCAGTGGTAAGGGAGAGCATAAAAACATTAGTGCGCACATTCAAAGCACTGCCCTGGGCCTATTGGCTAGAGTTAGATTTAAAAAGTAACTAATATGAAAAATTAATTAGGGCTCTTGCATCGTTAGGGGGGGTTATCTCTCTCTGTCTTCTTGAAAAAGAAAACCCGAAGCAAACCTTCAGGTGACCCAACTGACAAGTGGAGAGAACGAAGATATAATGGGCTAGCTTTCATGCTAAATTTAATACCTGGCACCTGTCTAAATAGGCATAAAGATTTAAGAGGGTTGTGCTTTTCTGATATTATTTCCATGCAGTTAAAAATATGTGGATTCTGCCATTTAAACAGCATATTATTTAAAGCACATTAGAAAGAGAAGACATAGAGTATTAATGTATGGATAAGAATGCAGAGTTTTCAGTCAGTTTTCTAATGTGTTTATACAATTACAGCAATATGGATATAAAGAAAGGCCTAAGCCATCTGAGATGTTGTTGTAGTACATTGAAAAGGGTTAGTATGAACATGTGCAAAGTAGTTTATTTTGAACGAAACATGGTCTGCTTGGTGTTAATCCTCAGTGATGTCCCAATGTCCACCAATCCGCCACTGAAAATAGTCCCCAACAAATGCATTTATTCCTGTATTAGTTGAGATTGCTGTCTTTTATTAAATTAAACTATTGATTTGTGAATAGCGTATTGGGCGATTGACAAACGTATTGTTAGTTTTAGTCACTTCTTGGAATTTGTTGAGAATAATAAATAAAATCTATTAAGTAATACCAGCCATTAAAAGGGAAGGTTGCCTAAAGTTGAAATTCCCCTGAGCACTACTCAGATTCCTACCTGCCTGCTTGGGATGAAAGAAATCACTAAAATGTAAAAATCAAAACAGAATCAGGATTATTATTCAGTGAGTGTTTTACTTTTAACTTTAACTTTTGCAACAGATTTCACCCACATTTTGTGAGGGTTTTTTTTTCACTTATCTCCTGCCCCCCCCACCCACCCCACCCCCCAACACAGTTGCTACAGCAATATAGGCATAGAAAGATGAAAATGTCTTTAGGTTGACCTTGAAGAAGTGATTAGGACAGAATATATTGAATTATTCAACACTTGAGTAGTTCATAATTTATTGATTGTTTTATGAGAAAAGAGCTGAAATGAAAGGAAAATCATATCTTTGAAAAATCACATGGCCTACAGTACATTTGTATTTACTGCATGTATTGATATGCTTGCTGAATGGCTTTTTACCTATACTTTTCAATTTTCTCAATACTCTATATACAGTATATAAATATAAATTCCTTTCAGGATTCGAGGCTATCTAGGCGTAGAGAAAACATTTATTTGGAAGTCATAATGCTGGAAAATGGAATATTTTTTCCACTTTCTTGTTTAAGACATAAACACAAAGGCTTGTGAGTCAATAGGTGTCAGAATTGCCTCTCAAAAGTCAAAAGAGAAGACGTGGGATCCATGAGTGCTCACTATTAGGGGAACAATAGAACAAAGCATAGGAAGGAATAATAGCTTTCTATTGTGCTGGAAAGAGGGGAAAATATGAAAAAAAAGTCTTTCTGCTCCCTCTCACATCTCTGGGTCTTAACGCCACAGAGGCTGATGATCCAAAGAGCTGCTCCGGTATGCTGGGATAAGCCGTGCCATTCGGATCTGTCACTGTAACACCGGAGAGTATACGGATGGAGGAGGAGCAACAGTCAGAGCAACAGTAAGGGGCAAAAGGGGAGAAAGAGTAATAAAGACAGGCCTAATATTCATCAAGAAACAACACTGATCCAGACCAGGAAATGTGCACACACACACACACACACACACACTACACACATCATCATGCACTGATTACTTGTTGATGATTACTCCCTGTAGGTGCTCCGTGTGTTATTTCTGATGGTATGAAATTAGAAAACCTTTCACATCTGCATTAGTGTTTCCCATTTTCTCTCTTTTTATAAAAAGACATTTAAAGGGAGTTTCTTTTTTTACACCTTGTGTATATCTAGCCACTGGCATTTTAACTGAATTATCCAAGCATAGCTGCAAGGCAAGCTTTGGTGTTTTAAAATCTGGTATGAAAACAGATCGGCTTGGTGAAATGTAATATTAAACTTAGATATAAAGTCTTACACGTTCCCTGGACACATTGATGGAATCTTTTACATCTTCAAAATGATTTAGAGTTGGATGACAAACACTTCATTGCATCACTTAACCCTATCCGGCGTATTTTTGAGATTCATATATGTAGTTTTTTTAATTTTCAGCATGGTCAATGGTCAGTTTGCAAGTTTGTAACTGCTACAGTTGGAACAAAACTATAAAAGTTGACTCTGTACATAAAAACGTGAAGTAACAACTACATTTTAATAGGCTGCTTGGACCATTCTGTTGGTAATGATAACACAGAAAACAGAGACAGTACTAAAAAGGTTGAATGTGGCAAAAAAACACAAGCAGTTAGATAATGTGTCAGGTTTTAAACAAACCCTTATAACTTAGTTAAACGTATTTGGGGAAAAAACTAAAGAAAGCTAGAAAATGACCCCTAAAATCAGTTGTAAACATCCATCTCAGTTAGGACAAACTTTCTGTTTTATCTTTAATCTATTGTACATACTCCCCTTTTGCTTATGGGTTGCACTTTCTGCAGTTGAGTAATGGAGGATTATAAGGGACATTATTGCGGTCACTCTTGGTTTCACCTCCAAATAAATTTGTTTCAGTAATAAAACCATTTGTTTTTCTTACCCTATTCAAACTGTTTTAGGTAAGTCCCCATGCTTCAAGCTCTCGGCAATTACTTTATAGAGTACAATGTTATCATCAGAAATAAAATCAACTTTAAGTTGTAATAAATCATAGTTTTCCTTTATGGAGAGAAGCCAGCTATAGAACTCAGTAGTAGTGTTGCAGTAGTAGCAAAGAAAAAAAATCAAATCACCAAGTTTAAAATTCTGTTATGTGTCCCTAATAGTAAGCTACAGCTAAAGATTACACTTTGTACAACACTGACGATACAGTTACTTTGAATCACTTTTGTATTATGGATCATTATTATATTGTTACATACATTACATTGTTTCTGTGTTTTGAATTTGTGGCCTCTTCTCTATAGAATTCATAATTTTTGAGTCATTTTCCATTGCAATTTGACAAGATGAAGTTGAAATAATACAACCTGATGGCCATAACATAAACATATCATGTTGTTACTAAAACGTATCCATGAATTCAAATGTGAATTTACGGTATAAATGAATTCATGCATTTGAAAAAAAACAACAATTAACACTTCTTCTCACTTCTATAATCTAAAATGATTCCACCAACACATGTACAGTGTAGTACAAGAAACCCTAATCAAAACCATTCCCTCCTTCCCCAAGACCAAATATATGACTCAATGATATATCACACCCATAAAGCTTTGGGGAAACTCTACCCAAAGGAGACTGACACTCTGTATCTCTCCTTCATTTATCCTCTCATCTCTCTTGCGACTCGTCTCATTAAGCAGTCACACCATGTCGAGGTATAACAACGTTAATATGAGCTGATGATCAATCCTAATTGGTCTCTTCAGAGCGCCTGTCCGCTGTTTGAGAATGTGACCGTTAGCTAGTGCCTCACCACCCTAATGAACTATTCATCCAGTATCGGCGCACCCAAAGGTCAGCCTCCTCATATATCACGCTGGCTACCCACAAATACTCATAAACACACTAAAACTAATACACACTCAACCACATTAAGACATAAGCATGAGAAGAGATAAGGGCATCGACATTTACATGAAACCCACGTTCCCTCCAAGAATTTTCATGTAAATGACAAGCTCACTTGCTCACACACACATGCAGATTTGAATACTTCACATCTCTCCATGTTTGCACACAAGCCCCTTTTAATGGTACTGAAGTCAAGTATTATATGGAGGAGAGTGTTATCTGTATTAATGATGAAAGATGTTCATGGCACACTGTGCGCTGATAAAAGAGATAAGAGAGAGAGAGAAGCAGAGAAAGGCTGGCTTCTCCCACATTGTCAAACTGACCACACAAACACAGCATTTATATGTGTTATAGTGAATTTGGGCATCTGTTGAATATTCACACTGACCAACTGCTTGCTGAATGTGAACATTAACTGGGTAATGTGGGCGTAAAATGCTAATCGTGGTGGTAAAATGCTAATCTTGGCCTATACTCAAGTTGTTTTGCCGTATGCAGAGAGCACAGTTATGGCACTGAGATGTTACATACACACTGCACAGTCACCCACAATGGCAGACTCACACACACACGCATAACTACACATTCACAAAACGACATAAAAGGGAAGACTTGCCCGGCACAGTGAGCAGTCTGTGTGGCCAACCATGAGAAAAATAACATCAAAGATGGAACCTGCTGATATAGAAAAGGGAACACAGTCACGTGTATGTGTCTAGACTCTGTGTGTGTGTTGTGTGTGTGCGTGTGTGTCAGCTGCTTCCCACAGGCTGGGGGCGAAGCTGCTTGTACACGCTGACTCTAAGTCCGTAGTTCCGTTTCCACTTGGATGGTAAGAATAAGGATTTGGTTTAAGGGGAAGCTGTTCCCAGATCTGTGTCCATGAAGGAAGAAATTCTCCGTCTGACTTAAACCCCCTCAGAGCTCTCTCCCTCTCTCACACACACAAACACACACACACACACACACACATGCACATACAGCCCTCAGTTAATGTAATGCTTCAGTAGGATGAGCATCAGGCGCTAAGGGCATGACCAGCAAACAGGCTGAAGGTTTTCTTTTGCTGCAGAGGAGGAGGGAAAGAGGGACAAAGAAATATTACTTGTCATAGAGAGAAGGAAGGTGAGGGCATTCTTGTGACACCATGCCTCATCTCTCTCTGTCTCTCTGCCCTGCCTGTCTTTTTAATCCTCATTTTAATTTTCATCATCCAGGATGTCACGCAACCTCTGTAACCCCTTTCTAGCTCCTTGTCTTTCTATCTTCCTCCACGACCAGCACCCACCCCCACACCCTGCCTTTTCCAATCTCCACATGTCTCCATGTTATCTTCATCATCTCCTTTTCCATACCGACCCTCTATTCTCTCATCAATACATCCCACCACCGCCATTATCGTTCTCTCTCTGCCTTTCTGTGTTTGAGGTTGTGAGAAGGACTTTCCACAGTTTGTGTGTGTGTGTGTGTGTGTGTGTGTGTGTGTGTGTATGTATGACAAGTACTAAGCATTCTTGGGTATGCACTTCACTACCTGCTATAGTAATCAATACAGGAACCCTTGCATCAAGCGGCCGCTGTAAACACACATAGTCATGCATGAAAAGCGAGGCTGAAGATAAGGGAGGCTTTAGAGATATTATTTTGATATATGTGCAAGCATGCTCAAGAGCTCACAAACACACAAGTACATCACTACGTACGCACATCCTCGGGCAAAACCTTTTTTTTCCCTTTCTTCTGTCTTCTATTTATCAATATTATAAAATGTGAGCATGAGCACATGTTTGAATATACACACACACACATACTCACACACACACACACACACACACACGCACACACACACACACACACACACACCCTTGTTGCAGTTTTTCCATTTCAATTTATTAATAGGATACATAGTGTTGTATGCAGCACTTTGTTCTCTATGATGGGTCTCTCAGGAGAGTGTAAATCAAATAAAAATAGAGCAAATGCAACACATAAAAGACACATTTTCCCCCTTTATGCACATGTTAGTGTCTGTGTGTAGGATTTTTGAAGCCCTCAGTTTTTCCAAGATTGAATGAGAATTACTCGAGAGAGTGAATAACTTTACAGTAACCGAGCAAATGCAGCCATATAGTGCACATACACAATAAGCAGAAAGAGAAACAACACAAATCGACATTGATTTTTTTTGTCGTTTTTTTTAATCACTCTGGGAAAGAAAAGATGCCTGTTTGGAGTCAAGGGCCATAATGATTGCAAACAAGACAAAAGCATCCAAGGCACTCTGACTTCTGAGTATAATACGACTCAGAGTGCCTTTGAGTTTTGTTTAAATCATTTGGTTTGGAAATTAATTTTGAAAAAGGTCATCATACTTTAAAGGGTGTAGAGAGGCACTCAGATTGTGACAATTTAAAAAAGAATAGATGCTGCAAGAATCAAGTTAAGAGGTTACGTGAACATATTATGAATGTAATACAGTATAGGAAAAATGGGTACAGGTATGGGTACTGTAAACCATTATATGTTATTGATTCTTTATTATATTTCAATAGTTTTTTTCTCACGTATGAAAATACATTTCTTTGGCAACTGGGAAACCAAAGAAAAAAAGAAAAAAGAAATAAAGAATTGCATTACACAATTTAGATGTTTACCCAATGACGGTGCTGGAGGTAACATCAGGGGATCACCAAAAACATAAGTCACATCAGATTTAAACATTTATTTCAGCAAGACATGCATTTTGGATCGGCGGTGAGGCTTGGCTCCTTTGTAAGCCTCACCACTGATCAGAGCAATCTAAGCAAGCTGAATCAGACTGACCCTGAGCTCACAACCCCCCCGGCAGAGCTTTAGATACACAGTGATTGAAGAAAATTAACATGTATGACTGAACGTTCAGCTTCATAACAACTGGATGCTAATACAGGAGGAGGTTGCAGTCAGTTACAGGCGCCAGGAGCATAAGCGTAGAATGAATGAGTACTGCCTTAATTCAAATCATATAAGACTAGGGAATAGATTGTGGATATGAAATGGACAGAAATGCGACACGTGACTATTAATAACTTCCCCAACTGCCTGAACTAATGCTAAGCTCCATAACTCACTATGAGATGAACATGAATGTGTGCACCACATTTCAAGGACATACACCTAATCGATATTTCAAAACGACAAATATCAACCTTACAATTGTGCTGATGGAAAAGTCAAGGGATAACTAAAGTCAGCAGGGTTCATCCTCTGGGGATCATGGATGTCTGTACACAATTACACAGCAATCCAGAGTTGCTGAGATATTTAATTCTGGACCTGGTGGTGGACTGACTATAAATACAATCTAAGCATAACAATAAAGTGAAATAAGTCAAGGGTATACTGTATTAATTATGAAATTGATATTTGTAGATAATGCAAATGAAACAAAATGCTGATTTTACTCATCACAATGACAATGGAGAAAATAAAAACTTAAAAAGAGCAGTATATTTACTGTAGGCTTACGTACCTGCCTCTATAGGACACTTGAACATGGGTTATGGTATGGAGACAATGTGGCTTGGTAGGGTCAGTTCATGCATTTGAATAGTGCACAATCATCCTGGGTCTTTTTTTTTATTGGGCAGAATAATAGTACATAATAATAGTAAACAAAAAACAAAAGGGGAAAAAGAAAAGCATCCTGGGTCTTGAGACATTCATATTTCAAAATTAGCATGAAACAAATAAGCTTGAGGTTATTCCCTGTAGAACTTTGGTTTCTGCTGCTTTCATTGAATCATGCACAGTGCAGATTCCTACAGTGACTTGTACAAATGCTGCTGAAAGCTCTTCTGAACAGATGAAATTAGATCAGATTCCTATTAAATACATGTTTAAATTTACAAACACATGGACCATCTATTTCATTTATTTAGCAAAACATAAACAAAATATAAACATCTCTAGGCACTAAACCAGGGCTTCCTCCCAGCCTTGAACAGAGATACAGTATCTCTCGTTAGTGCATTCAGTTGTTTTTTTTATTATTTATTTGCCACAGAGGGTCAATATTTCTACAAGGTAACTGACCAATCAGAGGATGCCTGTCCTAGCTGTTGCTCAGTGCAACACTTTTATAATCAATATTGTAATTTCAAGGTAATGGTAAAAGAGGTTTTGTCAATTAAGAATAAGCACATTTCCAACCTGGAAATATCATGGCCTCATAAACTGGTTCTGCTTGTGGGCTTGCTGCAGAAGTTTCAGCGTTAATTGCTTCACAGGGCTGAAATTATTATCAATTAATCTGTTCATTATTTTCTTGATTCATCTATTAATGGGTTGGTTTATAAAAGTCCAGAACAAAAAGATATTCTGTTTACTATCATAGAACACCAAAATAACCAGAAAAGCATCACATTTGAGATGCTGGAATAATCCAAATTACCACTAATTATTAATTATTAATCAATTATCAAATCATGTGGAGATGAATGTTTAGTCAGCTATCAACTATTTGTTGCAGCTCCACACGTTTCAAACATGAAATCCCAACAGACTGTTACTGTATCTGTGTGAACCTCTTATGAGCCATCAGTGTATTGTCTCAGCCTTAAAATGAGGACACTACACAGCATGCAGTAGAAAACTGAATTAGACTCTTTTCATATAATTTTATATAAGAGAGATGGAATTTAGATCATTTTGTTATGACTTGCTGATTCAAATATATTACAGCATCACGTTTACTGTAATTCTAGCCCGATGTTGGATGTTTCTTTCCAAATATAACAGATATATACATGCATATATTTTCAAGATATTAATAAAATAATAGTTAAAGTGTAAAACAATGATTTGTTTTGATGAGAAATTGTTTATAGTTGTCACAATATACACAACCACATTTTTTCCTGCACATGACATACACACCCTATACTTCTAATTACTACACAATCCTCCCTCGGGGGTTTATTTTCTTGCATTGTGGCTACTTTAATTATGGTTTATTTTTCCTGGTCATTTCACGAATCTTGTTATTTTCCGCCATGTTGTTTTGTGCTGTCAATTAGATTCTGTTATCCAGTGCAGTTCTGCCTTTACTTGTCATCTTCAATTTGGCTTGTCTGTTTGTTTTCAGAGGACATGTTATTGTTTTTTATGAGCCTCTCAAGGTATCCCACACCACCCTGTTTTGTATCATATGCAGATTATTGATCTCTTGTCCCTGTTTTAATCACATTTTATAACAAGACATTCTCTTTGCCACAAAGTACATACAGGTTAAGACAAATCCGGCCTGGCTGTTACATTGCCACTGAGAGCTATTGTCGTGCTCATTTTATAACATGTTGTCTGCTGTCACAGTTTGTGTTGCACTCTATCTTTGTTCTCTTCCTCTTCAGCCTTTACTGAACTGCCAATCATTTGTTCACCTTTATTCTTCCTCTCACTTTCACAGAATTCACCACTGGTCATTAGGGGCACAGTTGAGGATGTGGGAAGGACAAATCCAAGTGCACTTCAGCTGCTACATGAAACATTTCTCTGCATGTCACTCGGACAAACAGAGTTGCCTCTTCTTTCTCATCCTCCCTCCCTCTTTGCTCTGCTGTTTGTGTTCCTTGGTGTGTAAGTAATAAATGCTCATTCATTCATAATTACTGCTAATAGCTGCAGCATTTACTGTCCTATGAACACTGCATGTCCTGTATGTGTGCAAAAGCTTGTGAGTGGCACAGGTCCTGTTTGTGACCAACTGTAAGATAAAAGGAAAAGCTCTTCCCAAAGTTTAAGAATGTACCATGCACTGATTATTAGTAGTTACTTGTACTTATGTGTGTATTTCTGCCTGTGTGCATTTTTTGACTTAGTGTGTGTGGGTGTGCAAAATCTGACGGATATCAGGCCTTGATCCCTAAGCTTTCAGAAAGCCTTCATAAATGAAACCAAGATTCTATTTACATGAGGAAATGGGAAGATCCGCTATCTCTGCTGCATTCGCTGTCTGTGAGCACACACATCAACAAACACGTAAATACTGTACACACAAAGACACAGAAGAGTCGCCAAATGAAGTGACAATCCCCAGGTGAGGGGCGATGTACAGGCAGCTTCACAGATTCTAGTCAATTATTTGATATAATGAAAAATATTTATACAACCGATGATACTCTGTACAGTTGAGGGAAAAGAATCCAATAACTATAGGCCAAAGGATTTTCATTGTGTGTGTGTGTGTGTGTGTGTGTGTGTGTGTGTGTGCATGTGTAAGAGAGAGACTATAATTATATTTTGATTGAAACCCCTCTAACCCAAACAAAATGGGTCGCAGGTATTAAAAAAAAGCATAGAAAGCACATATTCATGAACCAACAGCAGAGACACAAAATATGAAATAAGAGTTTGGGAAATTTAAGGGTGATAAGTAGTAAAGTAAGGTAAGGGTGCGGCAGAAATTACTCATTATTTAGTTGAATTCATATTTGTCCCTGAATAGAAGGATGATTCTTTTGAAAGTGTAGTCAAAAGTGATTGAGTCATTAGCTGGTTTAGTGGTAATGACAACAAAGCACTCAGAAGCAAGGATGAAGTGAGCTGAGACATTAGTTGCATCAAGGCTAATGAAAACCACTATTAATGCAAGGCCAAACTTGCCAGTATCATTAGCTGATGTATGATAAACCTGAAAACTGCATTAAACTAAGCTGGCACAGAGGCAGTGATGAAACAATATTTAATCTGGGATCATAAATAGAGGGTTGATGATAATTAATTAAGATCTAAAACAGCACAAATCTGTTTTAGATCTCAATTAATTATCATCAGCTGACACAAGTCAGATAAAACAATATCAGATCACTGGACCAAACTTGATGGAATTTTGATATATTAGAGTTTATTTTAATTAGTTATAAATTGATGACTAACAATATCTTGTTTCACCATGAATATCCCAAATAATAAAAGCAGATCAATACCTGAAGTATCAATTGTACCATACTAAGTCTTGTTTTGAGTATTGATTCTAGTGTTGGTATAATGATGAAACATAATAATAATCTAATTCTTCTAAGTGCAGGCAAGACAGTCTGCTGTGTGCACACAATCACCTACAGAATGCACACAATTAACATGTGTTATTTACCATTAAAAACTCTAACATGTTTCAACGTGCATGTAAATAATTAACAGACAAAGATTGAACAACACAGTTAAGGAAAACTTATAAAGATATAAATAAAGACTGATAATTCTTTACATATATGCTGATTTATTCTAGAAATTATTATTATTGCAGCACATTTCAAACACTGTTAGATATCCATTCTGTCTTTTTACCTACGTCTCTGGTCTGCTCACAGCGTTGGCACCAGTTGGTGCTTTTGCTGACTGCTGTAGAGAAAGGTTCATTTGTTTTCATCACCAACTAGCAAGAGTGGGTGGTGTGTTGAAGGCTGCTCTGTGCTCACATGAAGATACCATGATTGAGTGGGGGAAAACACAAGCGATTATAAAATATCTAGGACTAAAAGTGCAACACATTATTATACATGAACCATGGGTAAACAGGCTGAGGTATGAGTTTGAATGCTACACTGTTTATATGAATGTACTCTACACCATAAACGTGGGTGTGTGACATTTTAAGGTAGATACTGAATATGCATCTTGAAAGCTACAGCTATTGTACAGTTCTTTGGACAGAGATATTGCACTTTTTACAGATAGGTGAGGTGAAATTGGTGGTTTTGGATGTAGACTTATGAGAGGGTAGGAGAAAAACAGGAGTGGGTATTATTTATTTATTCAACTCTGGGCAGATAAACACAGTGAGTAGAATTATTAACTAGGAATCCCACTCCACTTCTCAAGGTCCTCCTTGGGCAGACAGGGGATTTGTTGTCTGAAACCCATACTGTTGAGGTTCTGTTTTAGTGTGCCAGCATGCATGTAAAAAAAAAATGAGGCAAGATGTTCTGTTCTCCGGGGTAAACGAGGCCTCTTCCTTACGCCTGGGCAACTTGGGAATTAAAAGAAAAGGCGAAACAGATATATTGTAATGGTCCATAATTACTGCCAGCCCGACTGACGAAGTAGGGCCTTGCTGCCAGGGAGGTCAAACACATTTAAATGCAAATGGACGCCATTGTTAACAAGTATAACTTTCACATTTAATTTCGCCTTTTGCCTTGGCTGTCTGACAAGTGACAACTTGTCTATGTATGGGGAGATTAGGACTGTCCCTCACTGACTTCCATTCTGTCCATGCACCTGTTCTCTTTCTCAGTGTCTCTGTGTCATCCTATGCTTAAATGGACACACACAGTTCATGAGCTATTCTTTCCTAAGAACATATACATCAAAAGCTGAAAAATATACTATATAGTAGTATATTTTCTGATCAAATGGTATTAAAGAATTAATCTCAGGAAAATTCTACTACTTACTTACTTTATCCTGAGGGAGACATGAATTTCATGGTAATCCATCCAATACTCATCATGACATCTTACTCAATACCACACATGTCAACCCCATGCTGTTGCTACAGGAAAAGAGTCTCAACTGAGTCACTGAGATTCATCGTAGGCTATGGCACCATGAATGTCTGTTTATAACTTAATGATAACCAATCTTATAGTTGATATATTTCAGTCTGAACCAAAGCGATGGACCAACTTATCAACAAACAGACAGACTACCACTAGAACAATAGATTCATGCCACTAGCATGGCTAAAAATCATTTGCTGGGTACACCTTTACCATGCAAAACAAAGCAACATTCCTTCAATAAATCCTATTCTTGTAAAGGTTATACGTAGCAGTCTTGGTTAACATTGTCAGACACAGATGTATTTTTGACCTGTATACATGATATAATCACACCATGCTATGAATACAACAACAATAAACTCCACCTGGGCAAACATAGAAATATACAAACAAAAAACATCTGCTCTCTATTGCACGCACACACACACACACATACACACACACACACACACACACACACACACACACACACACATGCACATTCACACATTCTGCACCACAACCACAACACCAGACAATATCTCCAGGGATATTAAAAAGAAACAGAGGGCCATACCGAGCTGAACTTGCTGTCAGTGGGGAGCATCAGTAATGCAAATGCATATGCATACAGTAGCATAGGCCACAGACTGGCTGAACTGACAACAGCGAAAAGCATGACAGGCACCACACGGCAAGGAAATATCATAGAGTAAAGAAAATGGGATGCATAACGAGGAAGGAGGGATGTAGGGCGATAAAAAGATGTAGGATGCATGGGAGGAGGGAAAGAGTCCCTGGGAGTCCTCTACACAGAAATTCAAACAGATGTCTAATCCCACACAGGTAAAGTAAAAACTAAACAAAGAGACATAAAATGGAGGTGTTAAGCATGCCAGATGCAGCCAGGCTCATACAATCCCTACATTTGCACATACATCTGAAAAAATCCTGTGAACATGTTCATACGGCACACACACAAACACTATCAAGGATCTATTTTGAACTTATATGAAGAATTCCTATGAGCCAGCTACCTTGAAGGGTGAATGGAAAACAGTGCCATAGCATTCATCACTATCATTGCATATGGCAGCGGGTGTGTGAAGTGTGGCCTACTGGCAGAGGCTGCTGTATGACTGAATGTTATTGGGGCCTACAGACAAAACACACATAGAATTATTTAGGGTAAAAAAAAGTAGGCCTTCATGGTTGTGTTTGTGTCCTGAGAGCTGGGTTTAGTATTCATCCAGGTCTTCAAAGGTAAGACAACATAAGAGAAAAAAATCCAATATTGAAGATTTCTCAATCAATGTAAGTGGAGTCGATATTAAAATTAAATGACAAAAACTTAACTGCAAGTCAGAAAATGTACTGATAATTATAAAATGTCCATGACTAAACAAAAACATTTCTGAAAAAAACAAATTTGAGAGCAGCTGATAACCTTGTATGGATTTGTATCTGCTAACAGTGGTGAGTTACTGCAGTCAATTGACCCTTTCCAAACACAAACACTCCTTTTGTTTCCTTTCTGGTCAGGCAAGTTGAAAGACAACTCCTACACCCTACGACCCAGACAAATATTTGACATGAAAGAATCAATATATTTAGAGCCTTTTCCTATTTGTAAAGATGTTGGTGCATATACTATTAGCCAGCCTGACCGGGAGCCATGAGATGTCATTGTGTCTCATAGTGTGGAGTACTTTTGCTAATAGAAAAGATTTTTTTCTTTACACAGACATAATAATTGTATTCATACTGTTACAATTTTTCAAGGCCATGTTAAATATGGTTTAAGTTCCTAAACTTGAGGTGAATATATGTAAAAATGCTCCCTGAGAGTTTCAGTCTGCTCTGATCACTCATGAACCCATTTGCAAAGTTACCTCAACTTCACCATCAACCTGACATCAGATCATTCACACATGCCCACAAACGGCTGTCCATTCCACAGTCTTTATCGCTAAGGTTGTTCCACAGGTTGTTAGTGTTGAGAACTCTAATACTTCAGATCAAATTGATGAATGAATTTGAAAATGTTCTATTTTGAGTAAAGAATGAGAAAAGAAGTGAAATAGTACTATCACTGTTTGTTTGTGTTATGTAGCCGTTGCAACTGCCAGAAGAGGCCGGTAGGCAAGAGAGAGGCCAAGAGGCAGCCTTGGGGAGCTAACCAATCAGAGCAGAGTGGGCTCATCTGAAGGGGAGCCTTAAAAGGGTCTATAACAGGCTGAACTGAGAGGCTGTATAGGACCAGTATAAGATAAACAATTTTTGTTTTCAACTGTAAAACATGAACATGTATACAGAAATGTGCATGGTATGTCATCAAGTTTTTTGTCCATAAGATAGATATTTGTATTGCAAATATAGCCTATTTGAAGGACTTTCAGTATTCCAGTTTATCATGGAGTAGGAAGTAATTTTCTAACAAATGTGTTCTCAAGCTGGTTTTCCTACTTTAGTTGTGTTTTTTTTGTCTGTCACCCAAACCCACAGGACGGCTGTTACCATTATTCACCATCTGAATTTATCTGAATTTTTAAGTAAAAAAAGGAGAGGAAGAAGAATACCTATTGCCATTTAGAAACTCCTCCAGAAGAAAATATTTTGTGGCATCCTGTTGGCCTATATGGTTATAAGACACTGACAATATAACCACCAAGTTGCCAGTTTGAATCCAGCCAGTGCCTTTTGTTAGTTTCCATCCCTCATTTCTCTTCATTCATTTCCTGTCTAATAAAGATAACAAAAAAGCCCCCAATATCCTTAAATTGTTGGGGGGAAATTTGTATTACTTCTTTAAACAGTCCTATTAAACATCCTAGATCATGACAATAAGCTGTAGTTATTGGAGTGAATGAGGAAAGACAACAATACCTTGTATGTTAATGTTAATCTTACATTCACTGCAGAAATATTTTTACCCAAAAACATATTGGGTTAACCTTTTGGCTGAGCAGATATGGTTGGATAATTCAGAATTCACATGAGAGGGGTAATTGCAAATGCCTGCTGTTTGTGTAGCAGTATGGCTCATGTTTTTACAATGTATGTTCATAACACGATGATCATAAACTATAGAGATATTTTGAAAAAGATGCTGCTGTCTTTCACAACGCTCATAGCTTTATTGTGTGTATAAGCTGGCAATCACCTTTTGTGCTTATTTTTTGGTGGCATTCACTGATTGAATTCTTATTCTGCCAACTTCTCCCTCTGCTCCTTTCACACATTTAACAAAGGCTCCTTCACACAGAGATGGTGGGGGCTAGAAAGAAGAAATGAAGGGAAAGAAGGAGAGTGTAGAGAGAAATTGAAAGATACTGCATGACATTACCAGGAAAATGTTTAAAAGCATATTGAGAGAAAGCAGAAATAGAGGATGGGATAGGAAGTATACATTGTAAGATTGCGGAAACGAAAAAGGAAGACACCACAAGAGTCCAGAGAGTGAAGCACTCAGAGCTGCAGAAAATGGCAGGCCTTTTTAGATTCAAAGCACATGGTATATCCCGAGATTATTGACTAGAAATGTCAGCAAGGGGTAGAGAAAGCATTCACACACAAGAAACAGGCAGAGGGAGAAAGAAAAGAGAAGTAAAAGAGAAGTGAAATAGCTTATGTAAAAATGAAGATGGAGGGATAAAAAGAGAAAAAAATGAAGAGACTTAAGGTTGTAGAGAGTGGTTTAGTGAGCTATACTCTGTCGGTTTGATGAGGAGAACAAAGGAGGATGAGAGAGTGAAGGGTTAAAGAGGAGAAGAAAACATTTGTTTTTCAAGGGCACGAGGGCGGTGGAGAGGAAATCACTTTATCTAGAGGAGTATTGCAGTCACACATGCTTACATGCACAGATACCTGCTTGAAGACGACCTGGGAAATCAGAGGAGGCTCTGTGCGATGTCAATGTGTTCAAATATGTTCCTGCTTGTGTGAGCCTGTGCATGTTCATGTGCGTCTGCATTTAGCCTTCAGCATTTTAACAGGCTACATGAAGCCCAGGGGAGAGTGGGAAGCTGGAGTCTCCTGCACTACCTGTGTCTGGAATAAAAAAATCTTTTCAGGCAGTCCATGTCTGACCTCTAACTGACTGAGCAGCCAGTTTTACCCCCAGCTCTCTGGGAGAGGGTCGGCTTACTGCCCTACATTTCACAACCTTTTCCCACTCACTACAAGGCCCAGTGTGAGCCACAGAGGGGTAAGAATGACTGTGAGCCATAGTTATTTTGAAACATATCTTGAATATTGTAAATTGAATGTTATAAGCTGAACAGTGCTTCTTACTGCAAAAACAGGGTGATTTTACTGTTTTTCTGTTCAATTTTACCATAAAAATCTGTTATGTGTGCACTTATCCTCAATTATCTTGTTTGTATTCTTGTACAACTAAAAATAAATCTCCCAGACTTTCTACATACTGTTTTGGGTGTTTTTTTTGTTGGTTTGTTTGTTTTCTTTTGTTTTTTTAAAAGATGCCACAGCCACATCCATAAGTAGGTTGAAAAACCTGCTGCTGTAAAGAGGGGCAAGATGTTTGTTCAAATTAAAGCATGCTTTCCAAATTGTTAGTTTTGGAAAGTGACGAAAATTGTTCGATGCAGCCTCTCCCACTCAGAAGACAGATAGTTGAGTGGGGGTTTCAGATGCTGTTTGACCATCTGACAAGCACTTGTTGATGCATACTGAGGCCTTTACACAATGTCACCTTTTCCACTGTCTTCATTTTATTCATTTGCAATCTTAAGTCCCATATCCACTCACTGTTAACTCTGTTTTTGCTGTCTTTCCACTCCTAAGGGTAATATCTGTCTCTTTAGCTGCTAAATGCTCCACTGCGGTCATTAGCTAGTCGCCAACTGTGTTTTCCATTTGGTGCTGAGCAGGTAATGCACAGTGTCTTTTTTTTCTTAAACAGCTGCCTGCTGCAACTGAAATCATCAGTATAAAAGCCGTGAAAGTGAACTAAAACAGTAAAGTTGTGAGCTGGACAGTGGAGCAATGAGCTGTAACTCGCTATAAAGTGCTGGAAAGCCAAGGGTGGCTGCAGAGTCGTGATGATGGTGCTTTCAATTTGAGCAGTGAAGAAACAAGTGTTGAAGTCATTTTGTGTGAAGTGAGAAGAACCTCACCAGCTCTAACCTCAAAATCCAAGATGGCCCTGATCGCGCATCAACTGTGTGAAAGCTTTTGTACTGATTTTGTGTTTCATAATGTGTTAATGTGTGTCATATAAGCTACTGGATATATCTATCTATCTATCTATCTATCTATCTAACTATCTATCTATCTATCTATCTATTAGCACTTTGTATCATTATATCAGTGGTACACACAGTTCTGAGCAACTTCTATCTGTGGACATGGTGCTACAGTGTTGTATGTGCAAAATACAGCATAATGCTATCAATAGCTAACCTGGCTGGAAGTGGTTTTCCGACTTGTATTGAAACACAGTCAACTTGGGTGTGTCATTATTCCCAGGTCTGACTTCCAAGGAAAATGGAACATAGGATAATTCTGTGCAGGTTTGTCACTGCAAGCGAAGCCTCTATCATTAAACATTGTCACATTGTTATTAAAGTAAATCTCAATTATTGCAGCTGTAATATCAGTGTACCTCAGCAAAAGAGTAAATGTAAATTTGCAATAACACAAAAAGTATACATTCTAATTTCATTATATATTGTATATCAGGCATTACAATGGCTCAACATTCCATAGGTTATACTCCATAGCTCGTCTTGGAGGTGTAGTGCAGGTTTTTGAAGCAATATTTTTTTCAGCAATGTACTTATTCTTCCTCTCTTGCAATCCTATCTGACTTTTTTGTTCTTTCAATATATTTCATTGAGGTACAGGATGGAATCTCCATGGCAGTTCATGAAATATATACATTGTACAATATGTTGTTCATGACCAAGGAAGTTCATTTCAATCTCCCAAAGTTTTAGAAAACATTATTAAAAGAAACATTCTCCATTTTCTGTCTGTGGCTGTACAAAGTGTGTCCTTTTAGGAGACTCTCTGTGCAACTCCTTCTTTGACTTCCTAATTAGCAAAAACAGAGTGAAACGAAAAAGACCAGCTGCACTAATTGCATTTGGTGATTTTTTTGTAGCCTATTATGCACACATTTATTTATTTATTTTGTGCCAAGGTGGAAGAGACTTTATTTGTATTAACATTTGTTATTTTGATGTTTATCTTCATCTGTGTGTGGACAATATACACTGGAGGTGAGACAAAGGGTAAAGAATATTAAGCCACAGACAAATTCCAATGATCACCTAAATAAAACAATACAGAGGCTAGCAAATGTCATTGTCACCTACATAAGTAAAATGGTTACAGTGCCAGATTATTTATGCATAAACATGTGGGTTGTGCTGTTGCAAGGGATTATGAATGTGAGAAGGATCATAGTGTAGAGCCTCTGGCGGATATCTGAGAAGAACTCTCATCAGAGATGGATGTGGTCAGTGCTTTTGTTTGTTTGTACTTGGATTCTAAGGATGAGAGATGAATGAAGCAGAGACAAAGTAAAGAGGATGTGAACAGAGCATGAGGAGAGGCATGTAAGTGTATTGAGTATGTGTCTGAGCCAAACCTGAACCAAGAGCAAACCCTCCACAGCAACCAACAGCAATCCAATCCCCCAAGCATCACTAAAGGGCGCCAAGTAGGGGCAAAACCTGTCTTGGTATCCCAGAAAGAGCCCCTTTTACCGCTTAACAGCACAAACAACTTCCCAAGACATCACCAAGACATCCCCCTTGAGCAGATATCAATACTTGAGAGACTTTCCATTGTCATACCTGTATAGTATACTGTACATGAAGCAAGCTTAGCTTAGACAAGGTGTAAAAATGACACATTGTGGTGTTAGTTGTTTCCCCCTGTTTCCAGTTGCTGAGTTAAACCAAGCTCAGCAGCTTCATATTTACCATACACAGAATGATATTGATCTTCTCAGGCAGTATCAGGCAGTAAGCAACATTTTACTACCTACATTTGAAAACCTACACTAAATTCCAAAATTATAAAATGAATCACTATTCAGCAGAGACACTTGCACTAAGAATTTTACCATTTAGAGCAAGTTGATGTACTTACTGTGCAAAAGTTTTAGACACTTAAGTTGTTTAGATTCTTATCCATCACAGTACCATCAGGGAGGCATCTGATCAGTCCCAAATTTATTCTGCAGCATGACAACGACCCTAAACATACAGCCAGTACCATAAAGAACTAGACTATCTTCAGACACAAGAATCAGAAGGAGGCCTGTAACAGATGGTATGGCCCCCACAGAACCCTGATGTCAACATCATAGAGTCAGTCTGGGATTACATGAAGAGACAGAAGCAACTGAGATGCCTAAATCCACAGAAGAACTGTTTTAAGTTCTCCAAGATGCTTGAAACAACCAACCTGCCTAGTACAATTTGAAAAACTGTGTCTACTGATGATGTAAAGAGGTGTACTGGTGTTGTTTCAAAAGCCAAGGTTAAACACAAAAGGTAGATGTTGGAGTGGTGGAGGGTAGTGATGCGCGGGTCAGGGTTTTTTTCTAAAGAGTACTATAGTACACCTGTATGAATATGAGTCAATATGAGTTGAATTAGCTAGTTGCCAAACATCTGAGGAATAACCTGCTAGAGGGTTAAGCATGAGTGCAGCACCAAACAAACCAACAAACAGCTAAAGCCTGCTCTAATTAATGCAATACTTTTTTTCAATAGGCTAAATGAAATGAGAGAAATCATATATTCTGACACAGCTGATACCAAGTGCAGTTACAGTAATGCAAGAGGTTGACTGTGCTCTTTTTTATTAACTGTTTGCTGAGGAGTGAAAATGCAAAAATCCAAAGTGAAATAGTGTCTGGATGACAGAAACTGCATAAATGAACATGAGCTGAACAACTGTGCAGAAATACATGATGAAGATTGAAGGGATCATGCAGCAGTACATAACTGGCTCCTAAACATTCTGCATCTGTGCACCTCCTGACATTACTGAATCACTAGGGGCTCTAGTGATGAGATTGCATCACAACTGTTGCAACTTTAACACAGTGAAATACAAGTAATTCCCCAGAACAGCTTTGCCTTTAATTTATCAAAGTGTGCTCGTGTGTGCAGTCATGCATGGATATGAACATGTGTGCACTGGAGGTATATGTGTATGCCTGTGTCTTGAGGTACCTACAATGCATAACAAGAATGTTCCAACTTGCCCCTGATTTGAACCCCCTACATCATGCCTTATTGTCTTCCATGTCTCCTTTTGCTCTCTCTCTCTCTCTCTCTCTCTCTCTCTCTCTCTCTCTCTCTCTCTCTCTCTCTCTCTCCCCCCTCTCTCTTGCTCTCTCTCTCTCTTACACACACACACACACACTAATCAGAGCTAGGCAGCCATTGTAAGAGGCAAAGGTCTGCAAGGCTGTTTGATAGCAGATTAGGCTGGCATGTCAGACAAGGGACCAGACCACACAGGAGGCAGTCACATGCTGAATCTACACACACACACACACACACACACACAGATAAACCCACACCACTAAGGTCAAAGTGAAAAGGCGGAAACTATATGCGAATGCTTTAGCCCACTCTGAAAGAAACTAAATACTAGTGCACACATGTTTTTGGAGTTAGACCCTCCAACTTACATCAACTCTGTTGATGTGGCAGTTTAGCAATTGCAGTTTTAAACAAATAAAGTTCTCTTTGTATAAGAATCAAGCTGTAGCAACTGACAAGTTTCAGGCCAGATGCATACAACAACAGTACTTAATCAAACAAATTGAAATTTGGAGGAAAATGTTTTCAGTGGGTTTGGTAGCAGCTGGAATCAGTCATCACCAATCTTATCATCACTGCCTTTACTTATCTGCAAAAGCAGTGCACTCTGCATTTTCTAATGAGAACAGTCTTCAGCACAGCTGCCACAAAAGCTTTGCCCAAAGGGAATTTGATGTCCTTGTGCAGGAGGTGCAGAATCGGCACAAGTAAATACCCAGCACCTAAATTAACTTGGGGGAGATAACACTTTTACTTGCCTTGGTGTGGAGGTCTAAGGAGAACTGTGGCACTGGGTGAGAAACACCTAAGAAATATTACATGAAAAGTAACACATTGGCATAGCTGTGAGATAGGAGCAACAGAAAACCATGTCATCCACATGAAGGCTTTGAATACTGTCAGTTCATGTGCACATTGCTTGGTATGTACATTATAATAGTATAAACTGGATGCTTATACAATAAATCATGCTCTCTGAGGGTGGGCAGTGCAAAGTACACAAACGCTTGACATTAATATTGCACTGTGGTGCCTGATAATAACTGACACCCCCCTAGTGTGTCTGTCCTAACAGTGAAATTCAGAGCAAGTCAATAAAAAGCATCGGTGTTGAGGTGAGAGCACAGCTTGTTTGTGCCTTGAGCTGAAACACAATTTCACTAAAATCCAAACTGTGTGCCATGAAAAAAGAGAGCCCCTAATGCCATCCATCTTTTCACAATTAAAGCCCAGTTTGTAATTTAAATTCATGAATGTTAATTCCTCTGAATTAAATACTCCTGGAAAGACTTGCTCACTGAGAACTTTGATCCTCTGGATCCATTAACACACTTAAATGCAACTTTCTGTAGAAT
This sequence comes from Scomber japonicus, assembly GCF_027409825.1. Classification (NCBI taxonomy): domain Eukaryota; kingdom Metazoa; phylum Chordata; class Actinopteri; order Scombriformes; family Scombridae; genus Scomber; species Scomber japonicus. The sequence continues at coordinate 16,085,656 of NC_070594.1, read as the reverse complement.
TTTAATTGATGATAACTGTTCTGAGCTTTTTCATATGAACCATAATATCCTGAATGATGCATACTTTATGTGTGGTATTGGGTTACACAGAGGCACTAGTATTTCAAGATTGTTTCTATTTCCATGTCATATAGTATAAACATTTACCCTGATCTGTGTTTGTTCCTTCTGCTGCTGTGCAAAATGTATTTATCTAGCAGTGGGTGAGGTTTAACCATTGTTGAAAGAAGAAGTAGGAAAGACTGAGAGGAGAATTCAAACTGTCTACTTCAAGACAAATATCCAAGAAAAGCACATTGAATGTCACAGTGAAATGTGTAGTGGTCAGGAATAAATCTGGGCCTGTCTCTTAGGCTACGTTCAGTTAAAAGTGACCTGAATCCGATTTGTTCGCTCAAATGTGACCCATACCAGATTTGTTTCTGACAATGTGAACAGCACAAGTCGCATTGAATCTGACATTTCCAAATCCGATTCAGGCCACTTTCAAATGTGGTACTGAATCGGATACATATCGGATATTTTTGAATGCGACTGCAATCTGAACAGTCAGATCGCATTTAATGCGACTTTGACGTTATTCTGGAGCAACACACAGCAACACATTTAAAAGTGTAATAAACAAAAAATCGGATTTGAGCAATAAATTGGAATTGAGCATTAAGGCCTGCGGTGTGAACGTAGCCTTATATTACTGACATTATATGTTCATACTAACTGTTATAATTAGAGTCTCAACTAAGAACATCATAACACTGAAACAAGTTGACTGCATTGTTCTTTGTGGTACCAAATGTTGCATCAGATATGATTTTTAAATAAATAAAGATATTTTCCTGGACTAATGGAAAGATTGACATATCTACCTGAGGCTGTAATCTGATTCACTGATCAGTATCATAATTTGAATTCTTTACATTTTTCAGGTCATTGCACTCCAATATGACCTCTTTCACTCCTGTCCACAGCTCTTCACATGACACTTCACGTTCACGCTAGAAATGGGAAAGAGGATAGGTGAACATGGTGAAAACAGTACATTGGATTTGAGCATCACGTCATGAATGTGTCATCCATCAACAGCCCATTTTGTCAATACTTTTTGCTCAGCCAGAAATTCAGTCAACAGTTTAAATCCAACAACTTAATTCACTGAGATAACAAAAGTAAAGAGGAAAAAAACATACTTAGTGTGTGCTAATGTGTGTGTGCTAATGTGCTGAGAAAATAGGATGATGAATGTGCTTTGGTTCCAACAGCAGAGGAGCATAATCACAGTTAAGGTCACTGATCTACACAAGTTAATTATTTTAACCTTTATTTATCTGGGTGAGGTTTGCTTACACACACTGACATGATGGAGATGCCAGCTGGAAGCTGCAATCCCAGCCAGCCACTGAGCAGTTAGCTGGTTTACTGAGGCATTTGATGCTGTGCTCATCGGCACTTTGGCACATTTTACACCTGACATTATTTGCCTGGATTTCTGTCTCTGAAAAAAGGCATTGGTGTTTTCTCATAGCCACATGCCTGCTTTTTTAAATATGAGTGGTTATGTTAATGTGTTGAATGAATGATATTTTGCATGATTAGGTTTTTATATGTGTCTCTTCATTTTTATTTTCAAACGTGCACATCTGTATTTTACCCTTTGTTAAATTTCTTGGCTTTCCGATGTTAAGCAATAAAAGTGATAAATGTATATGTAATATGTCCCATATTTTCCAAATTCCACAACAGTTGAATCAGGACCCATGTATATTAGGCCAGTGTGTCCAAGGTTGTACAGGTGTAACATTCATGTCTAGTGAGTACACTGTGACATAGGTCCATGGAAAGAACAATTAGTCTAGACCCCAAGAGAAGGAGAAAGTTAACCATTGTGTTTTGACAGCTGTGATCATATTGCACTGCCTGCATTGTGCACAAGAGGAAAAAAAGCAGTCGTATAACATTTTTTGTCCAAGACAGTGACCTCTGTCTGACCTCTTTGACACTGATCCCTCTCTCTCATACTCACACAAACGCACACACGCACACTGACACACATCGTCTGATAGTGTTGCTGATGTTGGCACATTTGCGCTCTGGGACAAGAGCTGCTTCATTGGCACTGATTACCGCTTTATCCTTCCACTGCAAACACCAGCCAACATCACCCTGCATACCAATGGACTACACCAACCAGAGAGAGATAAAGGGAAAGAGGAAAAGAGGGAAAAGAAATTAATATAAGAATGAAAGATGGAAGGAAACAATTTAAGAAAGAAAAAGCAATGAATTAATCAATCTAACTTTATTCATATAGCACCTTTTAAACAAATCAAATGCAATTCAAAGTGCTTCACAAGCAATTGACAGAACATGTCATAACTACAGACAAGGGCCCCCCCCCATCTGTTATAAATCCGCCAGAGGTCCCCAGCTGCCTCTCTGGATGCAAGCTGCACTGTTGCAGCTGCCCTCTATCAGCCATCACCAGCCCTGCTCTATCAGCTCGTTAGTCTGTGGGACTATATATAGAGCCCTTATTTTAGCACCTGGTGCCTTAGCATTAAGTCATACTTCTGAGCGCCAAGCCAGACTTGCTTTAACTAGACTCACGTTCTGTTAAGAGTTTGATTTGTGTCATATGCCTACTATATGTAAGCCTCCAGTACCTGAATCTGCCTCACTCTCATGTCTGCTTTTTGCATTAGGGTCTTCAATCTCCACCAGTGTCATAAAATGTACAAAAAGGTAAATGTGAATTTGGAGATTAATGCACAACAAAAAATTAAAATGAAAAAGAGTTAATTGAATAAGACAACAATAAAAGATGGGTATCCTTTTGTTTAGATAATTAATGAAAGATAATACAAGCAACAAATATATCAACAAACTGAATAAAGATTAAACATTAAAAAATAAACAGATTATAATAAAATGATGAAATGTTATTAAACAAAAATTGACAAGAATAAGTAATTATGATAATAAATAAGAGGGATATAATAATACAACTATAATATTATAAAACACTACATGAAAAGCCAGACTAAATAGATTGCTTTTTAGTTTACATTTAGAGATATTAATATTTTCAGTTCCTCTTAGAACCTCTGGAAGGCTGTTCCAGTGGAGCATAACAACTGAAGGCAGCATCACCGGAGGTCTTTGTTCAACTTAGTGGAACAGATAAAAGAGAAGAACCAGACCATCAGTGGCCTTCTTGGTTCATACACCAAAAGCATTTATGAGAGGTAGTCTGGTGTAAGACCATGTAATGCCCTATAAACTAATAAAATCATTTTAAAATACGAAAACTAGCAGTTAACCAGTGTAAATACTTGAAAATAGGTGTAATGTGTGCCCTTCTTGTGGTCTTAGGCAGCACTCATGAAGCAGAATTCTGGATTAACCGTAGCTGGTTAATTGTATTCTCCGGTAGACCAGAAAAAAGAGCCTGCTAGTTATAAAAGTGGGCATCAGTCCTTCTGTTTTGCTCAGAGAGAGAAATGGCCTCACATTGGAGATGTTCTTTTAATGATATATGCTTTTTCGTGTGACATCCTGCACATGAGCCTTGAAATTCAGTCAGAAATCATTCTTGCCTCTTGGCTTCAGTTGAATCCTAGTGTATTCACTTTTGAGGCCAGTTTCTCTCTCTGAGCCTTTGACCCAATGATCAACACTTGTGTGGTTGAGTTGTAAAAAAAAGAGTCTGTCACATCCAAGCCTTTATATTTGAAACACAGTTAAAAAGTGAGTCCAATGGCCTGGTGTCATCAGGACACACAGCCACATAGAGCTGAGTATCATCAACATAGCTGTTAAAAGAGATACCATGACTGATGTATAGATGAAACATATTAAAATTAACACAGCAGGGTCATTAAATTGATCTTTAGGGTACCTTGGGGTAATCTCATAGTGTTTGGAGGAATGGTCATCTTTAGATTAAAGGAAATTATTCAAACGGTCACACATGCTCAATTTATTTAAGGAAGGCAGCACTCTGAAGGCTTGTTGCTGTTAAGATTTGTTCTGATACTGTTCACTACTTTTAGCAGGATGTGATGTGATGTGGCCTAAAACATCATTGAATCATTTGTAATTTAATGTATGAGTTTAAAAAAAAAAAACTTTTCTCAAAATCTTTGTTTAGAAATGGGAGATTTGAGATTGTTCTAAAATTGCTGGATGTTAAAATATCCAGGTTCCTTTTCTTCAAAAAAAAAAAAAAAAATTCAAGCATTTTAAAATCAGTGGAGAAGACACCAAGCTGTAGAGAATGATTTACTATGGAAAGGGTGTCTTCGGATATAGAATTAAAAATAGTTTTAAAAATGGAGGTAGGAATTGGGTCAAGGGCACATGTGGACAGCTTCAGTTCTGTTACTATTTTCCAGAGAGTTTCAGCATCAACCAGATCAAAACGTCCCAACTCAAACCAGATCTAATGTTGATTAAGCATATATAGGCTATGTATATATATATACACCCACACACACACAGTACATACTGTGTGTTTGTATATACTGTACATGAACGTTAACTCTTGCCATTATAAGTCATATGTTAGAGGAATGTGTGTGGTCAAGGTGTTTATCTTCTACAGAGTAAATTATTTTCACCTGCTTGACTCTCTTATTTTCATTTTGTACTTTCCATGTGTGATGTCTTTGTGTCTTATGTTATTTTTCCTCCCTTTTGTATCTCACACATTTCTGTTGTGTTGGAATGTATTTAAGTAAAGCACTGCCACACCCAGATACACAGACCTGTTTACCTTGTTTATTCACAATCTATCCTTTCTTTACATTTAAAACTATCAAGTTTTACATTCTTTGCAGGCACTTATCCATATCAAACAGCAAAATCATTCATTTTTGTTTAGCTAAATAAACCCACTGTCCTGTACATTTCTGGGACTGTCTGTTGTTAGTGAGAACTGTAACTTTTAAAACAAGAAATACTGTAACACAATCTTCCTCTAAAATTAAAGCTGAATTCATAATAAATAAAATGCATTATTGCAACATTCAATACACTTAGACATTTTTCTTCTACAATCTTACTTTTTCTGGTATGACAATTAGCAGCTAATGTTAGCAGAATTCAATGATGAACTGCTGTCATGTTTTAGCATTTACTATTATCTTGATTCAGTAGGAACAATTTTGTGTGTGTGATAAAGAAATGTTCCTTACCAACTCAAGTTTTTTATATTCATATTGTAAAATTGTGCTGGGATAAGTGGGCTATATACTGTATATCAATTCTATTGACCAGTCCTAGAATCAGGTATTGAAGGCATTTAAGAAATGAAAAGGACCAAAGAAATTACAGATTAAAGGTTACACTTGGGGCAGTCAATAAACCATGTTTGGTGAGCTGAATCTTACCTGATTTATGTTGCTGCACTGCCCATTGAGCCACAACTTTCTGTCAACTCAGCATATTGGACCTTCACACTATGATTTTGTTAACTACATAGGATCACACTGAGTTATAATTCAGCTCTGTCAGTTCAGTACAGAAAGATAGAATTCAGCATGCACACACACACAGGTCTGTGAAAGGTACAGGGCTTTTCAGAGGAGAATGACGGTAGCAGCAATAAGTTGGAGATGGAGAGGAGTTGAATCTGCAGAAGTTAACATTCACGGCCACATCGATGGGCTTCAGATGTGTCAGACGAAGGCCTCCTGAATGAGTCACAGTCCACAGTCTGAGGAGAGCTGATAAGACCTGACAGAAGACCTGCTTTTCAATGAGTGACAGATGGAGTTGGAAGACAACACATGACACACACACACACACACACACACACACACACACACACACACACACACACACACACACACACACACACACAAACACAAACACACACACACACACACACACACACACACACACACACACACACACACACACACACATCAGATAGACAAATGGTGTCTGACAAATAAAGAGAGTTTTGGAGAAAGTATTATTGTAAAAATATCGGAAGATACTATCTGAAACAGTTTATAACACAGAAATGCTTTTTTAAAACTTGTTTTACTCTGAATGTTTCAGTACAAGAATAATGTAAAGATGTGCAGCTTTAAATAACACAAACGTCTAGAAAAACACAATAAAACAAAAACTAATCTGATGAAAAAACTTCAAATTCAAAGTTATTGACAGTAAAATATTTTCACCACATTTTTGGATGAACATTGTTTCATGAAAATGAACACAGCACAACAGATGAAGCTGTTACGTATCACAATGGGAGGGCCGGCTGTATTTGGAGAAGCATGGAGGGAGACTTTTGGAACTGGTGTTATATGGAAACACTTTGCCAATTCAATCCTTCATACTGGCATAATGAATGTTTCGTGACCAAACTATTCCAATTTCCTCCCCTGTTGAATTGCAAGATGTCTTGGGACAGCTTGATACCATAAGTGACTGGCTGGACATGGACCAGGGTCTTTAGGCCAGTACTGTTTAGACATTACTGAACATCTCAACAAAAGATACACAGTTCCAACAAGGCAACTTTAAGGAATAATTCTCAGATTGCTTATGCCCTGTCCAAATCAAAAGCTAAACCCTTGCCTTTATACCTTACAACATTCACCATCTTTAAGCATGACTCTCTTCGTGCTTAGACAAACAGCTGTTGCTCTGATATGATGGCAACCATCATTCATGGCACATGGCTGGGACAGCCTAACTGATGGCTCGGAGGATTTTTGCCATTTATGGTTATTTATACTGTAATTTGGGCCCATGTTCAGTTGTTCATATGTAAATCAAAATTATGAGTGCTGACAATGAGGAGAAACAAGACAGAAATAGATTTTAGCATATTACTGTAAGAGCAAGATAGCAGTTTATTAACATAACACAACATAGCCTGGCAGAAAGTTATATAAAATAAGTGAGTATAGGAAAGTATAGCATAACATAACATGGTAATGTTACATACTATAGCATAATAATCAAAAGAGAATTAATAGCCATAAATTCAGAAGGTATTTCACCATGTGTACCCAATATATAAACCATTGCCTAAGTCTCTGAAGCTATGAGCAGACAGAACGTCCTTTTTCCCAATGGACACGGATTCACCAAAACATAACATTATATGACAAAACATATCATAACATGACAGGCATTACATAGCATAGCATAGCACAGCATGTCATAACATATACAGCACAACATAATATAGCATAACATTGTATAACATGAAACATAAAATATAGTATTGTATAACGTGACCTAGAATATCATAGCATAGTATAATATGAATTTCCATAACATGATAGCATAGCATAACTTAATTTCACATACCATGCTTTTGAACAACTATCTTACAAAAACGTCTTCCTGAAAAATATGAAAAAACTAAATTGAACCACAATACTGTGGTTAAATAATGATTTAGTTGTTTAATATAATTTTCATTCATGAATGCCACTAGAACTGTGCCAGTATACAGTTTTGTACTATGATTGCTTATTATACAGTTTAACCAAGCAAAAACCCTCAGCCTCATGTCTCCCCTTTCCCACTAAGATAAAGACTATGTTCAGTTCAAGAAATAACACCCCAGAGGAAAGTCTGCACCGTGATTATAGATATGATGATGATGCTGATGGCTACCATCTGTAGCACATAAACACCTACAATCACAACAAAAGACATCCTGGAGGGTGTAATTGCCTTTATAATTGCATTTATACATTGTTTTTCGACACAAGTGGCACCTGATTCTTATGCGCATAACCCAAAACAACAACAATTAAATGTTTGACAAGCTTTACCCTGCTGTGTTAATATAAGGATGAACTGTAACAACATTTCAGTCAAAAAATAATAATATAATTTCGATATATATCCACCAGATATATAAGCAAAAAAAAAAAAAACAACATTCATCAACAGCATATTCCAGTTATAGACACATGTGTTACAAATAATTGTCACCCAGTATTTGCATATGTCTTTTCATGTACCATGACACAGAGACAGAGGAGGTCAATGTTGTGTAATTGTGGATGCAGCTGCAACCTTCAGAGACACATGATTTGGCTTTTCTGCTGCCTGTTCTGTTTTGACTCTCTGAATATATCTCAAAATTGTTTTTACACTGGGCAACAGCTCTCCATAAACAATGAAAACATGGTAACTAGGCAAGCTAATTTGATTTAAGGTGCCACATATTCACTCCCACAAATGATTCAGTGATTCAGTTTCCTATTAGGAGAAGCTTTTTGTGGTGGATCTTCTCTACGCTTTTCTCTCCATCACAAAATAGTCAGAATAGGAATGCAGAAAACACAGCTTCTACAGATAAAAGAATACATTACAGAGGATTTTATGGGTTGTGACTGAGGGTACACCACTTCATTGCTCCACCAGGGCGCCACAGTTTCACCACTCACCTTTGACCACAGGCTTCCCAAACATCAGTCACCCCATCATGTATGCCTTACAACAGGCCATTGACTCAGACTTGTGCTGTCCACCACTAATAACAATGCTTAGTTTTTACCTGACACTGCTCTGTAGCCGACCCAGCTCTCTGACCTCCCCTGGAAAGGCACAAACAGAAAGATTATTTTCCCTGCAGGGATCAATAGAGTATTACAAAAAAAAAAAAAAAAAAAGCGCTTACAATGTGTTTTCTACTACCTTGGTTTTTATACACATGAGAAAAGAAAGAAGTCTTTTAATAATTTAATAATTTGGTGATTTAGGGGATAGAATGCCACAAACATATAAAGTGATATACAGTATGCAGGTGATGTAGGCCTTTAAAATGTTGATATGACAGGTTGCCTTTTTACTGTGTGCTGACATCAGCATTTACAAATACTGTAACACACAAAAAACAGCAGCCAATCAGACACCAGCAGCTCTACACACACACATGCATAGTGCTGCTATGAATTGGCACACCTTGCCTCTCAAGGATTTATAACTTGAATTTGTACTATTTCTTCTAAAAAGACACACACCCTTTATGTTACATGTATATAACCAAAACTCTCAGTCTCACACTCCATAAAACTATAGTCAACAACTGAAAGTGAATGCATGCATGGGCACAACAGTGCAGCACACATTATGGAACTGTATGAAATGTCTATTTGGGTATGTAGGCTACAGAAGACAGGAAGTGAGATTGCTTTCATAACATGTTTGGTGAAATGCATGTGTGTATTTGTTCATGTTTGTATGTGTTGCAACCAATCGAGACACACAGACACATTGATGTTGGAATACATGTGTGCATATATTTGCGGACAGTTGAATAAGTGTGTGTATGTGTGTCATTCTGTTTTATCTGCACGGTATAGTGCTGCAGAGTATATGATTTAGTTAGTAATTAGGGAATAGAGACGTATCCAATTATTGGGGTTGTGAAATATCACCCTGTCTCAGTAGTTATTCCAGTACCGTCTGCACCCTGTCTTATTATTACACCAGCTGCATATATGATTAGGTGTGTGTGTGTGTGTGTGTGTGTGTGTAAAAAAGAAAGAGAGGGAAGGAAACAGAGAACGAGAGAGAGAGAGAGAGAGAGAGAGAGAGAGAGAGAGAGAGAGAGAGAGAGAAGAGAGAGAGTACAGTATGTGTGTGTCCAGAAAAGGCGGTGTCTACAAAAGAAACTAATTTCTGCTCATTGTAGATTATAGGTGGCAGAACCACATGCCTGCAGGAGCTGCAGCCAAAGCCATTGCTGACAGTCCCATGACATTGTGTGTGTGTGTGTGTGTGTGTGTGTGTGTGTGTGTGCGTGTATGGGTGTGTGTGTGTATGTGTGTATGTGACATGCGCACAGCTGCATGACTGTGTGTGTGTTTGCGTGCGTGTGTGTATATATATATATTTGTGTGTGTGTGTGTGTATATGTATACATGTTTATGTGTGGGAGAGAGTGTAAATCTGCACAATCACCTCTCACCTAATGAAAAGCCACCCTCCATTCTGCCTGTCACCAGTGGAAACAAATACCAGGGACTGTTTTATGTCAGCAACTGGAGAGCTGCTATCTCCAACCATCTGGGAGAGAAAAAGAGAGATACTCTGAGGAGCTCTCCGAATGCTGCCAGAATGCCTCCAATGTGGAGTGAGACAGAGAAAACATTCATTCCTTATAGAGGGGGTCTAATATAAACGGCTCGATGGCTATCTGCTCTGGGCAGTGGTGATGAAAAGAGACATGCCTGCAGATTGTTAGATGACATAATTGTACTCGCATTTATCTTGCATGCACAATATGAAGTGTAGAATATATTATGCATGCAGAAGTGAGTCATAGGCTAAAATTGATTTCACTTAATTTCAGTCAGACTTTGTTCTGTGACACAACATCAAATCAGAAATAAATATTATACACTTTGTGTTAATCTCCCTGTGGAGTCATTTGTTTTGGTTTGTTTTGTTCCTACCTTGCACACAAACTTACACCTCCAGTCACTTCAGTCTCTAGGACACACACACAGACACACACACACACAGACACACACACACACACACACACACACACACACACACACACACACGGGAGAACAAGTAAAGCATGTGGAAGTAATTTACAATTCACACATGGGAACTGGGGGACAGAGCATATACTAACATAGTCAGGAAGGTGGGGATACATTTGTCATGTCCTGCAGCAACAGTGCGCATTTAGGCTGCAGTTCTGGAGCAGTGGAAATGTTTATAGCACATCAGAGCAATAAAAGCTGAAAATTCTCTCCTATGCTCATCTTGAGATATGCTGGCGGTTAACATTGGTGATTGTTGCCTTGAACTTGCATACTTGGACTCCGCTGATCATGTAGAGAATTCCACAGCTCTCTGACAACAAAAACCATGCCACGGTAACAGCTGCCTATCGCCGCCAGCCGCCCTACACACATCTGATTGGATCCTCTGATTAACTGGCATTTTCCTCTGAGGTTCCCATTCGCTCGTCGATAATAGACCCGTGACTGCCGACCACTAAAACCCACTGAAGGCGGAGCGCACCGGCCGAGGCGGAGCTCTCCTTGGTACTTAAATCGAGCTGGTGCTGAAAGAAGTGAAGGACTAGCACGCACGACAGCCGGAGCTCCCGGTGCGCGGTGCGAAGAGTTGAGAGACAAGTGTGAGAAGAAAGAGCAAAGTAGAAACAGAAAGAAGGAGAGCAGTGGACCGTGCCGCCCACTGTTCTAATGGACCATAAGGATATTTAACCATTTGCCCTGGAAGCGCACAGGTATCCTCTTTTTCTCCCGTTCTTTTAATATTTTTCACCGTGCGTAAAGACACAAGACTGGCCTTTATTTACTGTGGCCCATTCACTCTCTCTTAGCTACTGCTACAAGCCTCAGACAAATTTTCCCTCTTTTCTCTTTCCTTGTTTTTTTTGTCTATGCGGGAAACACAGGCTATTTTTACATTCCACTGGAATTAATGATTGACCAATGGGTGTGAAGGGAGCAAGGAGCAGTGGATCATTGATTATGTTAGTGTACTCTTTCAGCTCAATAACAAGAGAGAGCTTTTGCCCCTTTTTATAGGTGACTGCTGAGAACTGTTGAGTGCTTTCTTCGCCTACTCTCTTATCTATTGACAAAAAGCGTGTGTGCATAATGTGTGTTGTCTTATGAAAAGTGAATGTGCTTAACGGCGCATTTTATGCCACTGACATCTCTTTCTATCTCTGTCCATCTCTCCTCCTTCCCTCTAACTAAGACACCGCAGTCCATGCCTCTGCCTTGCCAGGTCATTGATGGGAAATCAACTGGATCGGATCACCCACCTCAACTACAGCGAGCTGCCCACGGGGGATCCGTCCGGGCTGGAGAAGGACGAGCTTCGGGTTGGCGTCGCCTACTTCTTCTCTGACGAAGAGGAGGAGGTGGACGACCGCACTCCGTCCGACTGCGGCTTCACCAAGGACCACAGCCCGGCCGAGGAGGGACCCTTCTCGGTCAGCGAGGTGGAGTACTCAGCATTCTGCGCACAGGAATGCATCTTCTCCAAGCTCCGGGAGAACGAGGACTTGAATGTGTACTCTGCCAAAACTTTGCTGACTACGTGCAAACCGGGGGACCTGCTGGAGCTGGTGTGCACCGCACAAGCCCCCCACTGGGCCATTTACGAGCATGACGACCAGGTCATTCATCTGCACAAGGGCGAGATCCGCAAGGACAGCCTGCTTGAGATCAGCAACGGTCGCCACGGGAGGATAGTCAACAATCGGTACCGGTATCGGCCGCTACCCCCTGACCTGGTGATGCAGAACGCAGTAGGACACCTGGGTCTGAGCAGCGAGGAGATATGCTGGACCAACTCGGAAAGTTTCGCAGCCTGGTGCCGCTTTGGGAAACGGGAGTTCAAAGCCGGGGGAGAGGCGCACTCAGCGGAGCAGCAGTATTTCCTCAAAGTGCATCTGTCCGGCAGCGGGGTGCACACTCTGGTCTTTCGCAGCCTGGAGGACATGATTCGGGAGAGGAGGCGAGTGGACGCCAGTGGAATTCTCAAAGAGCTGTCTTTGGTTAACGGGGGCAAGGAGTGATCAGGGATTCCGTTTGATATCCTCTCCCCCATCCCTCTCTCTCTGCCCCCCCTGCCTCCTCTTGCCAACGCGCACGGACGCACATTTTTGCGCACAGACGCGCACACACAAACGTACTCGCACACACACACACACAAGCACTCAGACGCACACATGCAAGGACCTGTTGGTTTTGGACTGTCTGCATGTCACGGATGGACCCCGGGCTGCGTCTGGACCACGGGTGCACAGTGGAATTTCCATCAAATTGCAGAATGTTGAAAACTGAGAGATAGCGGCCATAAAAACAGACAACGCCCCTGAAATTCGTGTTGAGTGGAACACACGATTTCGACTAAACCCATTGCCCCGAACAGCGAAATCACCTTTAATACCCCCACATTGCGCACAGGCTCGGTTTGGTTTTCTGTTTAATTTCTCGGGATAATGGATTTGGCCCCTTCTCTGCATAGGGCGCCTGCTGCGGCAGACCAGACGGTGAGAGGGAGAGATTGGGGGGGTGGGGTGAAAGATAGGATCTGGGACGGCTCTCGAAAAGTCTCCCTTCTATTTTTTTACTGTTAGCTTTAAGACCGGGACTGACATAACACAGATCCAAGCCACTAATTCATAGACCTCTGACAGTCCCAGATGGTTACGCAGTTGCCTAAACAAAGCATTTGGCTTGTTCAAGCTCCCCTTTGCCATATCAAGAGTATTGTCATTTCACAATGCTGTCATCCTGCTCCACAGCACTGGATGTATGTGTAAATTGTGTTCATATATTGATTTCAATTTGAGTCCCTTATTTTTGTATTTAAGTTTAGTGGATTTAACCCTGATCTCTTTTTTGGTTCAAATAAATGGAGGTTGAAATATGAAAATAATCGCTTGGTCTAGCAGGTGTTGTTTGAGTTTTGCTCACAATAAAAGCTTATGTGGTCAAACACAACACCTTACACACAAAGCATGATCTCTCACTCACTCTCACTCTTACTCACATGCACACACAGGGATGTATGAATTATTGATGTTCCAGTGCCTCCTGACCTGCCTCAAGCCAAATAGGCTCCATATATCTCCACAGTATTTGGAGGCAGTAAAATGGTCATCTGCATCAAACCCGTAACGGCTTTATGAGAAATCCATATGTATCTGGGAGCTACAGTATATAGGCAGCTGTATAGAGTCAATGGAAACATACAGTACTTGGCCAAAGGCTATATTTCCTCATGTGGCTTTTATCCTGCTAGAATTTAGACATTCACAGTCATGTTGATCTCCTGATTGTACATATTTCCTACCTCATAAGAACAGCAGTCGGCATTACTTAAGTTATGTTGGCATCTTAGGGCAGATTGCACATCTATATAATGTCTATCTCGAGGAAAAACATTGTTTTGTTATGACAGTAGTAGTAGTCTGCAGTGGCTTTATGTCTGGATTGATGTTATTACTCTTCTTCTGTGAGAATTAGTGTCTTCCTTGCGGTCCTTTGTAGTATCACTGAAAGTGGGAACAATCAGCCTAAAGACGTCCGACTACCTTCGCTTGTCTCCTCTTCATAGCTTGATGGAATCTGAAAGGACCATGAAAAGGTTCTGCCATTATGTGTGTCTTTGTACAGGCTGTCAGCCTGCTACAGCTGTGATTCATTGTTGATTGTATAGATATGTGAATGACACATGCATACTAGTGGATCTGAAAGGGTTCTTTAAATGTTATATTACAATAATAGAGCTCATCTGGTTGAAGCCCAACCTCCAGATGCAAAGACTTCAGGCTCATGTGTCTCAGTGTTGACATAAATAACAGCGCCTCAGGTGATTTGGATTGATCCAACTAGAAGGGAGCGGTAGACAAAGAGTTTGTGGATGTGTGCGTGCATGCGTACACATGTGTGTGTGTGTGTGTGTGTGTGTGTGTGTGTGTGTGTGTGTGTGTGTGTGTGTGTGTGTGTGCACATGTGCGTGAGCGAGAGAGCATGAAGAGCAAGCAGGGATTTACCGTGTGTGTCTCTGGTGGTGCTGATTCTCTGTGATGCTCAGCTTTGTGTAGGCTGCACTGACAAGTTAAATTAGACACAGGTCCTCTGTCCATTGTGTGTTTTTTAGTGTGCAGATGTTGCAATCTCACCCCTCAGACAGTTTTCATGTCAAAATACAGACTAATAAGGCTTCTCCTTGTAATCTTGTAAATGTGCCTTGAGAAGATTTTCTCCTCTGCTATTGACCCAAATCCTTTATTCTATTGGCTTTGCTCTGAATATATTGACACATTTCTTCTCTTGTTTCCTTCTTTTCCTTTTACTCTATCCTCTAACCTTCTATTGGCCAGTATTTGTCTGCTCTTGCTCTACATTCCTTTATTTTCATGAACTCTGTTGCTCCAAAGCTAAAAAAAACAGTTTTTAAAATGAATTCCAGCATAGCTAAACCACAGCTACATCATTTTCATGTCCAATACCCACTCCTATTTTAAAAATGGAAATGATGTTTTTAGAGGTGTTCAAATTGATGTTTTGGTCATATTTTGTAAAACATTTCAATAATCCAATCATGTCATTCTTGTTAACAAACCTCTATTCTGGATGGATTAGACAAACATCCTCTGCTGTTGTTTTATCTCTGCGTTTTCTTCTGTTTTTCCCGCTGACTCCTGTTCTGTCTGTTTAGTACATTTTTAACAGGCTCCATGCTAAATTGAGTTTGCCCCAGGTGGGCGAGTGTGTGTTTGCGTCAGATGTCTCCTGTGAGTTTGAAAAATCAGGGTACTGGGGCAGCTGGTGTTAAGAGTTTGTATGTGTGTTTGTGGTCTGTAACTAATAGGCCTCAGAGAAACGATTTACTAGTGTGTGTGTGTGTGTGTGTGTGTGTGTGTGTGTGTGTGTGTGTGTGTGTGTGTGTGTGTGTGTGTGTGTGTGAGAAAAAGGCAGCTCCAGGCAGATAATGCACAACACATTGTTAGCTTGAGGAGAAGCTTCTGCCATCTGACATGACATTGTATGTGTGTGTTTGTGTGTGTATGCATGCCTATATACCATATGTGTGTGTGGGGGTGAAAGTGTGAGACCTAACTACCAAAGCTGTGAGTGTCAGGTTGTTTGTGCGAGCACAGAAGACTCAGTGTATAAATATATATTTTACCCATATGCTATGTACATGTATATTCATGAGGGTCTGCATCTTTGTATCCATCATCGACCGTGTGAAAGTAAACACTGTTACTAGGGAAACTCCAGCCACTGTCGTACTGTATATCCACCAAGGTCCTTTGTCTGCATGCATGTGTGTGTGACTGCGTGTGTGCAAACCCTCCAAAGCCCAAAGCTAGTTGTTAGCCTTAATAGCTACTCATGTAAGACAAACATATGACAGCAAAATCCCTCTCTCTTTCTCTCTCTCTCTCACACACACACACACACCAACATTAACTCGCCAGTTGTTTTTTTGTGAAGTCTTGTGGATGTATTCAATTCACATAGCGGTTTATTTCCCATGTGTGTGAGTGCATCTGGACAAAAGCTCCCTACTAGCCCACTGCCAGCTACATCAGTGGTCTCAGAGGAGATGTTCTGGGGAGGAGGGAACAAGAAAGAATATCCTGCACAATGCCTTTAAGAGGATCTCCCTCTAATCTAGACACTGGCCTGGTCTCTCAGTGGACTTGACTGTCTTGCTTTCCTCTTGTGCCGCACTTTAGGATGGGCGGTGTATTCAACAATGACTATACAGCTGGTGATGTAAATGTGACAGTGGTTAATGGGCTTACATACTGTTAAACCATTGGTTACAGTGTTTCCCTCTAGACATCTGTTCTTAAAATGTGTGCATACATCACATGCAGTATATGTTTGAATGTGCACCTACATACTGAGATTTAAAACTGATTACATGCTACAGCACATTTGTAATTTGAATTACAAGTAGAATTTCATATCAATGCCCTCAAAGCATCAGTTTTGCAAAAGACTGATTAAATCTGCAATAGATTGGTATAAACAAGAGGAGTCAGAGTTAAATTAACTCCATATTGCTGGCATTTGGATAGTGAATACACTGTGAAGTCAATTCCCAAAAATGTGCTATTTACTTTGTTTACGTAGCTTTTGCTAAAAACTGCAGTGCCTAGCTGTTTCAGAAATGTGTTAGCCTTAAAATTAAAGTATGTATCTGAGACCTATTTTTTTTTAAGATTTATGACTTTTCTAAGAACCAGTGGAGTTAGACTTAGACTAAGCTCATTGTTTGATTTTCATGTGATTTGTTGACAATAACAAAAATATACAATATCAGCAGCTGTATTCTTTCATGACAGAAGCACACTACAAAAAAAGCTGAGAGCGAATAAAAAATGCAGCACACTATCAGTCACTTCTATTGTCAATTTAAGATGAAGATAAGTTTCAGCATATGAAGGTCTGCCATGCCAAAATGTTGTACCGAAAAAGTGAGTACAATGGCAGACAATAATTGAAATAACAACATGTCTGAGACACACAAAAGGCCCAAAACTACTACAAAATCGGCTCCACATCAAGATAAACTTTAAATTCAGTTCCACTGAGTGTGTATGTGTAGGTTAAAGTGGTATGGGGGGTCTCAGGTTTTCTAACACTTCACAAAGGAAGGGAATGCACGCACGGTTGGGACATATGGTAGTAGTTTAGTATTTGTACTGCTCTATTCAACATGCTTCCAATATAAAACAATTGTTAAAGTATTCCTATTGGAAACAACCTGGATGCAACACTAGTCGTTAGCTCCACCCAGCTTGAGGCAGTTGGACTAACTGACATGCAAATAAAAAGCCCTGTTCAAACAAGATCCTTTGTCTGCACCTGGCCCCTGTGAATTAAGTGATGAACTCTGTCAAAGTGTGTTTGTTCAGTTCAAATTCAGTATCCAGCATGACATGCATTTTAGAGTTTATGCGTATTTTGCACTGCAGTTATGTTTCTTGTACCTATAGCAAGGTAATATTTTAGCCATAATCTTACTCAACCAAGCTGTTTTCATCAAGTGTGGATTTACTTCATATATTTCTCCATGTTTTGGTTGGGGAACTATATTGAATGATCTTAAGGGGACATTGCCTTCAAACCATAGCATCATGAAGTCAGTATTATCATTATCAAGCTCTTTCAATAGCATTGTTTTTCTGGTAAATTCTTTAAGGGAAGTAGCAAAAACCTCACATTTAGGTGATAAAACACACCAGCAGTATTTTCCTACAGCCCATAAATTTTATATTCTAAGGACAGGTGTTCCAACATTTGAGTGTGCTCTGCTGAGTTTAGGGCCTGAATTGCCTCAGGATATGTGCTCTGCCACAGCTGCGCTGCTCTGTCCTCAGAGCCTCTCCACCTCTGTCAGGAGACAGTGACTCCTAAATGTCAGTAGAATATAGTCAACAACTACATTTTGTATAAGTGCACCTTTCATTCATTCACTTTAAAGACATTACCTTTATGTTTACTCTCACCAGCAAACAGCTTTCAACAGGAAAGAAGGAATCAGCTATCGTGAGGTTTAGATATTTTGAGGATGACATTTGTGAGGTGAAATCTAATTTGAAGAGAATAAAATGAAAAAAATGACTGCTGAAGTCATTTCCTATTCACAAACACTTTGTAAATGTCTTAACAAATTTGGTGACAATAAAACATTTATGCAAACTGAGTTTTCATGAAAACATTCTTAAGAAGAGAGTGCAGTTTAAATTCATTTTATTAAAGATCACAAGTCACTTTAGCTCCCTTATTGAGGCAGCCGGGGTGTGGCGTGTAGCTCAAAGACACTTTAGCAGATCTGCCAAAAGGCTTGATTGTGGGTTAAAGGACAAATATTGTACCCATCAGTCCACTTTGCTGCCCCCACTGTTTTATGCATGTGGCCCCATCCTCCTCTTCCTCACTTCTTAATGAGTGAGAAGAGAAATTGCCCCCGGGCTGTGGCCCAGTGCAATTACAGTTTGATTAATGGGAAGGACCTAACATAGCCCCATCTTTCCGTCTCTGTGGTTTTAACCCTTCTTAAAAAGTCACGGGAAAAGGTTACTGTAAATGTCATTATGAGCATTTCACAACCTCCTGGCTGCCCTGCTCTGAATAAACCGCCGCTAAATGTCATTCTCTTAACATTTTGTCATGTTATCCTCAGAAGTGTTTCCCCAGTAAAGGTTTATATTTTACATTTCATAACATTATTCTTTGCATCTGAAATTTCCCATCTTTTACTATTGCACAATGTTGAATAATGTCCTTAGCGATTTCATTTTCAAAGAAAGAGTTAGAACAAAGATCCTTGATTTCTTTCCCTTCTCTTTAGGGTTTAATACTGCAGAAGTTCATGCAAGGACGTTGGTAATCTCTCTCACTCTCTCTCTGAATAAGAATTTAGAAGTGGTGCAAAAAACAAGCATGTGGTCATCTGACAGCCAGTGTGTGGCCTGTTTAGACTATTTAAGAGGTGAGAGAATAAGCATACAGCTCATCCAGGCACGTGTTTGCATATTTACGACCATTGCTTATTCCCTGCTCAATACAGCAATGTTTGTGTGGGGGGGCTGGATAATAAAAATAAGATCTCAATAATTTCAAGTCCTTTGACAACATACTGCAAAGGTCAATATTTATTCACTGTCTCCATAATGGCTTTACAAAAGGACTTTTGTAATCAGCACAATAATTTATAAGGCTAGATGCAAAATTACTTTTTTACTTAAGTAACAAGCAGAGTGCCTCAAAATCAGGTGCAGATTAAATGGATGTATGCATCTGCAAAGTACTGTTATAAATCATGAACACTGAAATAATCAAAGCAAGGTGATAACTTACCAAACACAGAGTGCAACTTGTAGACTTGGCACTTTCTTCCTCTTTCTTACTTAAACTTGCAGGACTGGATTCCTTCATTCCAAAACACAACAAAACACACTGCCATTAATGACCACTTAATGACAAGACAAGAATCAAATCAAGTGTAAAGAGAGAGAGACAGAGAGAGAGAGAGAGAGAGAGAGAGAGAGAGAGACAGAGAGAGAGAGAGAGAGAGAGAGACAGAGACAGAGACAGAGAGAGAGAGAGAGAGAGAGAGAGAGAGAGAGAGAGAGAGAGAGAGAGAGAAGGTGGACCAGGACTTATCTGTCATCACTTTACCATAGTAAATACATTTTTTACATAATGAAATAAACCAGGATAACCAACATGTGCTCACCTGTTCATTAGGTCAAAATTGATTTTTCTGTTAACTCACTCGTGGTCATGATTGCACTGAATGCCTTGGTTGCATGCAGTCTTAACCTGTCATCTAAACATGGCAGTAAAGGAGATTAGATACATATGCAAAATTATTTAAAATCATGGCAATATTGATTATTTCTTCTTACAGATGAAGAGTTTCATAGCTAGCTTGTCAATAACGGCACTAACACTCATCTATTAGTGTTGATGTTGTTTGTTGCCAATGAAATCTTTAGAGACAGACAGACACACACACACATACACACACACACACACAACCAATTTCATTATTTAAATGCAGCATGCACCATTTAAATGTAACATGGAGCATCTGTGTTTGGGCGTCTGGGCTCTGACCTCATCGCTCCCCACAAGGGAACATTGATCTCACACAGCAGGGAGCAGTGGAGGCTGATTGCAGCCGCTGTGGGGCTTTCCTGCTTTGAATGGTTCATGGGATACAAGAATGCCCACTTTTCATCTTCTCTATTTTGCATCCTTTTTCCACTGAAATAACTTTTCTGCAGATCGATTTTTTAAAAACGTAATAATAATTGTAATCTTAAAAATAATTATTTTTTCATACTCATTTGGGTTTGTTTTTTTAATCTAGAAATTGGATGTTGTCTAAGAAAAATCAAATCCAAGAACTGATGTCGATTTAACTGTACAACTATGTTTAATCTATACATGAGACAGAAGTTCATTTAATATTTTCAGTTTAATTAGAAAACTTGATTGGTTGGGAACATGCAATACTCACACACTCAAACACACACTGTAGCAACTCTCCCAGCTGGTCTGGAAGCATCTGGGAATCTCCTGGGAGAAGTTGTTCAACAAAAGTTGTCTGGGTTGCTCTCATTTTCCTTTCCTTCATTTCTTGAATTGGATCTGGATAAGCAGCTCGAAAATGTAAGCAATTAAAATATATAACTGACATATAAATATTGCAAATCTCTGCCATTAAAACAACTTAAATGTCACGCTGTCACAAAGGCCTGGAAACATTTGTAAACTGTTCGTTGTCCTCTCTTTCTGTCATACTTGGACATAGACTCCTCTACACTACTTCAAAATGACACTTAGCGTCAAACATGGAAATGCCTTATTACTTGTGTTACCAAGCTTCACTTCTTTACTCAAAGGGGGCCTTGTGTGTTTCAGCCATTTCCCAGTACCCCACACACATTTTCTTTTTCTCGTGTCCAAACCATTTGTTCTACCATATCAGACAGCACGTCCCCCTGAAGATGAAAATGAGTGGGTGTAGTCACAGGACAACAGGCCACGGCACTCAAAAGACATCAAACTACTGGATAGAGCAATATCCTTTTTGTTTTGGCATGTTGTTGATTCACTAACAACCACAGGGTTTTGTCCATGTGTATTTTTCATAACATGAATAGGCACTGCAGTGTCTGAGAAAGATTTAGTCACTGCAAATAGTCCCTTATGTCTGTCAGTACATACGGATGGCAGATGATGAAGAGATGGGACATCTAGTTTGTTGTCAGAATGTTTCCTCTGAATGTGAACTTTTAGGTTTCATACTTTAATACTACATTGCATTACAGCAGGTTGTCTTTCTGGGAACTTCCCAAAACCTTTGAAATATTATGCTTGTGTGAAGGCATCCAGCTGGCTGGAATAGAGGCATATGCACTGTAAACAGGATACAAACAGTGCAAGGAGTAATGAGATAAATATTTAAATGGTATCAAAATGATGTTACTATAATAATGTAACATAATAATGTGGGCAGAATAGGATGACAGAAGTACTGCAGAAACAATAATAATACTCAAATTGGTTCTGCTTTTATCTTAAGTAGGCATATAAATTAGGGAGAGAGCTGTTTTTTCTAGGCTTTTCAGTGGTAGGCAAGACCTTAGTCAAAGACTCCAATAAATAAATGAAAAAAATTAGAACTTCCCAGAATTATTCAATGCACTGTGGGAGGTAGGTTTTATAGAATCTGTTGTGTGCAGCACATCTGAACATCCATGGCCTGTAATGGTATGAAAAATAAATATATCATGTATCGGACTGACTTCTCTTTTATGCAGGACACCAAATTACCATTGAGGCTTAGACCAAGGCAACTTAATCTAATAATCAAATAATGTAATGTAATTTGTAGGTGGGAGCAGGGCAATGAAAACTTAAATGCAGGTGGGAGCAAAACAAAATATTACCCTTTTTTTTTTAGAAAGCAGGATTTAAAAATCTCTCTCATGCTGAGATCTAATTCAACTCTCTTTTCTGCTTTATGGTGGGTGGCAACCAACTGTATCAGTCAATGATGTTACAGAGAAATTAAAAGATTAAAAAATTAAAAATTAAAAAGGCAGGGCATTGCTGTTCTATGTAAACCAATGATCTACGTGGGGGGTCCTGTCCCAAAGCTCTGTCATCAGAACCATCTCTCAGAGAGTGAGGAGCAATAACACTAATTTCCCAGCTGGGGAGAGCTAAAATCATAGCCTACAGGTGGTTGCTGACATGGAGGTGGGATTTTCAACATGCTACTGTATATGAATGGCGGAAGCAGAGGAAGCTCCTAGCAACACATAAGTGTATGATTGTGGCAGCAGGCATGCAGAAAAGTGTGAGCAGAGCACTTGAATACACCGTCATGAATCAGGATTACAATAGTGTAATGATACAATATACAGTATGTTACAATGAGGGGAGTAAGGCCTGTGAGTGGAGCATTTGGGCTATCTGAACTAGCTCGCAGGCTTCATTTCCTGGGGGAGTTGATGAGTGCTACTTTAACACAGACATACAGACAAGGAACACTCATACCCTTATCCAGCATTAAGCACTAACTACAGTAAATTCAGTGAGCCAGCTCCCTCCTAGCAGATTTTTTAAAATGCAGCAGAGGACATGACAGGAGGAGAACTGTAGGGGATGTGGCCTGGTTACTACGTATGTGACTGACTACTGTTCAGCTTAGCATGAACAGTGTTGGTAGTCAGAGCTAACCAGCCATGAGCAGCTCCATGTCCACACTGGAAACACAGAGATTCACAAGTGGAACATTCATGTCCCTTTGTAAAAGTTTCTGTGTGGTAACTTTGTTGTTGCTGAGCTATGGGGGAGTGTCAGTATGTAGCTGTTGGGGTGTTGAATTTCATGACGTAGATAAGTCCTCTATGTCAGCATTGGCCTTGTAAGGTTCATGGCTAATTTAAAATAGTAGATGGCGTGTTGAGCCATTTTCAACCCACAAAATGCTGATTTTTGCAATTTTGGTGTAGTCATATAATTTAGCTTACAGCTCATAAAATATATTCAAATGTGCATTTCCCTTTAAAGAGGTTACTATTTTTGACAACAATTGTTCCCTCACCCATATTCCTACTGATGACACAAACACCTGCTAAGAAAAAAACAACACTGATGCTTTCAGTGATGTGTCTTATAAAACACTCACAAATTGCTGCCTCCTTTGGTATTTTTCTCATCTTCTGATTCCTCCACATTCATTCTATTCAGTCTATCACTTCTTGTCTCCTCCGGTACTCTTCAGTCTCTCACTCTCACCTCAGTGACCCATGTAGGATTTTCTATTCTCGCCCACCATCACATCAGATCTGGATCAGAAAAAAAGGAACAAAAATAGGAGAACAGACTCTGCTTTTACTTTGGCTCCACCACCCCTCTTCAGTCTGTCTGCATTCCTCCAAATAGTATCATGTGTTTTTAATGTATTAATGTGTTTTAATAGACATTTCTCTGAGCATCACCAACTTGGAAAACACACAATTTTTGGCAGACTTTGCAGAAAACACAGAGACAGACACACAATTACACTAGAAATGAAAATATACAGTATTAACACAGAGAATGTGAAAAAGAAATCGACACAGCGAAAAACTTAATTTTTGATTTGGCAATTTTTATATTACCAGAATGTCTGAAACAAAACATTCACTTGTTTTGTTCATGAGCAGATATATGCAGCACCACATGAGAAAAACATCTGGGATGATGAGACACCAGCCGAGATCACCTTTTCAGGTTAAATCTGAGAAAGGGAGATATTTTGGATTGTTACATACAAACAGAAGCTCGATGAGTAAAGTTATGTGTAAACACTGTCAATATAATGTGTCTTGTGATTATACAGCACTTTGAAGCACTGCAGGCAGATCCAGCTTAACAGTTCAAGACCGAGGAAGACAAAAGAAGGGAACCTGATATTTTACCTGCCAAAGCAATACAAACACAAGCCTGCGAGGTGTGTTCAGACGTATTCATAGCAGGGATCATAAAAAATCACTGACAGTAACAACTGTTCTGCAAAATTTTGTATTGCAAAATAACCAGAAATCACAATTCAATAGCAATTAGGGAACACTACTATCAAAACTGCAGTATTAAATTGCAGGACTATTCTTTTATCCATGAATATGTTCCTCTCATAATGATAATGTTAAGATGCTGACATTCACAATTTTCACCCTCTCAGTTTGGTTTGTTAGTGTGCTAACATTTGCTATTCAGCACTAACAATTGCAGTATTTGGTCATAAACCAAAGAATTGGACAAATGCAACTTGAATGATTATTCCTCTAGTAACCATGAATGTCTGTACAAAAGTTCATGGAAATTGAGATGGCTGGCAGACATCAGGAGCCAGAGTGCTACATATTGCATTTTAAAAAAACATACAGTTTAAAACTGCTGTAGCCCTGATATCATGACTGTTCCACTTCCCATAATACAGTTCTATAATGTCTATCATTAGACCCTCCATACCTGATATCCCTGTTTGCAGTGTTGGCTTTCTGTTAAAAATTTGAGGTTGCCACACTCAGAGTTGACAAGGCTCCTCCAGAGTCAAAGACTACATCAAAACAACCACTACAGACTAAAACTGTTTTTGCAGGCTGAGTAGCACTCCTCATGATTCATAAATTGACTTTGACATGTAAAATCAAGGGAGTGCCCCTTTAAAAGATTCACAGCAAATATTGAATCAGCTCTCTTACAGTCAGTGTAATATTGTAATGATATCCCTGCTTATTTCCATCCAAAATACACACAAAAAATGCAGACACATAAAAAAAAACCCATACTGAGAAATTAGAGAAAAAACTCACCCTTCCTTTCACACAAGGCTTTAATTCATCCACACAGGTAATTGATTTTGCAATTGGTATTATTTTCATTGTAAAGAAAGCAATTCACTGCTGGTTTAATTACTGTCCTCTCCTCTTGGCAAGCTCTCCAATTCACCATACAGCAACCAGTGGTCCAATAACAACAGTGCACAGGATCATGAGTATTTGTGTGTGTGTGTGTGTGTGTGTGTGTGTGTGTGTGTGTGTGTGTGTGTGTGTGTGTGTGTGTGTGTGTGTAAGTGATGCAAATGTGTTGACGCGTGAGATCATCCATAAATGAGTGTATGTGCAAGACAGAGGAAAAAGCATTATCTGACGGTAATGGAACATGAAACCGAGCAGAAAATTGCAAAAAGAAATGACTCCTAGGAAGGGTGTCAGCTCTTCATGTGTGGCCTAATAAAAGCATGCAGAGAAGCTAATGCCCTCTATAATCACACCTTTATACTGATACACATAAAGGAGGGGGGGGGGGGGCTGGCTTTGCATGATGAAACTTTCATGCAACTTTAGTTGATTGAAACTTTGGTGAAACTAAGTTGCAATTGAGTTACATGGAGTTCAGTGATCTAGCTATCTGCGATGCTTGACTGAAACTCAACTGCAACGGTTGGAAAAATCAACTTTGTGAAACTAGTTTCATTCAACAGCCAGTAAAAACGCTGATAATGTATCAGGTGATAACTTCAAACTACTGTGGATGCAGTATCATTTCAGCCAATTTCAGCTTAAGTGACTTTTCAACTTGACAATGTGACACATCACCAAAATGAACAAAGTAATAAAACATGTTTAATGCTAACGTTTTTATGTAGTCAAACAGCTGATCCTTGTCAACAAGTAGCTAATTAATATGCACACTCACCATCAACTGGACAGGGTTGTGAATAACACAATTACAGTTACGATAGATCACCCTCAGTGTAATCTGTCAAAATGACGAACAGCCTTCAAATTTTTCTGTCATTGTTAAAAAACAATGAAGCCCATGATGCCTGATATAAATACATATAGATACAGTATATTCTGTTAACATCACCTCTGGCTAGACCACTGAACTCCATGGCTTCAAGGAAAACTCATATATTTCACAGCAAAAACAACTGCACATTATCTTTCAAGTTTAGAATAACTGCTAGATTAACTTGTGATCTCTGTTATTGCAATCATAACCACAAGCCCAGGTCATTGTACCTCTGAAGTTAAACATTTTTCAAAAATCAGAGGTTATAATCTGCATCTGATGACCAACTTGTTAAATTTATACAGAAACCATAATATGCAATTGTAATAAAGTCAGTCTAGTAAATACCCCACTTAATTTAGGGATATTATAATTTTGAAGGTTTTAGTGGCGAATGCCAAACCTTTGAGTTTATTAAGTTGATTAATTGGATTAAATCAATTCACTAAACTGAAACATTGATTTTTGAAACTGGTATCATCATTCAATTATCTTATTATTTCAACAAATAATACTGTTATGTGATTTATAATGTGTATGCAGTTGAATTTGACAGCCAAAAATATTGAAATGATTTGAATGGTGTTTATATTAATATATATTTTGTGTATATTATTTTAAGTTTCCGTATAGTTTACACTGTCTTAATTCACTCAGAGTAATAGAAAATAACATTTAATAAAAACACATTAGAAACCTTAAACCTTTAAATAATGTACTTCAGAACACCACTACAGCCTCTAATAAACAAGTTGAATCATCACCTTTCTGAAAATGTCAAAAAACGTCACTAAGTGTGAGTACTTTCTGCATTCAGGTGAAAGATGTTTTCATTAATAATGTCAGGTATGCTATGAAGTGACCACATAATCCTGGCAATTTTGCCCTGATTCCTGAAGATACTTCTTCAAGAATTTCTTGTAGAAGGCTTACTCGAAGTGAAATGTGGCAGAGTCCAAATGCAGACTTGCTTTTAACCCTGTCTGGGATTCTTCAGACCCATATATTCTGTCAAGAGAATTATTGCAAGTTCAAAGCCTTCCTTATAGAGTATGAGTAGCATTTTAGACAGATCTCACAGACAGATCACACATTATTAAATGTATCATAGATCATTCAGCAGGCCTCAAGTGTTGCAAACATCTCTCATTTTCTAATGAATTCTTTCTTTCTTAATCTTTCTCATCTTCCTTGCCCTGCAGAGGATCAGCCAGAAGAGGCTAAGTATAGCCTATCTCACACATAGTTCCCGGTAAATTACTGGGATAGCCCTTCATGCACCTGTTAGTAATTTTCACAGTTCACACATCATTTCTATCTTTCACCTTTTCACACATGCCATGCCCATACCAGAATAGATGGGGCAAGGAGCAGGCCAGCAAATGGCAGTCATGCAAAAGAAGAAGAAGAATAAAAAGAAGAAGAAGAAGAAGAAAATTATAAAGCCCACTGACTATGTGCAGTCGTGTTTCCCCCGCTGCCCTGCCTGTGAGTTACTGTAAAGCCCAAAGACTTACCATTGTAATTCACAGACATACACAGACTTTTAAATTGCTTTTCTCAGCTTGAGGAAAGTTTTACAAATATAAAACCTACATGGATCAAAAACTCATAATAGAATGAGTCATAATTGTCTGCAGTTTGAGGTGTCTCTTTTACAGAGGTGGTCTATGGGGAAAGTGCTTTTTGGGCCGAAAGGGGATATTTCACTGCAATACCATGAGTAGCCACTAGGAAAATATGGCTGTAAAGCTGAGCAGCGGAGCTCTATTCAGCTCTTATAATACTCCATAAATTAATAATTCATTGGTCGGATGTACGTGTTTGTGGCGGGAGACATCTCTTACAATACATATCTGATAACACCTAAACAATGTGATGACATATTATGTGATACAAGGAATTCTGAAAGCAGGCCAACCACCTCACTATGGCTGTACTGAAAATTGAAGACTTGGATATGGTTTTCATATTGTGAATTTGACAATTATATTATTATCAGTTTTTACTTGTTATTAAAGATCTCCAATTTAAATGTACTAAAGATCATTCGACCAATTAAAACACACTTCAGACAGCATATGTAATATTTGGTGTCAAATTGTTTTCAATCATTAACTGTCCAAAATCTGTGATATCAGAGGATACATATCTCCCCCTATGCCAGACCTGAATTGCAAACTGCACTTCTGCCTTCAGTCTGATTTTCAGCAAGTGACACGCCTGCTCAGCTGGACTGGGGTCAGGTGAATGACAATGCATCCCACTAGTGGGTCATAAAAGCGAACTGATCCAGTGAGAGTTGGACGTGACGGTCTGATGAAGCCAATAGGACCACATCATCTGCAAAAAGCAGTGACCCAATCCTGAGGTGACCAAACCGGACCCCCTCAACGCCCTGGCTGCGCCTAGAAATCCTGTCCATAAAGATTATGAACATACTGTAATCGGTGACAAAGGGCAGCCCTGGCAGAGTCCAACCCTCACTGGAAACAAGTCCGACTTACTACCGGCAATGTGGACCAAACCCTGACATCGATCATACAGGGAACAACGGCCTGTATCAGGGGGTCCGAGAACCCTCCACAGGACTCCCCGAGGGACACGGTCAAATGTCTTCTCCAAGTCCACAAAACACATGTGGACTGGTTGGGCAAACTCCCATGCACCCTCAAGGATCCTGCAGAGGGTGTAGTGCTGGTCCACAGTACCCCCGAATAGACCTTACCAGGGAGGCTGAGGAGTGTAATCCCCCTATAGCTGGAACACACCCTCTGGTCCCCTTTCTTAAAAAGAGGGACCACCACCCCAGTCTGCCAATACAGAGGCACTGCCCCCGATGTCCACACGATGTTGCAGAGTCGTGTCAAACATGACAGTCCCACAACATCCAGGGCCTTGAGGAACTCCGGGCGGATCTCATTCACCCCTGAGGCCCTGCCACCGAGGAGCTTGGAATACCAAAAAATGGGCTACTGTTGCTTCACTGTTCATCCAGTATGGAAGTGAACACAATAAAACTATTTAAAAGTCAGGTCAGTACTTTGTTTTCAGTCAAAATAACCTTAATGTGTCACCATCTAAGTGATGACCTCTGCTCTCTACTTATCAGCTGCTACTTTCCCTCTGGCTGTTTCCAGGTTATCCTGCTGCAGTCATAGGGTGAGTTTATGCATCAGCTTACCCATGGTGGGCCCACATCTGTCAAATGGGGACACATGACATTTATTATTTAGAACATTTCTTTACTTTGTAGTCTGCATGCACACACATTGCTGGTGATACACACATTTGTTTGTATAAGAGTCTACCCTAGAGCTTAATAAATAAAAATGCATGTCAAACTTCTAGTCTCAAGTCACCCACACACAAATGCAGTAAAGTTCACAAATGACAAGCAGTTTGTAAATGTAGGTTCAACAAAACATTTTTTTTTTAAAGTAACAACATTCAAATACAGTAAATGTATTGAAGAAAGTGACCTGGTTCTGGCTAATTTTTTAGATTTCTTTAGTTCTCTATACCAATAAACTGAATGTCTTTGGACTGTGGACTGTTGGTCGAAACAAAAGACATTTTAGGTTGTACCATGGCCTTTGTGAAATGGTGATGAACATTTTATATGGCCCAAAAAACTGATCAATTGTAAAATAATCAACAGATTAATCAATAATTAAAAGAATAATTAGTTGCAGCCATTTTTACCTGAAGTCAAACAGTATAGCACACCTGTTTGACCTATTACTGGGCCAAAATGACATAGTTCTTTCAAGAACCTTTCCAAAGACATTTCCAGGAATTACAGATGTATAAAAAAAACAATTACCCATTGGTCAAACAGAGCCAGTTTCTCACTCACAGCTTGGACTTGCCCTTGTAGGATGCACTGAAATGGACACAAACAGAGAACTAAACTGAACACAGCTACCTGTAGATATGACCATTCAAAGGTTAAACGTTTGTAGCATCAGCTACATGTGTAGTTTCTGCCCTGGCTCATCAGTATGGGGGGTATGCTGCTATTATGTTGCACTACATGGGGTCTCTTTTCTTTAACCCTGCCTCTGTCTCTTTCTGTCTGTGTGGCGTCATTAGTGTTGATGGGGCAGCTGGAATTGACTCAGTGGGGGAGTGGGGGGGTTGTATGATTTGACCATCCTGCTGGGGAAATTGGAAAAAACTATATTCAACTGCAATCATCAACTGACCTGCCCTTGACCGTTGTTGCTCCAGTGGATTTTCTAAATGACCTTGTCAAAGAGATTGGTTGTACCGGACTCCTCCTCTGTTGATAGCTGAAAACTGTGCAAGCATGTGTTGGTCTCTGTCAACCTACTGTGGGTAAACAAAGGTTAAAAACAAATAGTGAAAGGATTGTTTGCAACCATCTGGCGGTGGCAGTTTCTTTATAGCACTAGACGCAACTCATATCATCCCAACGGGATTCCAGCCAGCCAGCCAGTCCTTCAATGGTGTGCGGTGGAGCATAGATAAAACCTTATTCTGATGCCCAAGAAAGAGAGAGGAGGGGAGGGAGTGAAATATTGATGAGAAATGTGAGGCACAAAAATAGAGCGCCTCTGCATTTCCAATGAAGGGCAAAGGACGCACACATTCACACACACGCATAAAGCAGGGTGTAACAATAAAGTGGATGAGTAAATTGCACATACACGATCGCATGCGCACGCGAAACACTTTTTGCAAAACCATGATTCAGCAGAACAACCCCATCCACTTCCCAGAAGTGCTTTTCAACATTCTAAAATAGTAACCGGCTATCTTCCAAATCTTTTTTTTCCTTTAATTTATTCAATATAGCTTCCATTAAAAAAATCATTTCATTATCAACACCCTGAGGTCAACTCTGTGCACAGCCTATATGGTAGTATACAACAAAAGGCAACAATATGGAATTGATACGCTCGACACGAGTCTCTGAAGACCTTGAGTCTCAATAGAACCAAAGAGCCACACCGGAACGCAAGAAAGAGCACAAACCACAGAATTGGTGTGAAAACATGAACACAGCAGGCAGTT
Source organism: Scomber japonicus (assembly GCF_027409825.1). Taxonomy (NCBI): domain Eukaryota; kingdom Metazoa; phylum Chordata; class Actinopteri; order Scombriformes; family Scombridae; genus Scomber; species Scomber japonicus. Next base: position 16,054,736 of record NC_070594.1, on the reverse strand, counting down.
GACAACAAGTTCCTGTTGCTTTCAGTCGATTCAACACTCCCAATCATCTGTTAACATCTGCTCATCATCAACAGTTAGTATATATAAATATATGAATGTGATATTCAAGATATCAGATATCAAGAAAATGAAAGGAAAACTAATTTAATCTAATTGTTTTTATTTTGTTTATAATTATTTTTCATCCTAATAAGGTCCACAGCAATTCTCAATCTTCAATACCTTTAGAGTAATTGATTTTTTTTGCAAAGGAATTACACCAACAGCTGACAAGTGTGCAACAGATAAGGTTTTTCCCCCCTGGAGTTGTAGTCCAGAGATCATGCTGGAAGGCAATTACCAGAAAATTTAAACTCTCCGAGACACAACATCACCCTGCAGAGAAAATGTGCATGCCCCCCTCCCCCAGCTGTTAGATGTGTTTTCGACCTTTAAATGTACCTGGAACTAATCATTTTAGTTTTATTCCGTTCTCCTGACTGAGCTTTCTTTCCTTTGGTACTGTATGTCCAGTCCATTATCACAGAAATAAATAATCTTGCTAAATTGTTCTCAAGGAAACACAGAAGAAGAATAATCCACATGCAGCAGTTTGCATTCTTATACTTTGTGACCTGAGACTTAGCCAGTCTCTTTGGCAACAAAACTCTGAGCCCACACAGAGCTTTTCCTGAATGAATGCTGTAGAAAACAATAAGTCACAGAAAGTCACTAGAGCTCACACACTGATACACACACACACACACACACACACACAGAGTGATGGAGCGCAATTCCCATCCAGCCCCGGCCAATTGCAGTTAATTGCTTCTGCGAATGACTGATTGGGTCCGATTTTACCGCAGCAGAAGCTTAGAAGAGGAGAGGATGAAGGAAAGAGAGAGAGAGAGAGAGAGAGAAAAACAAAAACATCAACCCGTCACGGAGGGGCAATTAACAGGTTGATTAATTCCTAACCATTGGCAGACTTTTCTCTGGTGTGTCTCAGCTCCATCCTCTTACAGGATGGGCAATCTAAGATGAAGCACTTGCTATAGTAAATACGACAAAAGATCTGGTCCACTGTATTACATAACAATGATGCTGAGCACCTTTCTCAGGTTTCTGTTAATATTTTAGTTTTATCCCTCTTGTGTCTTAATCTTCTCCTTCACTAAGATCCTGCAAAGATTAAACCCCATCAGTCATTATAAAAGTCTCCTTGTGGTCTAACTTATAAACAGGAACACATCTTGTCCTGCACCTTAGCGTGTTGGATGAACCACCAAACACACATTTACTGGGTAAAAGTGCTTAGCTAACATTAGTTTGGAGGCTAGATAGCTGATTAGCTGTTCAGCAACAGCACATTAAACAAAACATAATTGTAAATGTCACATTGGTCTTATTGGATGCTTGTGTAGTTCAACTCTTTAATACCACTGCTAACAACTCACTGTTTGTTCACATTGTCTCTCTCATCTTACAGACCCTATTCACATGATGGCCATTTTCCCTTTCATGTCATGTTCAGGGTGGGAACTGAAGCTATCAAGTAAAGCCTGTGCAAGAGTGGCAAGATGGTTGCTTGAACTTCATTTTTTATGTAAAATTAAACTCAGTGTTACAAGTGTTACATGGACCAACAGTTGTAGCTCTATAGATACAGATTTAATTAGCTTGGGAGCTGTTTTGCATATTTTTCTCAGTAACATTGGTGGTAGCAGGTGCTAACAGGTTAAGCTAACAATGCTACAACTGTAGTCCCAAAAAGAAGTGCAACAACAATTGTGGGTTCATGTAATCAGTGCAATGCTTAAGACTGGCGTCACTCTGTCTACCAGCTACTGATCAGTTGGCTGAGATGAAAAGGAACATTTCTAATATTTTCCTACCAAGACCTTTTTTTCTCCCTTTTAATAATGAAAAGTATGAACAATAAATGTAAAAAATGTTGATATTACTTATGTAAAAATATATGCTTTAATATGATTTCATTTGGACTTAGGTAATTCTGAATAACATTAAATGTTAATGACAACAGCAACAATCAAAGTTAAAGATCCCCTCCAGACATGTTTTAAAATGTATGTAAAATACTCAGATTAATATGTATTTTTACACACACACACACACACACACACACACACACACACACACACACACACACACACACACACACACACACACACACACACACACACAGAAATAGTTCAATTATGTTGTTAAAATCCGTTAAATGGCATCTACTCCTTCTCCCTAATTAAAAAATTACAGAATCTATAAAAATGCAAATATTATTCATACCAGAAGGTTAACTGATGCACAATAATGTCTCCTACTTCACTGTAAAGTCCACCTGTGTTTTTGTACTGGGGGCTTCAAGTTTCCATGTCACAAGTTGAATATTGGACCATGATTGCCTCCAAATTAGTTGTTGTAGTTTGTGGAAAGAACATCCTATAAAGCATTTAACACTATAAAACTGAGCTATTCTGAAATTCAACTTTTCTGCTTTATTAGAAATTTTTGAGTGTGGCTTCATCTGACATGACCAACACTGGCCTGACGCAACGAACACCCAGAAATATGTGACATCATCTTTTCCAACAGAGCCATGCCCATGTAAAAACAATGAGACAACCCCTAAAAAAATACAGATATCTTATTTTAACTTAAGCAGAAAATGTTTTGTGTTATCATGTAGGTCCTCATTACTCAAAAAGCTGATGGAGAAAATAGGTTTTCAGGGCCTTTAAATGTAATTTTTCAACACAGTAAGCACCATAAATTCCCTTCAAATTCATTAAAGTGAAGCCAAAAGAGTATATTTCCAAACCTTGAGAAAGTAAAACCAAAACTTGCTACACATCAAGCTTGAAAAACTGTTTTTATATAATTTGGGTTTACTGATCCTTGAACATTAAAATTACTTTTTGTCTGATTTAAGCGTTACATGTCATTGGAACAAAAATTATATCTTGCTAGAGTACAGTTAATATGGAGCAGGAGTTTTATTTACCACTTGATCACATTTGCACTTTTAAAACATACTATATGCATCACTATCTTCACATTTAACCATAAAATAGGATTAACTCTCAAAATCTGACACTGAACACTGCTGCACTGCAGAAAATATTTAAAAATTAAATATTTGTGAAAAAATCACCCATAACTATAGGGTTTGTTAAAGACTATCAGCATTTAAAACTCTTCCAGGATTATGTAATGTTAGCTTGACAGATTTTCCCAATTCAAACGAATTTAACCTCAAACTGGCTTGTTGAACACACTTGCGATAGATCCTGGAATGATAGGAAGACTGGTTACCTTAGCAACCTAGCACCTTTGGTTCCTTTATATCACTGTGAGAAAATGTAGGAAACGTAGAAAGAGAACGAGATGGTTGGCAGATTGGCTGACAGGCGGGTAGACAGGCAACCATATAGACACACGGCCATGAGTTGTGCATTTGTAGTCCAATTAGAGTACAGGGGATCTCAAGTTTCTGAAAAGCTCAAAAATGATGCAATGTACAGTAAAATGTAAGGAAAGAAAAAGAGAAAAATATTCGGGCTTGGAGGGCAGAGGAAATGATTGAGGAACAATGCCAGAGAGCTCCAAATCAAGTCCTGAAAACTTTAACACAGAAGGCACAAATGTCACTAAATATATATTAATAGAGGTACACACAGTTATGTATAATTTACTTGTATTAATACTGTATAAACAGGCTGTACATACAAAACAGATGCAAACAGGCTCTTGTAAATACACTCAAACTTAAGACATATGTGTGTAGGTGATTAATGCAGCATCCCTTGTGTGGACTGCAGACCTGTCAGTTAGTTTAACTGGCACATAGAGTATATTAGCTCCTATCCTTTTTCTCTCTCATCGTTCCCACTTTTCTCTTCAGTTTACTGTGAACAAACAACATTTAGTAGAATTAATTTTAAGTTCTAGAGAGAATCATGCTAGGGCCAGGACACTTAATACAGTTTGAACTTCATGGAAAAATGTTAAACTCGATCTGTTGTGATTTGTTCAAATTTAGATGTATAAGTACAACAAGCTTTGCCCTGTACTCCATCAGGGGTTATTCTTAATAGGCACTGACAGTCTAATTATTCATCTCTTTGCTAACGTGAAATGAGACAACTGATTAGCTGAACCGAATGAACGCCTTCCCACAATTTGTTAAGAAATATTTTGGATTTGACACCAGATCCAATACTAATGAAAGGAGGGGAGATAACAAGCAAGAGATTGTGACTGGTTTAAAAGCATGTAGCCATGCTAAGAGAAAAGAACTGATTGAGATAGTAACACAAACACATTTTCTGGGAAACAAATCAAGTTGGAGTAAATGTTCCTCTTTACTTGTATATACTGACACACACTGACTCTCCATTTCTCTCTCTCTCTCTCTCTCTCTCTTGCAAACACACACACACACACACACACACACACACACACACACACACACACACACACAATACCCAGTGGAAGACTCGTGTCCAGCATGGCTCTCTGTGCTGCTATAAATCAGACAGCTTTCACAGGTTCTCCACCTGGCAAACAACTGATAGGGAAAGAAAAAGAAGCACAGCTCAAAAGAGCAAATGCAACAATAGATTGGGTCTAATGAAACAACAGATACAAGAAAAGAGGAGCAAGGTGAGAAAGGGCAACAAGAGGGAACTGATAAAAGCCACAGTGTATCTCTGCTGCTAAAAGAGGACAAGTCAAGTGCAGATTCTACATCACTTTCTCTCACAGTTCAGATTAACATAGTGCCTGCAGTTTCAAACAAGGGCATTGTATGTGTTTATCTGGAGAAAATCATGCATAGGGACACGTAAGTGTAAACATACTTGTCATGTGTTGTCTCTTGATTGTAAAGGATGCTCCTCACATGATGAGGACAAATATTGATCCCTCATGGAAATTCTCTTTTTAGCTGAGATTCAGTGATTTGCTCAAGGACACTTTACCTCAGCAGGATGTCTACCAGAACTCAGGTCCTTGATTTGAAGGATAGTCTGAGATCTCATTTCACAACACCCCCACCCTGTACCGTCACATTTTACAAGGGTCACTCCTCTTTTGCCTCTGGCTATGACTGCAGCTCATGTTTTACAGACTGTGCTGTCCTGATGGGAATGCTGCATTCATGCTCCGCAGTGTTGCTCCTCTGCAGCTGCCACAGACAAAGCTGCTCTACTAATTTGGTGGATGGGTCTTAAATCAAGGTCTAAATACGGTAGGGCACTTTTAATTCTGCACCATAGTGAAATAATTATACGAGGTTATTAATTTTCAAGATCACAATTGCATGCGTGCCGTGCATAAAAATCCTTCCTAAAGCTCCCTAAAGCTCCAATGCCGAACACTTGCTGGTAAAACAGATCACATTTAGTCTCTCTGCTCTCCTGACATAGTGACTTCAAAGCCTTTTCTGGGAGGAGAGCTAACAGTGTAATTAAATCTAGACAGACGATAGGAGAGCAAACGCCTGCTAAATGGCCATCTTATCTTCTCTGGCCTGACAAATTGTCAACCCTCTCTTCCATTTGTACATAATAGGATGGTGAAAGCAATGACAACACAATGATAGGTAATTGTGAGGAGGTGGGTGCTTAGATGTGGAAAATGTCAGAAGTGACAGTGAGGTGAGATAGATGGATGAAGTCCTGGTTTGTTTAAAGTAGAGCTAGAGAGAAGAAGAGGCCATGAAAAAAATCTATATTCTGAACAGACCTGGCTTAAATTTTTGTCACATTTTTGTCACCTACAAAGTCAGTTTTTCCAGTAACAACATTTTGTTTTAATATTCTTAAGCCTGTTTTGTGAAAATTTGTGTTAGCATCAGCATTATCACAGTTAACTATAGACTGTTAATGCAATGTGCTAATCAAAGCTAGCAGTAAGTAATTAGGTCAGCTCCACCCCCTAAATATGATCACTTCTCATCACTTCTGCCTCCAAAAATGCAAGATGGTGACAGTCAAAATCCTAAATAACAAACCAGTGGGTGATGTCAATGTGGCAACATCCATTATTTCTATACAGATTTATGTATGCATAAATCATTTCAGACAGAGGCTAAACTGAAGGGCTGCAAACAGGCAAGCTTTTTGTTTTATTTGTGCATGTACATGATACATCTGCATTAAAAACTAGTGATGTTGACTTTTTGCATTAGAATGACTAAGGAATTTGATAATTTATTAAAAAGCCAGTGAAATAAGTCTCACAGCAATCTTTGGCCTAGTCTTGCTAGTCTTCTCAGTCCTACTGTAAACACTGCAATCTGAGTTGCTGCTGATGAAAGATGCAAGCTTATGACGTTTGCCAGTTTGAATTTTTTAGGTTTACATCATTGTGCTATGATTCACCAGACATTGATCCCTCAATCTGACATGACTAAAATATGATATTGTACAGTCTGACACAGATTCTTATTAAGATTTCATCTGCTCCATCTCATATTGTGTGCAACAGGCAATGAACCTGTATGTTTTCAATACCAGAGCTCATGTCCTGCCTTCCACCATCTGCCAAGGTTGGCTTCTTTAAAACATGAATAGCCTACAGGATACATTTTTGTTTTATGAGTCATATTGGCACTGGCTAAGAACATATTTTGTTATTTAAGCAACAAAACCTTTTGGGTTCATAATTACTGGAAGTATAAATAAATCATCAGTCCCCAGTTTGTTCACGCTCCATGAGAAAATGAAACCAAAGGACACCAAATGACCATATGCATACTTACATGTTCATTAGATGACACACCGCAACTACACTTCAGTTAACATTACATAAAATGATATTACAAATGATGCAAACAACCTTTGGGTGAGTCAGTAACATCAAGCATCATTGCCCCAAATTTCACCATTTTCCACAGAAATCAACCTTTCTGAGATTCATGATATCAATACAAGTTTAGGACTTAGTGTCTTTCCAAGTATATTCCTTTCAGTGAAATTGCCTACATCAGACCAATCCCTGTATTTCTTTGGTATCCATTTTGTAAACGACAGGGAAAAATGCATCATCACTCCAAATTTGTATGAAATTGAATCAGCAAAATATTGTCAGAAATGCACAGACTGGTGAAATCATAATGTACCCAATTTGGCCGTCGGTGGGATTTTTCCACTGCAGGAGCAAAGTGTCAAAATTCATCTATCAATGTTTCCCCACTGATGTCAGAGAGATACAATATCATGTTTAATGAATTTATGGACACAATTCATACTGTAACCAGCCCATTCAACAAACACAAACGGACATTATATTCAGAATCATAACCCAAAAAGGAAAAATTGTAAATCCATCAGTGTTCATTGAACTCTGACAGTGTTTATATAAGTCTAACAACCATTGTGTGAAATGAACACTTGATGTTAACACTTGAGTAAAGCTGAACTCTTGCCCCTGAGCCACATCAGCTTTAAGACTGAACAATCAACACTTTGAGCACCTAATAGAATGTCACTGAAAAATCAACACTCATTAACAGAGAGAAATTTAAGACCCTGCCATGTTTATATACATCCACACCAGCAGTTCATTCAACACTAAAGATTTACCACAGCCTGCTTGTCCTTGTGTATGTGCTGCTTCATCGCACATACACATATGCTCTCAACAATATCTGAATATGCTTTAAAATCTCACGTATACACACATACACACAGCCATGCACATTTGTGTGCACAGCCATGAGACCTCAGTTAATTATTCACATTGGTCAATAATGAGCCACAAATCAATTTTTAATTGTGTTTGTCTCCTGTATTAATCAGACAATTGATTCCAAGCACGTTGCTGGTTTGTGGATGAGCTTCAGCAAGCAAAAGAGCTTCAGGATAAAAAAAGATGGAGGGAGGACAGAGGACAACAGCTACTGCAGGGAGAGAGGAAGCAGGTGACGAGCAGTGAAAAAAAAAGCATAGTGTGACAAGGTATGATGGTTACTGACTCGCCCCCAGTACCTCAGGGATTTTCTTTTTTGTTTTGCAGGCATGTACGCTGTTAGCCCTGATCTTACCGGGTCAGCAGGTATGAGGTTGCGAATGTGTGTCTGCAGTACAAACAGTATTTTGAGGGGCTGTCCTGCTCTATTTCAGTCAATGAGCTGATAGAGTAATGGAGAGCTGCTGACCTACCTACTGTACACACTTTTTTTCCCTTGCTCTGTCTAATTTTATCTACATACCTACATACCTTTTTTTTGTCACCCCATAATAATGCCAATAAATCCATCTAACTCATTATATAATCTCTCTCTCCTTTGGAGGAAATGTAATGTGCTTCTGTCTCACTCAGTGTAAGGTCATTTAACTATAGCCACCTGACAAAATAGAGAATGGAAAGGAAACAAATAACGCATAAAGCACATAAGAATCCAAAGCAATGGATTAAACTTCAGCAAAACATCAAAAAGCCAAACCAAACCGCCGGGGACCCTGATAGGAAATGTCAAGTGGCTTTTAAGGCACAAAGACAAGCCATTAAAAGAGTTGGCGTGACATGGTGTTTTAATATTCCATCTAGCGTGCACCTTTTGGAAATGTCATCTCTGCATTTGAGCTTGCTGTGATGGAAAGGCAACCGGTTGATTACAGTCATCATCCTTTCATAGCCAGCCAAGACTTGAGAATACATTTACTAAAGATCCACTCGAAAATGTACACACACACTCCCAAACACGCACTCACTTTAAGATGCATACTGTACTTCTTAATCACATATTCACTCATAACATTGAGAAACTGAAACATTATTCCACACACTGAAAATACCACAGGCCTGTTGTTTTTGCTTTGATACTTCTGACTCTTCTCCAACCCTACCACACATTCACACACATACACACACATACACACACACACACACACACAGGTTTAAACCTTGGTTCGATGACAAACTTCCAATGACGAGTTAATAACGGCTAAGTGTCTTCAAGGCAAAAGCATGCTGTGACTCACTTGATGGACAATTCTAACAGTAACTATAGGCTTCAAAGATTAAAGGGACTTGTATGGTCTTTCAAATTCAAGCAATGTGTATCCAAGAAGAAGGTACTGGTACAAAACCGCTGTGTACCGACCTTGCCTTTGGTGCTTGCAAAAGCTTTTTCCTCCATAAATTGACAATAAAACAACTGTTTACTTGCATTTTTGCTTCTTATTTTTTCAATCAGTAAAATTAGCACAAAAAATAAGAGACAATCTGGGTTGTTTTTGTATTTAGTCACTATGGCAATGAAATAGCATGAGTAAATTGATAGAAAGCTTTTATAATATTGTGTCCATTGCAGTACTGATTGGGTATAAAGTGAGAGGCGTAGGCTCAATCAGGTATAATCAGACAAATAGTCTTCATGCAGTACCTCTTAGTGCTTGCAAACAGAGACAGGGAGATGAAAGAGAGACTTTCTTTCTAATACATGGCACATTAGTGAGCTTTTCATTGACTATTGGAGTATTGGAAAAGGCTTCGTACTTGAATTAACAAGTACACAAACCACCACAGATGTCAACTTAATTAGTCACTGGAGAGCTACATTAATTTGGCTGAAGTCAATTAGTTTTCAAATTTACACCTTATTTGTCTAAAAACCAAAACAAACCAGAGTTAATCTTGTTTCTGGCTGGACTGCAAGGGGCCAGCTCTAAAAACATGAAGGTCTGTGACCACCTGAGTGTGTGAGTCACTGACTGACTGAGTAATGAAGTTAGTAAAGTCTTACCATCGTCACACGCCTCAGCTGGACGTCACTACGTGTCACCACTTCATGTATCTGTCATTTCAAATTAAAAGCCTTCTAAGAATTTTGTACAAGGTGCAGCCATATTAGGAATGTGAAGGTAGGTTACGCTGCGTTGCTCTTTGGGACGGGGGCACCGTCTTGTAAAGGACACACTATGTTACCTGGTGTTAAGCAGTGTCTGCTAGTGTCTGCAATTTTCGCGTCATTAAGGTAAGGTATGTGAATGTATTTACTTATCACGGCAATGATTGTTATATGTACTTAATTTCGTAATTAATTTCAGGATGGGTATGATGCAGTGGCTAATGGTACGTTGAAGCTGGAGCACAATGCTCATGCTAATTTAGATTGCTGTAGGACAACTAGCTATCTAATGTCTGTGAAATACGCTGTTACATTTCACTCCAGTAGAATGTAAGGTAACCTTCAAATGTGTCTATCTGTCTATGAGATAAAGATGTGCAAATGTGCATGGTTTTGATACTTGGAGATGTAGAGACATTCTAATTTAAACATTAGCCCCACCCCCAGGCCTGGGGGTGGGGCTCGATGGCGAGCACCTGGTGGCCGGGCCTGCACCCATGGGGCCCGGCACAGCCCGAAGAGGCAACGTGGGACCCCCTTCCCATGGGCTCACCACTTGTAGGAGGGGACAAAGGGGTTGAGTGCACTGTGAGCTGGGCAGGAGCCGAAGGTGGGGACCTTGGTGGTCCGACCTTCGGCTGCAGAAGCTAGCTCTAGGGACGTGGAATGTCACCTCTCTGGTGGGGAAGGAGCCTGAGCTGGTGCGCCAGGTTTAGAAGTTCCAGCTAGATATAGTCGGCCTCACCTCGACAATCTAGGCACAGCCAGGGCGTTGAGGGGGTCCGGGTTGGTGACCTCAGGATTGGGTCATTGCTTTTTGCAGATGATGTGGTCCTCTTGGTTTCATCAGACAGTGACCTCCTACTCTCACTGGATCACTGGATGTGCGGCATCTGCAGTATCGCGGACTCTGCACAGATCCGTTGTGGTGAAGAGGGAGCTGAGCTGAAAGGCAAAGCTCTCGATTTACCAGTCGATCTTCGTTCCTACCCTCACCTATGGTCATGAGCATTGGGTAGTGACCAAAGAAGAACGCAGATACAAGCGGCCAAAATGAGCCGCCTACGTAGAGAGGTGAGAAGCTCGATCATGCCGGAGGAGCTCGGAGTTGACCCGCTGCTCTTCCGCGTTGAGAGGAGCCAGATGAGTTGGCTCGGGCATCTAGTTAGGGGAGAGGGAAGTCTGGGCTTCCCTGCTTAGGCTGCTGCCCCCGTGACCCGACCCCGGATAAGCAGAAGAAGACGGAACGGAACGAACTGTCTCGGAGAACGGAAGAGCGAGCCTCAGAAATTTTCATCATATAAAAAGGTAAGAACATAATGTATTTACTTAAAACCGCCATGTAATATCAGGTTTGGATGTAATGCAATATGTTGAAAACTGATGCATTGTAGCTCTTGCTAATTCAGCTACGTAATATAGTAATCTGGTCGATTGTATAACATGGTTGGATGTGAATTAACAGTAAACTGCTAGACATTAAAAGCATGACGATGTTACTGCTAGACAAAAAGGCAGATGTGTGAGTTACTAACAGCAAATTGATGCCTGATTATTACTAAATAAAGCAATAGGGATTAACTTAATATTGGCCATCGAGCTTGAGCGTCACAGTTTCAGTCCAAACTGGTGCAACATATTTATTCACTGGAGGTATCAGTGTAAAATATATTTAAAACAGTAGTCATCATTTTATTCATATCATTGTGTTGTAAGCTCAGCTTGCATCAGCTCAACTATCTCTGAACTGTCAACTTTGCTGTAATAGCTTCAGTTTACAGCTCTTTAGAAGCTTTACTTTTCAAAGAGTTTCACTTACTTTAAATATATATTTTGCGCAATGATACAAATACCTACATGTGTAAGTTATAGAACACACTTTCATTGATGCAGGAATGTTGTAAAAGTAACCGAGTCATAGCCCCATGGCATATACATAAAATTCAACGCAGTGTGACGTCAGCTTTACAATCTCTATACCAGATTTTGACCTAATCTTGTTTCAGTGGTCTTGCTCTTTTCTCGAGATGACATGTTCTCATTTTCCACTGGTATTGAATTGGATTTGTGAAAAGAGGTGGGAAAGTTTTATTGTGATCCCCTCATGTTTTGAATCATTTGAGGTTAACACCCTTTGATTGGCTGCAGCTCCCTGTGGAACCAAGGCCGCAGCCTAGACCAATCAGGCAGGCTGGTTATGGTTGAGCCGATTGATTGACAGCTAGTGAAGATTAAGTTTGAAATGTGAACATACATTGATTTGTAGGGGGATGTGCAATAATTCAATGTGCTAACATGAATACAAGCTGTAAAAGATCGAGGGACAGGCAGTGCGTTGGCAAACAGAGAGATGGTTAATCAGCAACACCACTGGAAGCTGAAAACACAATATTTATCTATAGCAATACAATATGCAGTGGGTTTAAAGGTCATTTACAATATAAATTCTGTAAAAATATATGGTTTCCTAGTTAAAGATACAGACAGTATGTTTTACAGTACATAAAAATGAAGCACTGGAATCAATAGTTTTAAAGTAAAATAGGACATAATGATAAGGACTGAGTGGGCCTGTGCTTGATTGACATTTCCATCACTCTCCTGTTATATTTGCTGTACCATTTAGGACGAGACAAATTACACCTTCATCATTCAAGACTATCCTCCCAAGAAAAACACCACAATAAGTTATAATGCCAGTTGCCCATAGACGACATGCAGTTATGTTAGAGTGACAGTTGCCATCTTGCAGAAATAGTAATTATGACCAGGAGCAATGGCACACTTCAGATGATGTTATAAAAGTTGACAGTTTCCTCATTTGAAGGAGGAGGAGGCGTGGTGGGATGCTATAGCCCAACAGTGGACTGTTGTTTGTTTTCTGTTTCCAACTGTGACTCTGGACAGTTTTTTTTTAAAAACTGTAACTATGACTGTCCTCTAACCTTAAGCCCATGGTTATTATTGTAGCCAGGACAAAACAAGGTCACCTAATTTTAAGTTACTTTAATCCTCACCCCATTTCTCTAACCTTAACATAATAATCTTAACCAAAACCATGATCTTTCCCTAAACTTTATCAAGTGGTTTTTGTGCCTTGGCATGATCACATCCTAAACAATAGCATTTTTGACAGTGATTTGCAACAGTTTTGGAAAGCACTGCCAAACCTGCCAAAGAGGCGCATGGCCAAGAAATGCCTCTGTGCATTGTTCTGGAGTGCATGGTCAAAGACATATTTGGTTGTTTTATTTGGAGGACTTGTTGATTACTTATATTTGCAGATACCATTCAGTGACATGCAGTAGTTCCAACATAGCTTCAACCCCTCTTGAATTTGGGCAAAGGTTTAATCAGCCAGTGTACGTAAAAATACTTTTGTAGGTGTGTAAGGTCTTCTAGGTAAAAACTATTTGGAAGTGATGTGTAGAGTAGAAGAGCAGGGGTCCGTTCCATAAAGCAAGCTCAGAAAAGCGGAGCTTATTGTGGAATATCTGACTTGAATGAGCCTAATAAATGAGATCAAGCTAAGATGATTCCATAAAGGCCAATCCACATTCACGCAATCAAACTAATTCAACACAGGCTCGAGTATTCAGACTAATTGCGTGTGTACGCCATTCACATGCAGCCCATGACGTCGAACACAGATCAAACGGATCAACAATGACAAAATCCACTACAAAAGAGCCACAGAGCAGGAGACAGATGAAGAATTTAAACATATGATCACATAAAACAATAAATAAATCCAAGAGAAAGGCTGGCAGGAAATTACTGATCAATTGAATGGGTCTGATCAGTCTCTGAAGGTGCGCTCTTGTTGCAGTGCCCTGTGTACTATGGCAGCTCTGTCATGTTCAAGCTCCTCAATCAAGGGACAGGCCATGACTAACAGGGAAACAGTTAATGGGTCGAGGTCATTATATAGACTGGACCTTAATCAATTAACAGAAAAAAGGAAATGCCTAGACATGCATCCACTGTACTAATCAATAACCAATACCTTTACAGCGCTTCCTACCAGGAAAATAGCAGTTAAAGACACATGGATTTAAATATTACATCTCTTGTCCTACTTTTGCATACATACACACATGTTAAGTTGACTATGTACTCTATGGGGCACCATTTGTAAAGTTGCTCACACTAAAAAATAACATCTGCCACGTTTAGTTTCAAACAGTGTTTTAAAAAATGGTGTTTTTTAACATCATCTTTCACCACATTTACAGCAATATTTGTGACCTTAGAAATATATGAAATAGTTGAATCTAAATATTAAATATTACACCTAAATTCACATCAATTTATTGGGGGAAATGAACACTTGAACATACATTAGTGTGATAATAACTATGTAAAATAACAAAAAACATGTTTGGAGAAATGGTATTTGACGCAGGATTTATGACCTGTACTACAGGCCACTTTGGCCGGCACGATCCTGCCACGGCACCCAGTGATACACTCCACTCCAATTAGATTCTTTATTTAATTTATATGTATACATTAGAATTTTTTCCACTCTTTATAATTTACTTTTTAGTATTTGTGATTGTATCTAACTTTTGTATTTATGGTTGTTATTTCCATAAATACCAAAATGATCCATCTATAAAATATCTATATGGGGAAACCTTTTACAGTGCTGCATACTGCATATGATAATTATATATTTAGAAAGTAGAACTAAAGTGATTCATTACAAGATGATTAGTTAAAACATTTCAATTCAATTTCCATTTTGTGAATTTCAAATAAAAGAGCATGTATTTCCTCATTGAAGTTTTCTTATTGTTAAAATCTCGTCTCGATCTCGTGAACCCAATATCGTGTCTCGTCTCGTCTCGTGAGCTGAGTGTATCGTTACACCCCTAGTAATAACCATCCATGTAAAACACAACACAAACGGAGCAGGTCATATAAACGAAGCTTCGATTCATGAAGTACTGCCTCTATCATTTTCTGTAATCGAATTATTCGAATAATTCGAGTAATTGTCTCAGCCCTAAATGCAGGGCAGGTGTGAAGGGGAAATGTGGAGGGAAAAGCAGGAGAGAAAAAAACAGGAGGAAAACCCAGAGCTACAGAAAACCGGAAAACACAATCATAATCAACTGACATAGATAAGCCAGTTCAAAAACACACACAAATAAAATGTAAACACACAGGCACACCACCTGCAAACACCTGCCAGTCTCTAAGATAAGATAAGAACATCTGCTAAATGCCCTGAATGTAAATACAGAGGAAATGTGAAATTAACTGCCTAGTGTGTAAACTGTTGCATCTTCGATGTCTAGCTAGGTGTGTCAAACTACTCAGTCAAATTTCACAACTAGTGTAAAAGCAAACTTCAAGAGCCAACTGCCACTCAGTCCATTTCAACAAACAGGGAAATGGATTTAGTAAAAAACTACAGTACATTAATAACACAGAGAGTGTAAGGATATGAAGAAACTATCAAGAACCTTGATGAGACATTAGGATGGTTGGAGGAGGCTAGGGTGATTGAAAATGACCATGGCAACGACTAGGACACCTATGAAAACCAAACTGCCTGGAGTCTCGTTCAGGCATCAGGAATCAACAAGACATAAACAGACATGTCCCGTCAGCCGGGGAAGACATATGAAGAGAAAACTGTCATACGGTGACAAGAAACAAGTGGTCATGATAACCCAGACTCCGACACAGACGCTGATTCAGACACAGAAATGCGACAGAATGAGTACAGGTTTTCAAGAGGAGATGTAAGACAGGAGATGGAACGCTGGGAAAAGAGAATCCACAGCAACTCTCCAGTGACTACAGAGACAACCAGCTAAGGTTGAAGTGAAATAGCTATGTACAGTGGAACTTACCCTGACCGGTGACAGATGCTGAGCTTCTAAAGGGCAATTATTCCAGAACATTTAACACATAAAAATCTGGTCACTGTTTTGTGTAGTCTTGCATAGCCAGACCTATCTCTACAGCACTGTGTCACGGACTGTTCATGGGAAGTACAACTCAGCCTCTGAAAACAGGTGTATTATTTCTCTAATTTAGTTTGAAAAAAGCCTGTATTTGAATGTCAATGATTAGGCTGTTTTTTTACAAAACATGATGGTAGCCATCTGTGAAGCTGTGATATTGTATGGACTTTGGCTTGCTCTTGAAAGTGGGAGAAGAAGCCGACAATTGGTCATTTGACTCCATCCACGAGTGTTTTGAAAATGCATAGCTTTCTTGCTTATAGCTTAGCTCATTAACTTGCTAATGGCTGCTGCCTCGCTGGGTTGGAACAGTCACGCACGATTATGTATTTCCACCCACGTAGTTGTTGTATGTGGATTGACAATGCAATGGCATTTACACTTGTGTTCACTGTGGTTTGATTCAATGTGCCTCGGGTACATTTACACCTGCACTTTCATGTGGTTGAGCACTATCAGACTATCCAATTGTAATCATCCGAAAGGTATTGTAGTGCATGGTGTAAAGGCATATGTTATAACCAATCTGCTTATAGTTGATGTTCTGTTTTGATGGTTCTGTTTGACTCACTGTTGTTGTGCAAGAAATGCAGTGAAACATTTTGGCTGTGTTAACAATTGGTTTAACATTTGGTTTGACATTTTTGGATTGGTTTAGTGGTTTCATATTTTTTTTCCACCCTGTCTGACATTACTTTTCATTGAAGCTTCATGATGTTTACACTGAGTGAAATATTAAAACCCAAGACTAATCTTTTTATGGTTACACCATTTCATCAAATAGCATATTCCAGATGTCTTGTACATCCCTTAACACACATTTGAAATGACATTCAGACTGACTTACATACTTTGTGTCATTTGAAAGTCTGGGATCTACACTAGAATTTATAATTAAGGGCTCTGCAGTGCATTTTGAGACAACATTGTTGAATAAAATGTTACCATAACCAATTGGAATTAATCTTGTACTTTTAGTTTGTACCCAACCACTGCAAGAAAAAAGCTGTAGTGGCCAATAACAGATGTTAGTATGAGTATGTTGCATTATTTGTATTGCTCAGGAATCTATATCTGTTTATTTTATGAGACAGTGTGTTTCATGTTTTTTCAATATGATTTAAAAGTGACGCAATTTTGCATTAAGCAGGGCATTATTGCTCATTCACTGTCACAAGATATTATTTCAGCCTGCAGTTCAGTCACGTTGAATAGTAATCAGCACTATGACCCAACTAAGAAGGAGGCAATATTGTGTTGCTGACTGATCCCAAAAGCTTATTCCACTGCCAGATGGATATCTTTTGGTAATTAAGCTGATAAAAAACCTGCAAAGATATGAAGACACACACACATAAACATACACAAAGAGAGAAAGCAGTTTAGCATATGACAAAGATGCGAGATAGGTAGGAATATGTAACAGAAAGGGAGGGAGAAAGGAAAGTTGTCTTAAGGTACATGAGGTAACATTATGAGGTACAGTATGACATAGACAACACAAACACACATTTCTTTCCCATTACATAAACACCTTGTTTTTTCTTCTTTCTCATACTCACACACATGCACGGATATGTAAACATTGGCTTACACACAGACACACACACTCACAAAGATGCATCCACATACTCATGCACGCTTATAGTGTCTTTCTTTTCTTAATTAGCCTAAAGCGTTGATGTCTGGTTTCAGCTCTTCTTCTCAGTGTGGTGCCAATGCTTCTGTTAGTTAAGATTTCAGCTCAACATCCTCCACTGCTCTCATCTCTCCCTCACCCTCCCTCTCACTCATTCTCTGTCTCATCTCTCTCTCTTCCTTTGCTTGCATATACACTCCTCCTCTTTCAGCTCTCCCTCTCTCTCTCTCTCACACACACACACAGACACACACACATCCCTTTCACTTTGCCCGTATATCCATTGCAGCTATTCCTTTCTTAATTTATCACTTCTCTTTGTCTTGCTCTGGATCATCCTCCCACTCTGCTTTTACCAGGAGTGTTATCTCATCACAGGGCTTTTTTTGCCTCTTCTCTTTTCATTGCCCTCTCTGCACTCTCCTCTTTCTATATCTGCCATTTCAATGTGCTTCAAAAGCACTGCCTGCCATTCTGATTGTTGCCTCACTGGTTTTCAGTCCATCAGACTGCTTCTGGTTTACTCCCTGCACAATCCCCCATCCTCACCCTCTCTTTCCCTGAGAAAGTCAGAAAATCATTCACTGGAGCATGCTTGATGACATCTATCCAGCGGCAGTATGACATCCGTTGCGTGTGATGCATTTACAAGCCCCAGAGAGCGTCACACCTTCCAAAAAGAGCATTCCATTAACACTTTGGCAGCTTTTTCCTCTGAAAACACACAGAAAACAAAGCACGCACACACTACGTATATATATAGACCGATATGTTTTGTTTTGTTTTGTTGTTTTTTTTACCAAATGCCCACCCTGCACTTGGATGGAAGTCTGTGTCACAGTGTTGCCATGGTTACGGTGATCCTTGCCATTCATCACAAGGCCGGCAGGACACCTGCAGGGGGGGGAGTAGCAGGTAGTTTGTGCTGATGGGTGAGTGTTTGTGTATGTGTGTGTGGGTGAGGAGAGGGAGGCAGACAGGCAGATGTTGGAGGTAAGCAAGAAGCAGGGGGAGGTTAGTTGGAGGAGAGAAGGAGGAGGGGGAAAAAAAGAACTGTTAGTGAGCACAACCTGATCCTCTGGAGTGCCCAATTCTCTCAGTATTTTAACGCTCTGATGTTGTTTACCCCGGCAGCAGCCCTTATCATCATCAAAGCCTGTAAGTGACACTCTACAAACGAAACTGTTCTGCGCCCCCCCCCCCCCACACCCCTCCCCTTCCTCCTTTACCATTGCCATGGTAACTGATTGCCTCATTCTCCTCTAGCTTGAATTCCTCAGAAACATAAACACCTGTTGTTCTTGTTGTTGCTGCAGACGTGGTCATTATGTTGTGGAGTGTTTGGAAAAGTTTTGCTCAGAGCAAATCAGCCACTCTTGTAGTGCACATTGCTCAAACAAACAGGCTCTTCTGTTACTCCATCAGGTAATGTTTAATTTTGTAATATTATTTTTTGGGCTTTTTTGCCTTTATTGGGCAGTTAGTGGCAGAGAGGCCAACAGAAATCAAGGGGAGAGAGAAATGGGTATGACATGCAACAAAGGCCCCTTGCTGGACTTGAACCAGGGACATTGTGGGTATATGGCACCCAACTAAGAGGACACTCCACATTTCTTTATTTTTAAACATTTACCTTAAAACATTTTTGTCTTTACTCTGATCAGGGCTCATTTAGAAAGAGAGGAAGCCAGGTATTACATGAAATAGTCAAAGTTTAGCAACATTTGAATCAGTGTGATGACAGTTGTAGTGTTGCTGATGTTGCTTATTTGAGCGTGTTTTTAACTCTTAGAAAACAGTGACAAAAAACAAATTTGATCAGTGATTAAGCGGCTTCAGCAAGCTTTTCCCTTACATTTTCCCTGAACTCCTTTAGCTTTAAGGTTGTTCAGCTCTTCATTGAAGTAGCATGATGCATACACTGAGTGAAGCACTACATTTTTTATGGCTGCACCATTTCATCAAATGGAAATATTCTAGATGTCTTGTGCATAATGTTCTGCACATCTCCCGAATGTATCCTGATATATTTGGTGTTTTTGGAAACACTGAGATCAATTCAAAGTAAGGTTCTGTGATCAAATAAAACAAACAAATAAAACCACATACATTGTAAACAAATGAAAAAACAGTGTAACTGGGCATGAAAAGTGAAAAATCCTGAGATTGAAAGTTCAAACAGTGAACAGTATTTTACCTACGTAGATGCCTTTAGTGGCTATTCTCTGTGGATATCTTTCTTTGTGTGTATGTATTTCAAATGAATTAATGTGGGAAGTATTATGAATAATCTGTGAAGCAGTAGCTATGAGAGCCAAATGGTAACATACCGAATACAAATACGAGGGACATAGTCCTCATCTTGACTGTCATCTGCTTCAATCTCCTCATCATTACTAACACCTCCACCATCACCCCAATCAATTCTGTCAAATTTGATAGAAAACAATATTGGTTAATACACATCAGCACATCTTGTTACACACTATACAGTCAAACCCAGTGGAACTTACACACTACTCATCAGGTCATTTATCTCCTGCGCATCCATGATCTGGTTTCCAGCATCCTGGATGCTCATGTTCTGTAGACTAAAAGAAAACAATTTGGCTGTCACACTATAGATTGGTGTAAATAAGTACATGTTCAACATCATTTCTCGTCTTTAAGCAAATTAGGAACCTTTAGAGGCTTTATCTACCTTTCCCCTAGAACCTCAGTGGCATCCATGGTGCTCTCATTCTCCAGTCTTTCCTCAATAGGCAGCATGTCCTCTCTATGGATAGTGCAGGTGTTTTAGACTACAAGAAATGTTTCAAAATAATGGAAATGAAAACAATGTGACACTGATCACTGTCACCTATCAGCTCTGGTGACCGCGGCACAGCTGTAACGTGCCACTGACGGACCCGGTGGAAAGTGGGCTTTACTTTGCGACCAAATAAAAAGAAAGGGCTAAGGTGCTGATTAGATAGACCTTATGGTGCATATGACGCTAGGTCGAAATTACGCCAAACCATCGCTTTAAGTGACTTTTCTGGAGCTTCCTATCATATCCGATGATCTTACACAGCAGATGGAATAGCCCAATTGTAATAGATGTGTAGAAGTTCAAATTTTCATTTATTTATTTTTATAAAACTCTGTTTTAAAGAGAGGCTTGGGTGAGAGGTCTGCATAAAAATACTATTTAGACAAATACTACACAGAAAACATATATACATAGGCCAAACAAACTATCAGAAGCTGTACAAAATAACACAAAGAATTTCTGCTCTAATTCATAAAATGTATATACTGCACCTGTAGGGACCTATACACCACATATAGAACAAACAGAAGAGATACTATGGTCAACCCTTTCAACCAACTTTCCTAAAGGTTTTAGTAATCCTTCTACATCCTGCATTCAGGAAGGTAAGAAAGGTCTCTTGAACCAGCATGTGTGTGTTTAGTAGAGCGTTGAGGTGTTACAGGCCAAGTCAAGATCTAGCTGTGCTTGAACATGGGTGCAGAGAAGATTACAGTTACTGGCAAAGCAGGTAATTTTCTTCATTCAGCCAAGGACTGATTGCAGGAGAAGAGATACTAAATACACACATGTACACACACAAAGAGTGAGAAACACTCAAATACACACAGAGCAGACAGAATTTATATTCTGCACACATGTTGGTGCACACACAGAAACATGCATGAAAACATTTACTTGCATGATCCCTGACCCTGACACATCTGCACATCCACACGCGCACTGCTGATGAAACTTTTGCATCAGTCTTACCCAGACATTCACTTCTTTCCAACTCTGAATCCCTCCATTCCTCCATCTCTCTTCATTCCCTCCATTTGATGTGTTTAAAAAAAGAGACAGCAGACCCGTGTATTTTTTTTTTATACAGCAG
Organism: Scomber japonicus; assembly: GCF_027409825.1. Classification (NCBI taxonomy): domain Eukaryota; kingdom Metazoa; phylum Chordata; class Actinopteri; order Scombriformes; family Scombridae; genus Scomber; species Scomber japonicus. Next base: position 16,033,355 of record NC_070594.1, on the reverse strand, counting down.
GGCTGAGAAGAAAAAATAATCTAAAATCATCTCCCCTGCTGCTCATATAGATTTGGCAGATCAGCTTGATTCACATCTTCTCTCCCTCTCTCCTTCCATCTCCTCCTTTGCTTCTAGCTTCAGCTCTGTCCTTTGACACGTAGAAATAATCCTCTAGTTAGGGCTAGGCGATAAAACGATAACAATACGTATCGCAAAATAACTTAGATAGGTTTTCTTCTGTACATCCACACATACATGTTCAACTTCTGACAGAAAATAAATATTTAAATCAAAAATAACCTTCTGATGTCTTCACAACTCACTTATGAGTAACGGAACATTTAAGCTTGACAAAAATAGTAATTTCATTTATACGTGATATATATCGATATCGACTGATATGAAAAAAATTATCATATCAGGATTTTTTGCCATATCGCCCAGCCCTACCTCTAGTCACTGTGGATCCTAAATTTTGCACTTCCACCTGCATTGTCCCAGGTCTCAAATCAGCTCTCCATCTCCTCCCCAGCTCTCTCTTTCTCTCGCTTAAACAAGTGAGCAACCTTCCAGTTTGGGAAACATACGGTGGTCATCAGTAACATAGGCTGACTTTTTTCCCCATCTTTCTTGTAATAAAACAGCTCCTATGAAACATTTGATGTTTACATGATGTCATAACCTCATGTTGCTCTTGTCTTTTCACATGAAGCAATTCTTGTAATGCAGTGTAGGACATATTTGATATCTTTCATTATTGCACGGTCATATTCACACAGCAGTACAGAACTGCCTCTATAGAATCACTGCGAAAAACATAACACAGTGATCTATTCCTAAATGAAACAATCCATCAGACTTTTAACAGCTATGGGAGTTCAATTCATGTTTCTCCATTGCAAATCAACTTGTTTCATCAATATTGTTTCATTTCATTGTTTCAACATATGAGAGGAACCATATGCTGCTGGAAAAGTGTTTCATATGCTTAAAGAAAGATTTTACGTTGATGTCAAGAGTCTCAAGTTATTTTAACATTATCACAGAGACAGATGCTCTCTCAATAATGGCTGTTAGTTACAAAGAAGCAATTGTTTAGTTGAGTAGTAGGCTCATATTATTTACCTTGTATTATCAATATCCTTCTCTCTAATCCTTCTTTTTGCTTACATTCTCTTTCTCTTTCCTGTCCTGTCTTTTCTTGCTGTTCCAATGTGCTGTCTGGTAGTGGCAAGGAAAGAACTACGATAACATCAATAATCTCTCTATATTTTTAGCTGTGGATCAACTTCTACCTCAAAGCACTTAACCACTGAAAATAGCTGGTCTTTCTCAAGTTGAATCACTGCACCCAAAATCTGTTCGACCAATTTTGTGCACATAACTAGTAGCTATCTTTAGTAGCTAACAGACATGGCAAGCCATCAAGCTCAGATATAGCACAGAGATAGCAGTTGAGCTAGCAGCTGAGCTAGCGCCAGAAAGCTCTCAGATGTAGCGTCCATGTTTCGGGTACAGGTGGTGACAGATGACACTTGGTAGGGGGGCAGGGTTTCAGCGAACTTGGCAGGCACGCCCACAGCGTTTGGGAGCAGAGAGAGAGTCTGATTTTTTCACAACTTTGAAGCCTAATTTCATATATTTGGCGATTTTTTTTAAACATTCAAATTTGGCAGAGTGGTTAACAACACACTTAGAACACATTTATTCTTACTTTACACAGACTTTAAGTCTGTAATACCAATTATAGGCTACACATTAAGAACCATCGATTTAGTGTGGGTGAGTAATGTAAGGTAAGTATTTGTGGAGTTTCACAGTCAAAGAAACTGTAGTTTTAGAACACATGCACAATACATGTATGAGCTATATGTGTACTATGTGTGCTCGTAAACACAATATAGTAAAGTTTGTGTGAAAAGTAAACCTTACATAAGCTGAGTTTGATACCACAAAGCCAACTTAGCTAACTAAACTATCATATGGGCAACTTAAAGTCATCCACAAGCCCCAGGCAACATCAACACCAAAAACATGCCCACATGCAGTCAACAGACAGGCTAAGCTAACCTGCCAATGGCCTCTACAACTACTACACAAACGCTATTTTACACCAACAATATGTTATTATTTTACAAAACTAGGACACACTTTGTTACCTTGGCAACTATAGGATTGGCAGCACTACACAGTCCATACATACAGGCATCTTTTCTGTGACAGTCAATACAGGCTAATTGACACTCTAAATGCACAAGAGCTCCTGAACTAATGGCTTCACAGCATGAGATTCTTGTCTGGTGAGCAGAATACAACTCCAAGTATAGCTCGCTGGAAAAAATGAAATGCCCATATAATACTGTGTAATCAGCTACATGGATACAGAGCAAAAATTAGCTTCATTTCTGGAAAAACAGTTGACACGCCTCAGTAATAGTATGAGAATAATGTAATGTCAAGATTACATCCACTCGGTTACATGATGTGTCCATGTGTGTGTGAGAAAGAAAATATTCATGACGAAAGGAAAGACTGGCAGTGGGTTGTTTTGAATCAACCTCAAGTTAGCATCAGTGGCTAGCTCAAGAACCCATGAGCAGCCAGCCCAGCGTTCTTTGAGATGTTCAAGTTTTAATTGTTTCAGTTGAATCATACAAATCTGGAGTTAGTTGGTCTCACGGTGACTAGCAAAAGACAAGTGTAGTTTATTTCACAGTCTAACATAGTTTAACAAAGTCAGCCCTCAATCTAACACAACCTACAGTATTTGTCAATAAGTATACAATAAATAATCTTATATAAGTGCAGTTGCTTCATGTTTGAATATTATTCCCAGAAAAAGGAAGGATTTTAAAATCTAAATAGGCTATCAGTAAAAACAGCATTTCAGCTGTTACCTTTTACACTGCAGTGCTAATAGAGGTTGCAGCCTGCACCAGTGTCCTTGTTCTCTCCTGCTCTGTTATTCTGTTTCTCTGAAGCCCCACCATGTGATGTAAATCCTGCAGCAATCTTCATCCAAGACCTTCTTTTACTCCCTCTTCTGTTTCTTTCCCTCCTCTCTTTAGTCCTTATCATTTTTCACCTTCCGTTATTTCCTATCTCTCTTGTTTATCTGACCTCCAGCTTCCTTTATTTTCATTTCCCTTCAATACGCTAGCACTCTCCTTTCATTCCTTTCTTACTCCTACTCTATCTGTTGGAAAGGTTTTGTTTGTGTGTGTATGTGTGTGTGTGTGTGTGTGTGTGTGTGTGCGCGTGCGTGTGTGTGTGTGTGTGTATTGCTGTGTATTTCATGTACAGGGGTTTCTAGACCAATGGTCACTCTGAGGAGGGCAATACTGCAGGTCAAAGACAGGGAAGTAAGGGAAGGAAGACAGGATGGATGAAAAATAGAGAGGTAAAGGAAACAAACATGGCCTTGGAGGGAGACTGATTTCCCATGATTCAGTCTGTTGACAAGGTAGAAGGCATGTGAGGGATTTCCTGGAATGCAAACACTATTTTTTACCCACTTTCTTTGCTTTCATGTTTTCTCCTCCTTTCCTATCAAACTGGAAACTCCACAGAGGACTTGTAGGCACAAGTTAAAGGCCTTGTTTCAAAGAGATAACCTCTCTTCAGCAGAGGAGAGAGTTTGTAAGATCCCGTCTCAATCAGCTTCTCCCTGGGGGACACACAAATTCTTCTTTTCCTCTCCCACTCTCTCTCTCCCTCACCTTCTAGATGGATTGCGCTGATGGCTCACACTGCCTCCACCAAGAGTTTTGTCTCACAGATAAAAAAAGGATCCTGACACTTGACAGGTTGTGACACTGTGTTTACCAAACCCCAGCTGTAAGGGAGGTAGGCCTTAACAACATTTTCCCAAAGTTGCTTGGTGTCTATCTGTGCAGACAAGCACAAGGAGAACCCAAAAGAGACTGTGATCTGTTTTCTGAGAGCGAAAAAAGAACAAAAAAGAATGCATGAGAAAAATATCATCTCACTATTTAAAATCAGCAGGTGTTATGAAACCCTGCAAATGTAACTATTAATCTCAAAATAGGCTATAGATCCTGCCATTATAATATAAAGCTATAAGAATTGAGTATTTCCTCCTGTTTTTACTCCACATCTGTGTCTGCAAGCTTTCACCACTCTATGTGAATTAAAAAGCGCGTTAGTAAAAAGGTCTGACTTGCATGCTAAATCAAGGTGAAAGTCAATAAAAGCGAAATTATATTTCAATTAATTATAAGAGGGTGGTGGCGCACGCTGAAAGGGAGCTTGAAGGCCGAGATCCAGACAGGAGCTCCTTAATCCTCAGCACGTCTTTGTCAGCATCAACTTTTTAGGAGTTTTTAAAAGCATGAATATTATGCAGGACTTGATGGAGTTTCTGAAAAAAAAGTTTTAATATTCAAAAGAGATTTACCGGGTGTCAGGCCTGGCATAATGAAAGTGGGCAAGGCCTTTTTGAAGGAAGGTTTTGCGAACTCTCTCTCTCTCTCTTTCTCTCTCTCTTTCTCTCTCTCACACACACATATTTGAAGAATACATAAGTTTCAAAGCTCAGACAAAGGTAACACATCCTCACAACACAAGTTAGTCACAATGATGAGTGTAACAACCTTAATGGAGGCTTGACAGATAAGGGGGTGAAGATCTGCATTGTTTGCTCCCTGTTTCCCTGTAATTGTGTTCTATTGATCCAAATCAACATAGTCACACAATTATGCCATCATGAAGCTGATTTCACAGTGGGACAGTCCTGACTCCTGTCAGACTTTGACTGGAGTCAAGTCAAAGTCTGTGAGTGCATAAAGGGGGCCATAGGGACTAGGCTGAACAGGTTAAAAGTTCGAAGGCAACAAAATGATGCACAAACGGAGTGGTTAAGGAGCACAAGGGAAGCACCCTCAGTAGGCCCATGGAGTTGAAAGTGAGAAAATAAACAGCATAAACAGATGGAATTAAAATATGAAAGATTTCTCTTTGAACTAAGCTTCAAAACTAGTCAATTGCATTTTTACCTCGTACCACTGGTGAGTAATAAATTGCAGGTGCTAAGGGCAAAGGCTTTTGAGTATCTTGAGTGTTACAGTATGTGTGTGTTAAGCAAACACACAAAATGGTCCCAGGAGTTCACAGGGTCAACTCCTGCTAATCATATTGGGTTAGAACACCACGCCTAAAAACCACTGCAGTTGTAATCCACTTTGTCTTCCTTCTCCTGTTGTTTGTCTAGACTCATCTTTCCATCTATCTGTTAATCCACCAGCCTGTCCCCTCTAGTTATATGCCAATAAAAAAAATCAGTATTGGAGTATTTTTACATCAAAATCCCTGTCTTTTCTCTTTCTGGTTTCAAATGTTGGATGATTCATCCTGCACTCAGGAGCATTCACAAAATTCCATCCACTAAAATGTGACTTTGGGTGAGTAGCTAGCCACAGCGGTCATATAGAACCACGCACCATGTGTGGGCCATAGTAACTAACAGAGCAGTATGGAGAGAGACACTTATTAAGTTGTTGTCATTTCCAGAAGAGATAAAGCCATTCTAACTTCAATTTCTTTTTTCCTCAAAAATGATCAGAGATGTTCAACTTTTTGTTAAAAGTCAGAAGTCTGTGCCTGGTACTGTTGATTTGATCAACACTTCAGGATTTATTACAATGAGGCTTCATGTACAGTAATCTTGTTAGTTTGGCACAAAGGGTTGATTTCATGCCGGCCATGACCAAATGCGGACCCCTACTGCAGCTCAAGGGTATCAACAAACCTGGGTCAATTACTATCTGCGACCGATTTAATTCATTTTGAAGCGTTGGTAGAACACAGGAATGAGCTCCTGTGTATTTTCTTAAGACTGCCAAGCACAGTCATCTTTAAACCTATCAATGTTACTGGCCTAGAGTAGCACTAAATGGCAGAGCCACAAGTGTAGGACTGGAAGGCTGTGAAATTGACCCATTAATCTCTACAGTATTATTTCCTCTTAGGGTATAATGGTGACACTTCCTCAACACAGCCAGCCAGGGCTGCTGAAAAAGCCCATCAGATTGCTTTGAGTCTGGCTGTATTTTCACGTGGCCTGTCACTGACACGAGCATTGTCTCATTTTCCCCTTCCCATCCACAGGTGGGGGGATTCATTACTTGCCATACACAGCCCACCCACCCCTCCATCGCCACCTCACATGAATGAGCTTGAAACACAGGAATAGGGTATATACCTCCAAGCCACGGCCTCTTTATTCAATTTAGGGCCTGTCAGGGTTGCAAGCTACTCTACTCCGGCAGCTGTCGAATATTTCATGTTATTGAAAACATATATATTTGTGCTAGCCTGAAAGTATTGCAAATGACATGGGGGTTTGGCAGGCAAATGGAGGAAAATGATAAGGGGATCTCAAACAAAATGCATCAATCCGAAACTTAACTATGGGGGAATTAAAAAAAAAATGGGAGGGGGAAAGGAAAGCAGAGTCTTTACAGAAAAGCTATGCAGAAATCATTATGAAGTTTACTCATTAAATTAAGGGATTAAGTACAGAAGGAGAGCGTTAACAAGCAAATATGGAAACATGATCTGCTTATCTGAGCAGATTTAAACAAGCCTTGAAGCTGTTGGAGCCACAATTCCATGAGGTAGCCATCAAGCACAGTTACTGCTAGTTTTAAACAAGCTGCATCTGGATCATTAATTAGGGCACAATGCAGAAACGTGTGCATCATGTTTACTAAAGTGCTTATTGCTGTCTCCCTGGTAACTCTATGATAAAAATGTGTAAAAAAATAAATATTTCTAAGCTCAGAAGATTCTGCGAGAGGGAAAAAGTTTGATTCCATCCTGCTGTTCATTAAAGCAATGTTTTATTTTGATGTGAGGTTAGGTTACAAAACTGGCTGCTCTAGGGACCTGGAGTCAGCTGCACTTTCGTTTTGAACACGCAGCCTAAAAATCACACTTCTAACGCTTTGACAAACAAGATAAATTAGGCACTTCAGCTACAAGCAGATTCCGAGTGCAGGTGAAAGCAGTCTCCACGGAGTCTTGCGTGGTGACCACTGAAAACACTTCACTTAGAGAATGAAATTCTGTGGAACAAAACAAAAAGTGCATTTGAGGGCGAGCAAAAATACATGCTGGGTGTTTGGGTCAGAGGGTTGTAATTATCTTGGAACAGTGTGGAAATGCTGCAATTATAATGAAAATGTTTTGACTCAATTCACGATGAGACAGAACTGAGAATCTTTTGAAAACCAATTCATTATATATAAAGAAAACTCACTGAAATGTTAACAGGGTCAACTTTGAAAAACAAAAAAAAAAAAACAACAAAAAATGTACTAACCTCGACTGAGAACATCAGATAGACATACAAGTTACATGATTTTATCCATCCCAAAAAAGAGAGAGAGAAATGGAACAAAATTAAAACAAAAAATGTATATATTACACTGATTCATTCTCAGGTGATTTGATTCTTTATTTCAGATCTGAAAGATGAGCCAGAATAAAATATGTATTTTATAAAGCAAAACAAACCATGATGACAGCATTACTGTGTGCATAAGTACACATGTACAGATTTATTCTTTATCATCGCTAGCTCTACACAGGGTGTCGGTGCTCGCTGCTCATATACAATATTTGTGCATCCACACACACACACACACACACATCGACACAGCGCGGGGCAGCTGCGGGACTAATTTGTTTTGAAGGAATTAATTAGACATTATTAGGGGGAAAACAATGGAGCAGAGGCAGGGTGTTTAACGATGGGACGTCAAAGAGACAAACCTGTCACGGAACAATAGGCTAATATCCACCCACCGCTTCCCGGCTACTGCTCAATTACTTTATCACACAATAGGACACAGTACGCACGCAAATAATTGCAAGCAGTCATTGCATTTTCTGATTAGCCATCAGTCTGAATATTCATTCATAAGTGAGAGACAGCAAAGGTTGTGTATATATGTGTGTATGAAGTCTGATCATGTTTCTAACTGAGCAGATGTTTCAGTGTTGAAAGTATCCGCTCTTATACCTTCAAGGCAGACACCGCAGCTGCTGCTGACGTGTTTGCAGTTGATGAACCAGAAACCCGTTTACACAACAGAATGCAGACATATGGCCTGATAGCTACTGTATTCTCACCTCTTGCTGTATTTCTTCAGATCTGAATACAATTTTATTACAAAGTTCTCTCAACACCTTCCCCCTCTGCTTTCCCAAAGCTACTTTGTCACTGCAGCCTTTGGTGCTGCCTCCTTGTCATGCTCTTTCCCCCACACCTTGTCCCTCCTCCTCCACATCCTCCCAGCCCTCACAACCACTTCTTAAGAACGGCCAAGGCTGAGTTGAAGGTGAACTGGGCCTGGTGGGTTCCACGGTGAGCCAGCAGCAGGGAGCCCGCCTCGGGCCCATGGCCTGCTGCCAGCAGCTCTGCGGCTGCTTTCTCTACGTCCCAGCCTCCCTCCTGTTGGTGGGACAGCATGTGGGAGCTGAGCAGGGGGTACAGGGACGAGGAGACACAGCCCACCAGGAGCCTTGCGTCCAGAAGCAACGTTAGGAGCTCGGCATCGCAGCAGGAAGCTGTCTCCTGGAGTAAAAAAGAGAAGAAGGGAAAGATAAAGAGGGGGGAGATGTTAATGTGTAAACACACGTGTGGTGATGGAGTCTGGAGAAACTAACTTTCCTTTTTAAGATTACCTTGTCTTCATTCCTATGAACATGTGCCAGGAGTAACAGCAAGAATTCTGGCAAATATGAAACTAGTCATTCTGCCAGGTACCCAGCTATCACTCTGCAGACCTACTCTACTCTAAATACCTGCTGGCAGATAAAACACTGAAAGTGGCGGGTAAATTTGGAAATATACCAGCCACAGTGGCCTGTCGAAGCTACAGGGACCAAAGCTTCTTGCTGCAGCAGCAGTATTTGAGGCTGTGTGTGATTACAATGTTACACGCTTGAAGAACCCTGATGAGGTCAGAGTGTTAGGTCACACCCTGTGTTGACCCTGTGGCTGACCACCATTCCCATGGCATGTGCCTGTGTACACACACGTGCACACACATACAGTACACGCACATACATGCACGCGCACACGCATGCACGTGTCCACACAAACCCTTGATTCTGCAGTGCTTTGCAGCTTTGAGAACAACATTCTCAGTTACCGAAACAGTTCTGAACACATGTTAACGCAGCCAGAAACAGATTTTTATGTAATATTTTAATCCTATCTTCCACCTCTTTACATCAATGAATTGCATGCAAATTCAAAACAGCTAAACTGCTGCTGGGGATGCTGTGAGTGTTTTACAGGCCATGGAGAGGCAAGACTGAGTGCTGGGATTGAAATGCTGTCTCGCTCCCTCTCTCTGTGACTCAGCCCATCTCCCCATCTCCCCTACACCCTCTCACCTGTTTGCTGTCTCTATTATTAAGCTTGCACTTGCACAACTATACAGGCATATGTGTGTGTGCATGCACAGGCAACAGCGAGTCCCTGTCAGGGTATTTCTGGAACTGAGGCAGATCAATTATAAATGTAGAGCTCATGTCTTCTCTTCTGTAGTGAAGAAGGGAGCAGAGCTGGATGAATTTCGCTCCCTCACCTCTCAAATCGCTCATCTCTGTTCCAGCCGTGCTCTGTTTTTCTCCCTTTGATTCAGCCTTAATGGTGCTGTATGTAGGATTTAGTGGCATCTAGCTCTGAAGTTGCAGAATGCAACAACCTGAACGTTTGTGTAACCCGTGAAGTGTCCATGAAGCTCGTGAAAAACTAAAAAAGTCCTCTCTAAAGCGATTGTTTGGTGTGTCCATTCTGGACTACTGTAGAAGCATGGTGGTGCAACATGGTCGACTCCCTTTGTAGATATAAAGGGTTCATTCTAAGGTAACAAATGGTATCAATTCTTATACTAACTAAAACATACTTACGAATATTATATTTAATTTCTGCCACAATTCTACACACTGCACCTTTAAAAACATGAAAAACTTAAAAAGCGATCATTTAACACTCACGATGATGGTTAAAAATAAACTTGAAAATCTAACATGAGAGTGTCATGTGTGCTCAACTGCCATTGACACTGACACTGTCCTCTACTGGTATTGTTGATTGTGTTTTACATGTAAAAATGCTTTTACCTTGTTATAAAAGGAGCTGATCTGAAAAAGAACAAGTGTTTACAAGATTCATATTTACTTTAGATGTGATCTGGCTTTGGATGCTTGTATCCTTTAAATTCAAGTTCACTATTGATTTAGTAGTGGAGGAAAGGGAGATACTGTGGAGAGTTAATGTATAATAGTTATGGCGATACAGTATGTCATGCATGACTAATAATTTAATTTCTCCCTTCCATTGAGAGACATGACCAGATGAATCATGACAAGCTAGGCGAGGAATGAGGGCAGGACAGAGGAGACAGGCGGATAAAAATTTTTGAATGTTGAGACAGGGCAGATGAGGAGGTCGTTCGGTTATAATGAGAATTAAGGATGACGGAGAGTGGGGAGTGTGGAAAATATATGACAGCGAAAAACAGGGGGAGAGAGATGGAGAGGGGGAAAAAAGGTAGACATGCACTGAAAGCATCAGATACATAGATTTTTAAGTGCATCAACTGTTTTCAGTGGTTGAATGAACACTAGAACCAAAGAGAGGCACTTCAAAATAACTTCAGCTTCAAACTGTTGATTTTGGAGCATCAACAGAGGCTGAGAACAAATGTTCTTTGTGGGGTTTCTGGAGCTGCAGTGAACACGGACCTAATTTGAAGGTCAGTATCTTAAAAAGATTATTTCAAACTGTGCGGGTAAATGAGCAAATAACATCCATTTCATAGTTTATCTCTTTCATGTCTGAATGTGTCAACGAGAACTCAGGGTTTTACAGAACACTTCCTGTGTATCACAACTTGGGTCTTATTTTTTGAAGTTTTGGCCACTGTGGTTATGATAACACTGTAATAACCGAGTAATTCCTGATATCTGTTAATGTGGTGACAGTGCAATCATGAACCCAGACCAGCTGAGAAACACAAGGGTTAAGATGATGAGAAACCACATTATTTGAACTCAGAATCAAGTCTAAATGTCGATTTTAAAAAATCAATGATTGCACAGAAAGTTCCCAGAAGACAGAAATCAAAGTTTGGGTAAGAGCAGAGTGGCTGGTTTTGAGGTTTATTTTAATGTTTGCCTTTGTGGTCAATCTCAAATACATTTGTAAAAACCTGTTAGATTGTCGAACTGTTTATACTTACACTCATTTTTGGTTTTATTCAAAATAAGGTCTTTTTAATAATTTAACTACATTTTTGCCTCATTTATTACTTGGGTAATTATTATGCTCTCCCTCTCTTTTCTCTCTCTTCCAGGTGCTGATTGGGTGATAAGCAGAACTTCTTTCCATCTTAGTGTTTTATTTTGTTTTGTTCCTTTTTTTGTGTTCACCTCTTTTGCGGATGGAGTCCATTTTTTAGGTCTTGTTTGTTTAGCTTATACACTGTTTTGGTAGTTTAGGGGGGGAAAGCTCTGAGTCTCACAGCCCACACTTCCTCCATCTGTTTATTGAGTTTGGCCAGGCCTCCAGACTCCCATAGTTTTGGTTAACTTATGTTAATTTTTGTATATAAAAACATTTTGCTTTGAATCTATTACTCAGGTATGGCATCCTCTTTATCCGTTGGTGGTTGTGCCAAAGCTTTATTTTGTCGTGACTGTAACAATGATTATCTAACTTTCTTTATATTTTTTAAAGGCAGTTTTATAGTAAAACAGATGACAGTTAATGAGGGGAGAAAAAGATGGAAAATAGCATGCAGAAAAAGACCCAGGATGGACATGACCTGCCTTAATCCCTAGACTACCATGACGACCCCTAACCACTTGTTTTTCTTGCCTCATTGAAATTATAGCAATGTCATCACACTCCTTGATCCCAGCAATTAACTTGATGAATACAATTACACCAATAGAAATGATGGACAAAACTATGGAAATGAGACCTAAATGTAATAATGCGTAATTATTCTTTAATGATTTTACTGTTAAATGTGGCCTTGTGGTACCCTTTGAGACCCTAACTGTGATTAAATATGGCTGTTCAAACAAATTTAACTTGATTTGACCTGAAGGCGTGCTAATCACAGAAATCAGCCTCTGCAGTGTGTAGCGGTAATGAGTGCTGACACCTAGAGCGTATGCATGAATCCTGATGGTTCATCCATAGGGAACATGGTTCTGAAAGCTCTACAGTAGCAGGTGGTGTCCAAAAATAAAAAGCAGAACATATTTGTGTCACTCTGATTGAAATGTGTTGCAATATCAACCATCAGGGAAGAGAAATGCAGGTGTTAGTGCTGTGGATGCATATGCAGGGCTCTGCAGAGGAGATCAGTTCAGAAAGGAACAACCAACACATAAACTAGTACATCCAGTAAGTTTGGGCAATATTAGGTGAGTACAGATTTAGAGGACAAGGAGTCTGTCCTGTTGTTGGGTGCTGTGACAAATTGAGGGGACAAGAAAACACATAATGTAGGTACCTGCACAGAGACGTAATGCATTAATGTACAGAAATGTAGTCTTTCCTGCACTTTTTGACACATAGAAAAGACAGAACCTACACATCTCTTGAGAAAAGAGCGGGTTGTCCACACACACACACAGACACACAGCCACACCCCCCCCCCTCCACACACACACACACACCTCCCAGGCTATTACTGTTTGACTGTGTCAAGAGAGACAGCAGATTTGAGTCTTAGAGTCAGTTGGATTGACAGCTGAGCTGAAAATAGATGTGAAGCAGCAGCAGAGAAATGGAGGGATGGAGGGGAATCTTAAAATCAGAGTGGAGCAGATAAATTTATGTCCTTTTTACAGCATGAATGGCTCTGTCACATTATAGGCGCTGCCGCTGGACCAACGTTCAAACCTACTGTACTGTAACTATGCAATATATGGTGGCGGCAGGATATAATGACAGGGTTCATAGGATCATTACCTACACTCCCTGTCTTGAATCAAAAAATGTCTTACTCTTCTTAAATATTCTTTACTGGAGACGCAATTACAGCTGTCCACTTCCAATCTGTAGCTGACAGAGATACTGGGTACAATCTAATGCAATGACTACCTATTACCGTAATACTGTAAAATTTAAAAGCTTCCGTTGTCAGTGGAGTCATATCAAGAAAGTGTGTGTAACATACCATATTATTCTACAAATGAATGATTCCAAGCAAGCTCTAATTGAAGGGGGAGAAATAAAAAATCTAAACTATTTTATTTGATTTGATTTCTTGCCAAAAGCTTATTAGCGTATTAGCTTAGCGTTAGTACAAATAGTGGAAGCAGGTAGAAACAGCTAGCCTGGTTCTGTCCAAAATTAAGGCTCACTACACCTTGCATCCTGTTTGTTAAATCTGTAGAAAAGTTCTCTGGTGTAGCTGCAAATTACACATGAAAACAATAAAGTGGTTTAGATGTTGTATCTTAGCAAGAGAGCAAATAAATGTATTTCCCAAAATATTTTTTGTATACTGTAAAAATGATTTCAAATATACTGCTCAGCTGTAGTACATTATTTATTCCTTTAAGAAAACTGTCTTTGCACTCACTGGTTTCCAAAATCTTTCCCCTCCCAAAATCAAAGGCAATGCTGGCTGCTGCTTTGACATGTAGTTTGGAATGTGTTTCAGCTGGAAATGTCTGCATGCATGGGTCAAGTTCAGTTGCAGGTCAGGAGCAGGGACATTTGGCTGTGAATTGCATGCTGCAACAGTGTTTAAACTCAGATCTTTCAGGTAAGTAGTAAGCAAAATCTAGAGCCGAGTATCCCATCAGCCGTACCTCTTACAACCCTGTAAACCCATCCATACATCCCTCCTCCAGTGATTCTTCCCTCCTCAACACTCTTTCTTCTTCTCTCTGATTTTGAGTTTCCCCAGTGGTTTCTCCAGGCCTCGCCTTTATAAACACTTCGGCTTGAACAAAATCTGATTGAGGAGGGAATACATCCATCATGCCCTCCTTTCTTTTTCAAAGGTCAACAGCTTGGAGAACATGAAAACCTGTCCTGGGGTGTATGTATTTTTGGTGCAAATGTGTGTGTGTTTGTGTGTGTGTTTGTATGCATGTGTCAGGTTAAAAGCCCCTCCAAGTCTTCTCTAAAAGTTCAAACAACACCTTGTCTGTCTCTTCAATGAAGCGAAAACAAGAGGCGTCTTCTGTCTTGTGTGTGTGTGTGTGTGTGTGTGCTCCTACTCGCAGCTGGCGTGGGCTGTGAGAGAATGCACAAACACTCAGCGTGACAAGAGGACTGACACATCAAACTGCAGCCATAAGATGTCCAACTCCCCCTATGCTGTTGTTATTACCTTCTCATTTCTTGCTGTCTCTCTGTGAAAGACAGCCAAGGTTGTCTCTCTTGCTTGTTTTCAGCAGCTGCTAAATGTTGCTTGATTGGTCTGGTCAATTTTTCACACTCTTGTTTTCTATTCTTGCTCTGCACATCTCTCATTTCCTGTATACGTCTTTCTCCGTCCTCTCTCTCTTGCTCCCTGAGCTAAACCCAGCTGAAAGCTTAATTGGAATTACCGTACACGTACAATGCCTAATGCATAATGCATGGCCAAGCCTTCTTTTATCATTTAAATCATAAAGCTTCTTGGGAATGCCAGACAACACACAACCACCTCCTTTCCTCCTTCTCTCGTCCTTTTCTCTCCTTCCTCAGGCTCTGCTTCCCATCCTTCCATCCTAGCTGTCCCTAGGCTTTCCTGCACACATACACACACACACACACACACATACACAAAACACCAAACAGTCCTTGCTTACGGCACGACATGATTGAGAGTGACAGAAGAGGAGGCTGCGAAGCCAAAAAGTAAAAATAAAAGTGGGCTGTGACGCACATGAACACACAAACACACACACACACGTGGCAAGCAAATCAGGGATCAACACATTGAGTTGCAAGCAAACACAGCCAGATTAACAGGTCCAATATGGCACAAAAGCTGTAAACAAGCCCACTTAAACAAGCCATTAGACACATAATCACACACACACACACACACACATATACACACACATACACACATATACACACACACACACACACTTCACTCCACTGGGCAGATGGATACGGTCTATTTTGATTCTCTGCAGTGTTTTTTGACCTGATTACACATACACAAGGATGCACATATGCAAATGAAAACACAGGTGATAAATGACAATATAGAAAGTAAAGGAAGACCGGGTGACTCATGAATGAATTCCAGTTAAATGTGTTGGAGAATGATAAAGAGCCAAATAGAAAAAAGAGGTTGAAAACATGCAAGGACTACTAGAACATTTCATCGCAGCAGATTTTGGTGAGTACTGCAGCACAGCGCGTTAGTGCAAACATGCAGCAGTATCTAAATATACTGTACGCTGCACTGGCAGCTCATTCATATTGGCAGGATAGCTCTTATCAGCCCCTTGTCTGTGTCTCCCATTAGTCAGGCCGGTGTTAACCCCTGGCTCCCTGCTCCACTGCATATCTCCACAGACCATACATCTCCACCAGGGGGAACAGAGTGGAGAAGACAGGAAGAAAAGAAGAGAGTGTGAAAGTTTGTGTTCCAAATAAAAAGAAATACAAAACTGCACTATTGTTTTGCATCCTTCATTAAGAACAATGTAATCTCATCTAAATTACCTGCTCTCTGTCAGACTCCCTTTCAAATCATATACACTACTCCCACTCTTTCGTTTCTTCCTCCCTCCTTCTGTTCTCCAACGCCCACTGTGGTCTCCTCCAACAGAACCTCGCATACATTAACCCGCCGCTGCATCGCAGCCGAGCAAGACACGGTAAATGTGAAGCAAATTAACACATAGCTCACACTACAGCCAAATAAATTACTTTTTCTCATTTACTTCTTGTGTCAAGTGGTTTTTCTGTAGCACCATTTTAATTAAAAAACTAATCTTCAGAATTAATCTTTATTTATTTTTTATTGTAATCTCAGGGGCAAGTCTTCTATGAAAGAAAAGAAATGTGTTGATAGTGAGGAAAACAATGAGCGCAGTAATCTTTGACAACAGGTACAGAGCAGAGAGTGGCAGGAAACACACACTGTGGGGCAGCGCTGGAAGATAACACCTGCCAGTCACTCAGAGTGGCGTGCCATTTTCATGTATTTAATGAAGAGCGCTGTGCGTCACAGAGTTGATAAATGTTTGGTGCAATGAGGCCAAAATCAACATCAGGCTTGTTAATCTAGACATGAAAAGCCAGGTGAATTAGGAGTGACATTTAAGAACATTTCACATGGTTTTCAATGACAAATTCATTTTGTCTTGTATCATGGAGTGCAACAAAGTGTGACAGAACCTCAGTGAAACAATTAAAGTCACTGACAAGTAACTTTTGCAGTCAAGCTTCCTCAGTACACTCACTGAATTTCTGATCGGGCACAGCTGAACTAAAATCAATTATTCTTGATCCTCCGGTGATGAGATCTACTGATCCCCTAATGGATAGTTGCTGACAAGTCCAGGCTATTTGTAGATCTGAGAAAAGGCCTTTGAGTGTCGTGCTCTTGTATCAGGTTATATTTAGTCATGATGGTTAATGACATGAGAGCCACCAAAGAGTGTGATGAGGAGCAGTGATCTATTAAAATGTGTTAAAGGTATTGTTCAGAACCCTCAACCATCATCTCGCAGTTCTGATTCTTTCGTGCATACAAATATACTTATACAAACACCATAAGTTAGGGTGCAGTGTACACATTTTCTACTACTATACTACTACTACCACTACAAAAAAAGAAAAAGAAGGGTGGTTTCACTTTCTTTCTGGTTGAGGTTGAGGTTGGTGACTTGTTGCACATAATTTTAAAATATCTTTATATTTAACAACATGTTTTTTTTTCCAGCAGCAATTTCCTGGTTACCTTGGATATTTAATGTACGTACAGTAACTCTCATTTTCAGTTAAACTACTTGATGCTGAATAAAAATGAAAAAGGTTGACAGTAGGTCTGTGGATTATCCAGAGTAACTGCAACACTGTTACTGTTGAAATTATTAAAATAATATGGTTGGCAATTTTTCTTTCTTATTGTCAACAAATCTCATGTGCAGAGCCAAACCAACAAAGAAATAATCCTACCTACCTAAGTGTTGTGTGTGTATCCAAAGCCTGATAAATGGTAATCCTCTGTGCTGTGGACGACTGTGTGAATATCTAAACAAGCTACACTTTTGCACTTTTCACATGTTCCTTCCTTATCAAGATTATTGGCACATTAGTTTGTTTAGGAGCTGATACAAAGCCTAATAATAACTACTAATAGCAATCACATTTTCAGTCTCCACAGAGTAGTTTTGTATACAGAAGATGACACTGCACACGTGAGGGAATGCTTCGCTAGCTTGTTGTGCTACATATCAAAACCTCTGGACTTTGTACCACATTGTTAATTTCTCAAAGAATTAGTACAAAGTTAAGACATTGTGATATGTAGCACAATAAGTTAACAAAGTACTGTATATGGAATCACATGTGCAGTGACATTTAACTTACATGGAAACTACTTGACTGTAATTTTCAGGTTGAAGAAACATGTCCCCAACTGTAAGCTTGTGGCTCACTGAAATGTTTTTAAGGTCTATGGCACAAGAGAATACAATACAGACACACAAGAATCAATTTATTATTGGTTTGAAACTGCACATGAGAACAATATAGAAAATCACCTGCCAAATCCTTTCAATGCTCTAATCACCACACAAGAAATTCTATTCACTTTCACTGTATTAAGATGATAGCTGAAATCTGAGGGAAAGATATATCAAACCTTAACATATGATATCTAAACTCTCTGAATATGTTTTTCTGTTATCCTGTATACCAAACCTAATACAACTACCTTTCTGCAAAAATGTGTTATTGTTTTTTTCAATAATTTGTATGTGGGGACCCTTTAATATACAGTCAGCAACACTGGATTTGAAAAGACTGTATTTAACAGCAAAACAAGCACTAGGTAAAAACACACCAAAGCAAAACCCTGATTCACACAGACAGAGAGAAGTACTCGCACACCCACAGAGAAAGAGAAGAGATGCACACAGGCGCGCGCACACACAGACAAATACACCCACATCCACATACATACAACTCTACAGTGAGCAGCAAGCCAACACATTATCAGATGTATTAGATGTAAGACGATTTCTCTCTGTCTCGGTTGATGTTATCTTCAGATGAACACTGTTCTGTGCTGCTCCGAACATGCCCCTGCTCACTCAGCTCTAAGGCAGCACAGGCAAGATTATTTCTGAAAAGCAGTATGACACACTGCCTGTCTTACTCCATTCATATACCCTCTCCAACTCTCCCTGATTTATCTTTTCTGTCTTTCAACTACCGTACAGCACCATCCCCTCTTCAGTCAAGACTGTGTATCCTGCTCTGTCTCTTTCTAACTTTTACATTTTCATACATTTGCTCATCCTGTTTCTCTTTCTCAGCAACCATTCCTCATCTACTTGATTTCCTCTTGCCACATCTAAATCACATTATCTTTCCTCTTTCTCACTTTAACACCGCAGCATCTTTGGTCGCACTATCTTTTCTCTGTGGGATAGAAGCAGCGTGTTGCTCAGGTGTACCGATCTAGGAGCTTGAGCACTTCATTTAATAGGGGCTCTGTCGCTTAATAGTGAAGCTTTCTTTTTATCTGATCCAAGAACAAAAAGAGGGTCTGCGGGGTCTGAGAGGCCTGCTTTACGACAACTGCTTATCTGATCGGAAAACAGTGGAGTGCGGCCCACACATTCCTGAACGATTACTCTGTTATCTGATGCAGGCTTCCAAAAACTACAGGGTACTTATAGCAAGGGGACGAATGCTGTTAGGTTATAATAATGTTAAAATCCTTTGGAGAACTTAATTTTTATCTAAAAAAAGTCAAGGGCTTTTAAAAAATGTTTGGCTCCTCCTTTCTGTGAATAGAGCAGACTTCACTTTATCACATCTTCATCAGTCATCTTCATCAGTCATCTTTCTTGCCTGCGTGTTCCACCGTTCTATCTCGTTTTCACACTTTTTCTAATGCAGTATATTGAGTACAACCTCCAAGGTCTACTAGAACACAGTTACCTCATTTCTTTTTGTACACAGGCGAGAAACTGTCACATTCCCATTTGTAAAACTACACTGTGCAGTTTTTACACTTTGAGTTATGTACAGATTAAACAAACAAGATATAACTTATTCATTAGTGAGCTTTAGAGGTGCTAGAAGGTGAATGTTGTTAACCTTAGACAAAGCCAGGCTAGTTGTTTACCCCTGTATCCAGTCTGTATGCTAAGCTAAGCTAACTGACTGCTGCTGTAGCTTAATTTTTAAGAAGGATCAAGGATTCAAACTTGCTGTGTAAAGTGTCTCTGATTATCTTGAAAAGCATTTGATAAATAAAATGTATTACCATTATCATCAAATGTTGAACTGTTCCTGGTGTTGAACTGTTGGTCAGCCGAAACAAGTAATTTGAAGATATCACTGTGTTTTTTATAAAGGTATCAACAATTATTTAAAAATACAACAACAAAATTAGGATTGGTTGCCATCCAACATCTGAATTCAAACTGTGATTTGTACAGTGGAGTTCACCTGGTCTGCATTTGAATATGGAAGATGTATACAATCGCAATGACACTTACTGCAGTCATGCTGTTGATTTGATCCAGAGTCAGCTGCAGCAGTTGCTCATCACCACTCTCTGCCATCAGTTTGAGTGCAGGCTGCTGGTGGCTCGCCTGGTCTTGGAGCAGCAGAGTGGCTATGTGTCTGATACACTAGAAAGGAAAAGAGAGAGAGGGAGAGAGGGCAAGGATAGATGTGTGGATAAATGGATGAAAAAAAGGAGGGGGAGAGATAAAAGCAAAAATGGGATGAAAATAGGGAAAGGTAATCAGGAGGCAAAAAGAAAAAAAAAGAGGGAGGGAGAACAAAGGGGGTGAGCAGGAGACAGAGGGAAGAGAGTAGGCGAGGAACATTGAAGGTTAATCGATGTGCATATACTGTATGCATAGGCACATAATACTTCTAGAAAGGTCTACACACACACAAACACACACTACAGACGCATAGTCCTGTTACAGTACTATCCAGTAATATATGGATATCACAATGCAATCTGACTCCCCCATGCTCTGGCGGTTTCATTCCAGCAGATTCAAATTAAAGCTGTTCAGAACAGAGTAAAAGACCTCCTTCTCCACCTCACACCCCCTTCCTACACTAATATTAGACAGCCAGGCAGACACTAGCCTATTCACACTGAATAGCATTAGCACTAAACTAATATCACAGTCAGCTGGCGCTAGACATACAGAATGGCATTAGGCTTACCACTTCCATGGTGCTCAGCAGGGCATGAATAGCATTAGGGGCCGTCAGATATCAAAGAATGCCTATAGTACATTGCAAAAAGCACTGAGCTGATGCTAACACGTTGCTGTGGGTTACATGCTTAATAGCTTTAGGCTTCTGTATTAAGATACAGGGTAAAACGGTGGCACTGCAGTGAGGGTACACTGAATGCAAACAAGCTTGGTCCCATATTTTTGATAACAATGGTGATAGCAGATGAGTTGTAAAGGAGTTGATGGCAGATTTCTTTGACCCAAACTATTCCACTCTCAGTGTATTGCATGAAATTGCAACATTATTTTCCAGTATTCACTTCCTTTTCACAGAATCAGCCAGTGTCATTGTTAAGAGTAATAACACAGTTGAAATTACTTCTGAAAAAATCAAGCTTCTCTTGACCCCAGAACCTCAGTCAACAGAGTCTGACATTTTCTGAGGCTCAGAATGAATTTATTTTCTCCCTTTTTGAACTAATTCTACTTTTCAGATTACTGTGAGGTAAAGCAGACATAAGCATTCACAGGCTGTATAAGGAGTGTTTGTTGTTTACCTGTGCAGGGAGCTTGTGTTTGGTGTTATAGAGGGATCGCGCCATAGTGACCACTTGCTGACCCAGGTCTAGTTTGACCTCCGACCCCTGGCATTGGGTGAGAAGGGTCGAAGTCAGCAACACCCAAGGGTTACGCTCCGACTCTGCCCTGGAGAGGGAAAGCAAGACAAAGCTATAAATGTGAATTGCGTGCCTTTTGCTGAGCTTCTGTCTCATCTGAGGTGAAAATACAGTAGAGAAAACAAACACTAGTAAATACAAAGGACACGAGTATACATCTGCCATTACTGGTCAGTGTGTTTAGGATAACCGCAGTTGGCAAGAACTAACAGTAAAAGCTTGTTGCACGCCAAAAACAATATTGCAACATGAAAAATTACTGTAATGTTATTCATCCATTACTCTGCAATCCTATTCAGAGATTCAGTGTGTCACCAGATGGTAATCCTGTTAGACAATGACCGGGATACAGCAGCTGTGCCTAGAGTATGGTAGTGCACCATATTGCATCAAAATATACATTATGAATAATATAAATACAGCAGACACAAAAGAATAACAGTAACAGCATCCCTTCAAATCACAGGCTGCCATGAAAGCAGACAGAAGTATCAAGAGGTTTGCAGATGATCTGACGTTGACATGTGACTGATGACCACAATACTCCAACAGTTGATATTAAAGACCATGCTGGATGTTCTCTCTCAGCTGCCAGCAGTGACAAGTGCAACTTTATTTACATGCTTCTTCATGGGCTCTTCCAGACATTTGCTAATGCCTCCAGAGGAACAGATTAGTTACCATCAAGGCCAGCAAATACAAGCAATGCAAAGGCAATATGACCTTCAATGATTTTTATTAATAAATATCAGTTGTGAGGAAAAAAAGATCGAAACCAACTCATTATTTGTTAATTGGATCTTAGTTGATGGATGTATCCTATTGAAATTATTCTTTATTTGATTTTCACAAGCATGGGAAGCAGTCAGTGCTATATCACAACCTTACATTACTGCTGGCAAAAAATATAGCTGAAAACACAGAGCCACGGTTTCATTATGTCTGTGTAAAGCCAAAGCAGAGAAATCAAACCATATTTTGAGCTGTTGTGAAGCTGCAAATTTCACATGGTGTATGGAGGAATATTTTTTATCCCTACCCAATCATCAATCATTTGCAGGCAGTCGAGCACAAGTGTAAAGTGGGGGACATGTTTCCTGTGGTTAGAAAATAGGTGCCGACACACAGACGCACTGCTGGAAGTTGCAGTATGTATGTGATTAACATGACAAGCGGCACACATTAAATATTGAACGGACAGAGAGGGAAAAGGAGGAGATTGCATCTGAGAGGAGGAAAGACAACATCTGATGCGAATCTGTGCTTTGTTTCACTCGTGTGTTTTTACACGACAAGGGGCAGATGCTAACATGCTGATGAATCTGTGGTTATGTGATGAGAAATAGAGAAGTGGCTGAAACCTAATGTTACATTAGGCTGCTGAAGTGTGTCTTATTTAAGCATAATACAGTACAAGCAAGATCCTGCTGTACGTGTCTACGGACATCTGCAATAAAAATGTGTGAGTGAGAGTAATAGAGGATAGAAAGGAAGAGGTTAGGAAAAAACCTCAGCAGGGAGAACAGCAGGGCTCCTGTGTGTGCCTGTCAGAAGAAAAGGCAGCTCTCCATCCAGCGACCAGGGTGTCTTGTCCTAACAAGCTGCTTCACCTTCGGATGATATGGCCATGGGAGCAAACGGAGTCCACCTGAGCTGCATGCACAGTGCTGCATCCTGTGTTTTACCAGGGGACAACTCGGCACTGCTGTAAGCGACTTATGAGTGTCTGCATGCTCGCCAAATCTGTCACAGGGTGCAGCGTGAGTCACAGTCAGCCTCCATTCGTGCTTTGAATCATGACTCAGTCGATGCGGACAGACTAAAGGATAAACTTTTGAGATGCAACACTCAATATAGCTCCAATAAACAGCCTCTTGAGGTCTTACTGAAACAAATCTTCTCACTACAGACATACACAGTAAACAGACTGCCGTCTCATCAGGATTAAGTGCTGAGTCAGACTGATGTTTAAGGTTAACCATGTGTCCCGTGCAGTAAAAGATAATACCTCCAAGACTTAGCTGAACATTTCAAATGAGGCTCTTGAAGGTTAAATTATTCCGAGTTTTGTGTCCCAAATTATGGCTGTCGGAGGAAGCAGCGTCACACATAATATGCACAGTGAACACAGATCAGACTTAAATTTCAGTCTTATTTGCTGCTCAAAGAGCTACATGACAGCATAGTTAATGTATGTATGCATGTTGCAGCAAATTACCTTGAGCAATTTAAATGAGGAGAGACGAGAAAGGAAAAAACCCATAATCAAAAACGGAGTTTGTACTCAGCATTATGTTTGCATTTAAGTCTGCAGTTAAAAGGAATGATTATAGCCGACTGTCCCGGCAGTGGTGGTTTGACTACAGCTGTTACACTCACAAAGTCAGAGGACTGTCAGTGAAATCCGGGGGTAAACTTGAAGCAGCTGTGTTGTCCAAACCTAATCCCATTTCTCCTGCTGCTTCTCTGCTGAAAAGCACCCTGCCAGAAAAGACAGTGACTTCACACAGGACCAGTGACAACTCTGCTTCCCATTATAAACACGCTGATAAAAAATAACGACTTTTCAAACTTGCTCCTGATGCTTTTCAGTCTATTACATGAAAAGCCACATCTCTATAAAATATGAAAAACTAATGCAGTCTAATACAAGAACCTTGCAAATTATAGTGAGAGTTAAAAATGTTCTGTTTTATTTGTTCAGACCGTTTTAGAGGGATGGAATACAAACGAAATAACACAACAAACTACAAGCAACCAAAAATCAACACTTCTTCAAACATTAAAATCCTCATGAAGGTAGAATTAATTGCAGGTGCTGCTGCTGTCTTAGACTGCATTAGTTTTAGCTTGGTGTACCTTCTAAACTGGCAACTGCAAGTAATTATCTGTTATCACCTTTGGACCAAGCAATCTCACTGCTTTTTTGAGCCTATCTCGGTCTCTCTCACTGTGTCTCCCTCTTTTAAACAGTTTAGCATTCTCATATGTATATTTAAATCTTGATTTCATGATTTACATCAACTTGTTACTTCCTCTTAGGCTCCACCAGATTACACCATATAAGCCTGAGAATGGTCAAACGCTTTGCAGTTTGTAGTGGAAAGCAACAGATTTAGTTGCACCTCACAAGGTACTAATGGAACTACTACTATGTTAGAATAGTTTTGCCTTGTCTCACCTAATAGTCCACGACATTGTTAATGACTCAGACTGTTGACTGTTGGCATTCTAACCTCTCCTTCCCAGTCACCATCATCCATGAACCCCATAGTGATCATTTGGGAAGAAAAATATGGTGCAGTCTGCTCCCAGCATTATGTATACTTCAGATTAAAGGAGCAAGTATCAAATCAAGCAGGTTGTGCTGACTGATGCATCATTGAAGAACGTATGTACATCCTTTAAATGATCAAGCCTAACAAGTCATCAGAGTTGAACTCTAAAGCTGACTCACCCATACACAGCTGTGTGTGAGTTTTCAACAACTACCGGAGAACAACAACTCCACTTTAAATTGCTGATCAAAACTGTTTGAAACGCAGTCTGCTTTGACTGAGCTGGAGGGATAAACCCCTAACAGCAGAGCCCTGTATTGTCTCAGCGGTCCTCGGAGTGCCGCTCACTTTTAATCGAGAACAATGAAGCAGAAGAAGAGCAATCACGTCATTAGGCACTTATCGATAATACAGCCAACACTTGCTGAGGCTCATAAGACACCAGCTGGTGCAAGAAGCCCAGCGCCTGAAGCTTTGTGAAGACGCCTGCTTTCATTTCCAAGTCTAAAAGTCTATGAGCGGTATGTGCCCCTGAGTGATAAGAGCCACAGTTCTCCATTCCAACTCTTACAGAATTGAGAAAACACGGTGCAGAAGTTTCCCATTAAAATATCGATGTCTTCAAGTAGCACTGATTTTGTTAAGAAACAAGCTACACTATAAACCCAATTGAGTCTTAGTGACTGTGGTTGATTGTTACACAGCTAAACATGTCCATCAGCACTGAGTTTAAGCCTGTAAAAGAGACTTCTATGACACAGACTAATGAAATAATCAGACTAAGGTAATTATATGTGTTAACTTTAAGACTGACATTCAAAGAAGATGCTGAGAGGACATCAAACACATTGAGAGGGCAGAGAAAATTAAGTGAGGTGGAAAAGAAAAGAAAGATTTGAGGTTGCAGTAAGTCTCTTACACTGTTGATACACCGTACAGTGCACAGACTGTATCAACATTGCATTTCTATCCATTAGAAATCTGCCTATAAATTACATTATATGTTTTGTTATATTTTTTGTGCGATTTCTAAAATATGTACAAATAATTGGAGATGTGAGCAAATTAACAACTGAAGTAATACATGTACTAGAAGTGCTCAAACAAATAGTTCAACATTTCTTACACTTTTTTATGGATTGTGATGTTTTTGTACGATTAAACAGGACATAATGTATGATGCTACATTTAGTTTGTTGCTTTAACCATGAAAGAATAGAAGATTTAACAGTCTTACACTTCCTCTTTCATCATGGGTGGCCACGCTTGTAGGAGCAACATGAGCATCTGAAAGTCCTCCCACTTCTGAGCAGCTTCCAACAGCTCCAGGAAGAGCGTACATCTTTTCTCCTCATTCTCCACATCTTCTATCTGGATCTGGTTGGGAAAAGATAAAAATGGGTAGGGAGGGGAAGAGTGGAAAGAAATCAGCAAGGTGATAAAGAAATCAAATTTGTATAAATATAATCTTGATATTCCCAAGTCATAATGTAGAAATGAGTTAAAAGAGTGTTCAGGTTTGAGTAACCATCTGTTTCTGTCACATTCTGCTATGAATATCAAAGATCTGTGGTTATCTTGGCCACATCCACTAGACACCATCCAACACAAAAACAACAGACACAAGGCAGCAGCTTTCATTGATTTTTAAACAAAGCATGCTCCAGATTGCGATGGTAAAACTTGACAACCTAATGATCGCATTAGAGTTTGTGGGCAAGTCATTCCTGCCAAAACAAGACCCCAATGAAACGCACTACCAGCTACCACAAACATTCAATCTGGACTACCACAGCCCTCGGAGCTCCAAACATGGCAATGGAAAGACGGAGCAAAGTGTCACATGTAATGACATATTTCAGTGTTAGTCTAAAATATGTCACCTGTGGCTAAACTTATTCTATGTCATTATGAGAGTGACAGAAAAAGGATGGAGGGAGGGTTAATGTGGAAAAAAATTAGGGGAGGAGGAGGTGGAGGGAAAGTAATTAATTTTCTTCTCAAAGGTTGGTTTCTAGTGTGATTTAACAGTTCAGAGAGTGGCTGATTTCTGAGGGGAAAACTAGAACCTGCCAAAGCATGGCTGCTGCAAAGACAGGCCCCTGTCTCTCTCTCACACACACAGACACACACACGCACGCACGCACGCACGCACGCACGCACACACACACACACACACACACACACACACACACACACACACACACACACACACACACACACACACACACACACACACACACCATTCATTACTAGCAGCAGACTCATTAAACATAGTGTCATCCTGAGTGGTGTGCTTAAATGTATATTATGGGCTGTTTATAGAAGGCCTGTTAATATATTATCAGTGCACAGATCTATACACACTCTAATTCTAACATTTTAACAGCACTGTCCGTGAATAAACCTGTAAATACCCACCTCTTCATTAAATCCCCTTTCCCCATGCATAGGATAGTTTTAAATGATTCATTTTTAAATATGTTGTTCAACATCCAGCTCTGTATTATTCATGCTTCAGTTGCCACATCAAGCTGTCTCAGAACCAAATTTAATGAAATGTGTTTTGAGGCAGTTAGGGTAGGGAAGATTTATTTGAGTTTAAGAAATCTGGGTGGCGTACCATGCTCTACAATGTTTATTTTTTATTTTTAAATACCAAAGACATATATACATATATAACTGCCTTAAAAACTATTTTGTGCCGTGTTGGACAGCAGAAGACAGTGATGAGTGTACAAATGCCAATATTCTCTAAAGTTGATAGCTCATGTTGCCCCACTACATGTACAAACCTGTGGTATATCCCTGGTTTACAAAGCTTTTTAACAGAACATATTCCCAGAAGCAGGTGATATAACACAGATATTCAAGATTATGTTTCAAAGAGTGGAAGAATATAGATTGACCCTCACTTTAAGAAATAGATGAATCCACAGACCTGTTTTATATACCTTTTTCTGTTTAGTATTGTTTGCCTTTATTTGATGTTCAAGCTGTAATGTGATTTTAAATTATTCACAAGGAGAGACAATTAATCCACTTGATCTGATACTTCTATTGCAATTGACCAACACTTGGTGCGATGGGTGGCTGTTAATTAAGCAGTACTCAGTTTGGTTGATGCCCTTATTAAAGAATCTGATCTTTGTGCAGGTTCTTAGACATTTGTGGTTTAATTTAGGAGTAAAAGTGAATGCTAAATAACTGGAAGCATGTCAGATCTATGCCTAGCGCTGTAGTGGCTTATGATGGGGGATGAAGCTCAGGAACCTTTGGAAACTGGGGGCAACAGAAATGGAATCTTTACCTGTAAAAAGCCCTCAATGGAATTTAAAGCTCTCCAATCAATCACTGAATGTAAACTGCAACCCAAAGCCTGTTTGTCATTGTTATTGCCTGTGTAAATAGTTTTATGGCCACATTTATTCATCATGTTTGAAAATTCAAAATGTATATGAGACTGATAATATTATGATTATCATGTTGTCCCAACAAAATATTACAAACTGCAATGACACATCCATATATGCACTCTGTTCATACACCGACATACACACACTCATCAAAACTCACCTACACTAGACCGCAAATTAGATCACTGCCAATTACCATGTGGCTGTAAGGCTGTTATTTTCTTAACAAGGAAGGATGGTAATTAATTATGTCTAGTGATTAAAATCAACATTTCCTCTCTGGTGTTGTACAAAGAGGAGCGTGTAAGAGGGCAGGAGGGAGGAAGGAGGGACGAGACTGTCAGCCAATACAATAACACTTACTGGAGAAGTGCTGACAAATTAGATCACACATTCAGTCAATCAGCCAATGTAAATATGAAACCACACTGTACTTTATAAACCTATCTTTCCATTTCCATGTCTATTTATATCACTTTCTCAACTGTTTTCTTTGTTTTTTAATTAAATATATGTGCTTCTTTTTTCCAGCCATTACGCTTTTACTTTCGGTCTCAATCCCACTCTTTCCTCCCCATCTGTCAATCCCACGTTCAGAAAGCTGGACAACTGGCTAAATGCTAATGGCACAGTATATTTATGAAGTTCATGGACTTTTTTAATTTGCCTATTTTCTTTTTATGGCATTTCTTTTTATTTTATTTTATTTTATTATCAGCACTCCAATGGTCATGGGTGAATTTTTTTCCAACTAACAATTTGCTAAACCCCTCCTCCAAAACATGATTACCCAATCACAACTGTAAGAAAGCAGGGCAGGTGTGTCAACGTTTGGATTTCTCCACAGGTTGAAGAGGTGTGCATGGGGGTCTGAAAAATATGTTTGCTGACCATCCAAATATTTTGGCAAAGCATCCAAACAGGGTTACGTTAGAATGAAATGAGTCTAATCTGAACGAAATTGACCAGTTGAACAATACTTTGTCTTTATTGTCTTTATTCGTCCATTACGTGCATCCAGCATTATGTCCATCCAGCTATTAGGACTGTTTTACAAGAGTCAGCTGGAAAGTCTAAAAAGTAGTTTTCAAACAACTTGTAGAGCTAACATTAGTTAATTACCTAGCTAGATACAGCTGATGTAATGTGCCAGCAACAGCTGCCATTCAGGCAATAAAATGAACAGTCAGCAGCCAGAACTGGGAAGCCTGTTTTTGTCTACCTCTGTCTAAAATCAAAGACCCACTGTTTCAAAAATGACTAAGAAATGTAAGCGGTTAATCTGCCACTGGTGTCATTGTAAGCTGCACTACCTAAGAACGTATGAAAATGTATATATAGAAAAAGAAAAGAAAGAAAGAAATGCAGGAGAGGTAAACGTGAAAAACAGGAAAACACATATATGCTGTCACTGCAACAATTAATATAAACCAGTTGCAACCACTGACACTATGGGGTCAGCAAACAATGATAGACTATAAAAACAGTGCTGTGTGACAGAAAGCAGTGCATTCACATGAAAGCAAACACACAAACTCACTGCCTGTAATTTCAAGCTTCAAAACCATTTTTTTTATGCTGGCACAAGAAACAGCACTGTTAAATTATGCCGACCACATGCTACATGCTCACCCACTGTGACTGGAAGTAGAAAAGCTTTTAGCAAAGTGATACAGGGACACGGTAAGTGAGAGGAAAGCATGGAAATGAAGTAAGCAGACAGGGGGAGACTAAAGTAAATGAAACATGACAACTAGTAGTAACCAGCAGCTGCATTATTGCTCTTTTACAACCTTTTTTACCTTTCTGTACCAGAAAAAGCAGGAAAACTTTATTGTACATATCATAAACTCAGTGTTGCATTTTCTCAACTGATATGATTTCCTCATAAAAAGGTGAACTTTATAAAATTGAAGCCCATATTGCTTTTTAACGCAATGTGCCCTCTTCAAGTAGAACTGACGCAGGCCTTTTCTCTTTGTAAAAATGTTCACATGCACACTTGTTTTACCTCTGATGACCTTCATTGATCAAAGCCATACATTCACCCTAAACTAGAAAACACTCAATATGTCATCACCTCTAAAGCATGGGTATGAGGTGCAAGAACATAGTAGAGGCTAATACAGTAACAACTATAGTCTGAGGCAGGAAAACGCTGATAGGCAATTAATTAGCCACCCACATCTGGATTACTAAACATCAAAACTAGAATCTTACATACAACTAAATGCTGTTTCTACAGCAGCAACGGTAATGTTCATAACAGCAAAGTCACTGAACAAACTCAATAATATCCCACTGGAAACAAATCTAAAATGTCAGTAAAATAAATAATAATTCTGACATCAAAACACTGAGTGAAGTTTACAAAGAGAGAAGAACACAGACATCAGTCAGTATCAGTCCTTCATCCTGTCCTCTGTCCTCCTCCCTTTGCTGCTGCAAGGGAGAGGGGGGGTGGGGGGCTGCCTTCTCAGACTTGTAACTTAAGTTTTTACAAGAATTTGCCAAATTTTAAGACTCATCATGGCAAACTAAGATAGACAGCTAGACTACATACAGGCAGCTTTTCTTTTAGCTTTTTTGTAACAATTTGCTAATAGCTTAACAATTGTGCTTGGATTGTGTGAAACATGCCAGGAGACTGTGTACAAAGCAGTTGGAAATATTGTTTTTCTACATTGTTGAACAGGTGTTTTGATAAATTACTTTGATTGGATTAGAGATCTTCAACACAGCCTCTGTTCCGCTGTTACTGAGTGTGTGTGTATATGTGTGTGTGTGTGTGTGTGTGTGTGTGTGTGTGTGTGTGTGTGTGTGTGTGCGCGCGCATGTGAGCCCCCCCCCCCTCAGTGAAACACAGAGAGCAGAGGAGAGGACAGAGAGGACAGAGCTTGCAGCAGAGAACTCTTAGCATAGTTTTTTTCCTTTTCATTCAGCTTAGACACTGTGAAAAGATACTTGAAAAGTCTTACAATGGTACAATGGACAAACTTGATTAGCTTAACTTCATATATGAAGCCTACAAGCAAAATGTTGATGTAGGTCCCTGCATGACTGGTGTAGGCTGCACAGCCAACGGGCACTATCAAAGCCAAGTCCCACTGAATCGGATAGTTTGTAAAATATTGTATTGATGGAGATTAATCAGCCAAACCAATTAACCAGTTGACCTCTGAAACAGTCACATTTCTATAAAACTAACCGCAATCACAGAGTGTCTTGCAGTTCACCCAAAAAGCTTGTGTAGTCAGATGGGGTATCTCTCCACTGATTAAAAACTGCAATGCAGTCTAACCCTGCTATCAGCATATGATAATAAAACAGGGAAAAAAAGAGAGTGTGCGTGTGCGTGTGCGTGTGTGTGCGTGAGAGAGAGAGAGATACGGAGAGAGATGTGAGCTGCTTTAGGGCAAATTGAAAACTGTCAGAATGCACGTAGGGGAAAACACACACAGTTCACAAAAGGATAGAAATGGAGATGAAGTATAAAAGACTTCAGTAGACGCGTCCAGATGATGTGTTTTCTTTACATAAAGTGAAACTATGTGTGTGCATGAATATATGAGAGAGAGGCTACACAGATGAAAGAAAAGTCATCCATTCCTCCTGAGAGTTACTGGCATGAGACTTCTTTCACTCTCATTTAGAAGACAAACAGACACACACAAACAGACACACACACACACCAAAACATAATAGGGGACCATGCAAACAGGCACGCAGGTGTGCACATGCAATCAAAAACAATCAGCTGAATGCCATTGAAACAGAGCTTCAATAAACTCCTGTGAATTAATTTCCTCCATATGTCGCCGCCTTTCCTAAAGGAATAAACTCAGTAAATAAATATTCTAACATCAAAGCGCTCTACCATAGTCCTTAAAATTTGAACTGCTTTCAACAAACAGGTGACACTTGAAGGTAATACTGTAGATAATTTTAGACACACATACAGAATGAATGAAGAATGCCTGGAAATACACTTCATTTCCACAGGAAAACATCAAGGGTGGGCATCCAGTGATTTGAGCCCCTAACCAGGCTTTGAGGTATTTTTATTTGCAGGCAATACGCATGTTAGATAAAAACAGTAAAGAGCTAATGTGAATATTTAGGGGCCATAGGAAGCTTTAGCTAGCTAGCAAGTTTTGTCATTATTAATAATTCAATGTATTCTTTAAGTACACTGATGTATGAGTTGGGCAATAGAAACAATATGTACAAAAAAACATACGTTGATCTCAATTTTTTTTTAAAGAAAGAAACATTTTAAATGAGAAAAATTAGATGGTTTGATCGGTAAAATTACTTGGCAATGCAAAAACAGCCAATAGCACCACAGATAGAAAAATGTCTAAGCAATCCTACGGAAATCCTTAAAGATAGTTGATGAATTAGCTTAACTTCACCACATGCTACTGTTTTGGTATCAAAAGTGAGTATCTGCACAAAGGTTTCCACATCACCCTTGTGTATGTTGCATACTGGACACCAGTTGAAAACAAATTAGTTGTGATGTCACAAATCATCCACCTGGGTACACACCTTCAACTCAGACATAAGGTGAGCACAGAGAAACTTTCCTCATTCAATGGATGAATGTGAAAACAGCTTACTAGTGTAAAACTCTGGACACACATCATTCTGCTCAATGAAGCTCATACATCCAACTGAAGGCCCAACACAAACTGGTGATGTGAACTGTAAACTGCTGAAAATCTCTGCTTACTGATTTACTGCTCACCTGAAATACGGCCATCTCATAGAATAAGTGCAGTCTCAAACAGCAGCAATTTCAATCTCATCCAGTGAGACCATCAGAGAAGCATCTCAGCTACTTTTTACAGTTGAAAACTCAATAGCGCCTGTTTTTATTGAAAAACATTATGCTGATGCTGATGAATGGTTGATAATAAAGCACTGAAGCTGTTTGTCATAATGTCACCTTCATCAATGGTGTCAAATCATTTTGGATTTACCAGCTAGCTAAGTGAGGCATCGGCCCTGAAAAACAATAATGAAAAAAATAAATAAATAAATAAAAACCAGACAAAGAAGAATAATGTCATTGGGGATTTCTTTTTCAACACCTACTACATCTCACCAGCTACAGTGTAAATTAAGAATGCAGCATGGATGTTCAAGGTCAAGCTCCTGCAGAATTGCAGAACTCATCGCATCGGTGAAAGGTGTTGCTTTATATTTGTTACATTTTGTTGATACAAATGTGGTATACTTCACCTTATCTTTTTAAAAATGCATATAGTACCATCATTTATTGGTAAATGAGCACTGCTGATTGTGCTGAAAGGCTCCTCTGGCTATAAAAATGCTTGGTGAATGAAGCTATGTTTGGGTACAGTGGGTGTCTTTCCATGGCCTAATGTTCTGTCATAGCAAACAGCTTATTATAACTTCAGTCATACAAACCTGACAGATATGTACTGATTTTTAGAGTGACTCAGAAGTTTTAATGCTAAAGCCTTTGCATGTGCCAAAATGTTTATTAAAGGACCAATTTGTAAATGTATCCATACAGTATATATTCACAAATAGAATTGAATAGTATAAAATAATATACATTTTGTGTTTATCAGCTGTCCTTTACATTTTTTGTCAAGCACTGATTCATTCAGTACCCTGAGGAAGTTGCACAATCATGATATTAAATGAGAAAACTGGGATAGAAGTGTCAGTATGTGCAAATTAGGGGCCTCCTTGAAAAATTTCACCCCACTTTTGTAATGAGAATCCTCCTCCAGTGCTGATTAGATGGACATGATTTCAGTGTCTGAAGTGAAGTCTGAGCAAATAAACAGAATGCTCAATTTGTTAGAGACACTTGAGAGAAGAGAAACAACGGTGGCTATTTTGTTCATCTTTCATGCTTTTCATTAATCCTAAATAAAATATAAACATTGGCGCATAAGAATCGAATAATAGCGGTTCTCATAATAATCTACTTATTTAAAACAAATGTCTGTTTTACTCTCCATCAATGACTGATTTATGTTGTTAGTGATGCAACTTATTTTCATATACTTATTTTAGATGTCATATTGTTGAAGCCAGGGGGTAAGGGTAATATTAGATGCATTTCAAGTGTATGATTAAACATTTAACAGTGCAACCATGGAATACTTGTTTTACTTGAGGTTCTGAAGAGACAGCGTGTCGCAAAGCCACCGTGTCCATTACCATGATCTACCTTTGACTGATCTATGAACAAACAACCTTCAGTGAAACAGATCCTGACTATTTCACACAGCAATGAGTGTTTATATAGTCATTTCGTATTTAAATTGATTACAGCCAGGACAAGAAGCTGGCAGAGTCTATAAGATGTAGCTCAGAAGATTATAGTGATTGATCAATTAGGCTAAAACATTGTATGTATGCTTTGCTGTAACTAATCAAAACAAAAAAAACAAGTCTGGAAATGTTAAAACCAAATGGCCCAATTGCTCACAATCAACAGGAGATGTGTGAGGTATAACTCACTGCATGTGTGAGGCAGAACAATTAGTGCTGCTGGTAAAGTACTGAGTTGAAGTAAGAAACTCTAACAATTATAGTTGCTTGGCTTCTATATGCCCCTAGAAAACACCCTGTAGCTGGGATTCCTACTGGAGCACTAAGCAAGGATATAAAACCAGACATAGATTGGCTGTAGGTACTGAAATATAAATAATTACATGTGTAGATATTGAGAGCAATGCTTATCAATCATCTTTTGATGAAGACACAAGACACACTCCCACAGACACACTCAGTGTGTCCATTGAGATTGTACCAAACGTACTTTAAGGTATTTTTTAGCTTCTTGGGGTGAATAAACATAAACACTCCTGTGGTCAAATATGTGTGAATGACACAAGGTGAAAATACGCTTTGTGTCCTGTCTGAACACACTGGAGATACTTCAGTTTTGCTACTATTTGGTCATAAACCAAAGTAGAAATTTAAATGTTGACCAATTACAAGTGAAAAAGTCAGGGGATAACCAGAGTTGATAGGATTCATCCTCCATCATGGATATATCTCTGCCCAATCGCATATCAATACAACCAGTGGCTGCTAAGATATTTCAGTCAAGACCAAGTTGGTGGACCCACAGACCAACATTGCCAATCATAGAGCAAATCACAGACCTTAAAGGACCATTTCGCTGATTTTCAACCTTATCTCTAGCTATCCAAATTAGTGGTATAATGTGAAAAACAGCTACAGTTGTTGCCAAGGTTCACTGTGCCTCAAAATCTGTTTTTCTTCCAGAACTAGCACTGTCATCTGATGTCTTACTGTAGCATAGTTGGGGGCAAGGAAGAACTACAGGCTATTTCAGCTTGGATTACTAGTTTCCGGCTTTGGGTGGCCTGGGTGCGTGCTCTAGATGCTGCTCAAACACAAAACGTCCTCCTTGTACTGCAAACTAGCTACGTTTCCAATAGTGAAAATTACCCCAAAATATGAATGCAGAGGAGGTTGTGGACATACAGTAGTTTGAGTGACATGGATATTTAGCCATATTTATTCAAGCCAGGGTAAACGGTTGAAGAAATGCAACAGGGAGAGGCCAAGGCTACCTTAGCTATGCAAGTGGATATGGCTGCCATGCACCATCCAGAATCTGAGCTATCAAGAATAAACGGTGACAGGCAGTGCCTTTGCTGAAATTGCCCTTTAATGTCAACGGAAACTGAATCATTCTGCTGCTGTGAATCCTGATACATGTAAGCACTACTGGAGCGGCTCAACAAGCAGGAAAACATATCTGTCTTGGTCAATATAGCACACACTGAGGAATTTATATACATGAAATGTGGCAAAATTTTCCTTAAAGCATCTCATTGTACAAGTAGATAATAGCCGCTTTTTCGTGTCCTACACAAGTCAAAACATTTCAAGCAGACAATTCAACTGGCATAAATGTAATTTAAAAGCACATCTAGATGAAACTTAGGGTATGGGAATCCTGAATCAGGTTTCCAGTATTGATTGCTTCAAAACAACCCAGTAATGGAATTGATGTAAAACATCTAGTTAATGGAAAAAGACACTTACCACATTTCAAGGTGGGAATGACACAGGTACATGTGTAAACAGAAACATCAGACATACACTAATTCATATGGTCATATGGTTACACATCACTTGTTATGTTAGGCTACACACATGTCTTGTGTGTCATGAATTCCTATCTGACAAGACCTGACCCTGTGAATTACTTATTAAAGAATGCGGTGAAAAAAACATCACCTCTGTACACTAACATTGTGGAAGAAAGGTTAATGAGTGATACTATCAATGTCTTGGCTGCTCTCTCCTTCTCACTCAACTCATCTTATTACCCCTGCCAATCATGATAGTGAGTATGATCAATTTCGCTTTTGTATAAAATGAGCTGAATAAATGGAGGATAGCTTTCTTTATTTAGTGTAATAGCACAGAAAAGGCTCAGGAGTCAACACAGTCATTTAATCATCTCAGTTTGCTCAATTTTAACAACTCCATCACCCAACTCCTATAGTTCAGGTTTTCTTAAGGTTTTACTGTAAAGATTTTCCTGACTTGTAAATTATTTAACATGTTGTGACTGTCATTCCCACGACAAGAATTGACTTCTCACCTTGGACAATATTTTCTTGCTTTACTCCAACAGCACTAGTGGGCCAGGGCCTTGTTTAAAGGTGGATACATGAACTCTCCCTCCCTCCTGCCAATGTAGTTACCAGGTTTGTAAGTGATAGTCTACTAAACTTTTCTTTATTTATTAACATACTGCCTTCATAAACAGGGAGCATGTCCCTACAGAGGCAGTGAAGATGAGAAAAAAGGCTTATAGTTTTGAGTCTGGTGTAGAGATAAAAGTTTTAGTGCCATCCGTTTATCCCCTTTTGAGGCTGATTATGTTTGCCCCAGAATGATTGCCATAGAATCTGCATACTAATAAAAATAAATGCAGATACCGCACATTGCCTTTGGTAATGCATTATGTATAAACAAAATGTGTTCTTTCAGAATTTTTGTCAGTTTTAACTAGATCGTTTAAAGTCACTACAAGGAACTTTAATTTTGTGTTATTTT
This sequence comes from Scomber japonicus, assembly GCF_027409825.1. NCBI lineage: Eukaryota > Metazoa > Chordata > Actinopteri > Scombriformes > Scombridae > Scomber > Scomber japonicus. The sequence goes on along the minus strand of NC_070594.1, from coordinate 15,996,452 downwards.
AGCTGACCCTGTGGACAAAAGAAGCTAGTAAAATACAAGTGAACTTATGCCCCCATCAACAAATCTGCCTGATAATCTTCTCTGTGACTTGGCAATTATGTGAGTCCTTGACCTGAGAGGGAGAGGAAAAGCTATGGAAAGGAGAGGGGGAGAACACTGGATGTGGGTATGTCAATGTATCCGACTGGGAGTGCCGGTTGAGCCATGGGATCCAGAGATCTCTGTGTCTGGCCTTTACTGAGTGTGCTCTGAATGAGCTTATCAATATTCATTGACCCACTCTGGCTAATGTCCCAAGCGACGGGCAGAATAATGTTGCAGAGGTCGCACACTTCACAAGGGGAGAGAGAGGCTGGGAGAGAGAGGGAGAGACTGAGCTATGCTGAGAAAATGAGCGGGGATGATAAGAGAGTGCAGGTTTCAGACAAAATGAGAGCAAAGAGAAGCAGACACCAAAAGGGCAAAGCCTCAGGGCCTGTGGGGGTTAGGGAGTTTATTACAGCTTGAAAGTGAAACATATAAAACATGCAAACGAAACATAAGCACAAAGATAAAAACACGCACAACCGTAGAGAACAAACAAATGCACACAGACACCCTTGTGCATGCAAAGTATGACATGACAAGATGAGTACAATGACAAACAAATGCAGTTTCTCCAACCTCTCCTTCTATTTGTTCTTTGTTTTTTTTTTCTCTCTCTCTCTCTCTCTCCTTCTGTAATCTGGGGTACGTTGTACGCTGTATAACATGGCACCTGAGTATACATAATGGTACACGCCTCAGGAGGGGAAGAAGAGTGAGAGGAGAGGAGATAAAAAGGGGGAGCTCAAAAGACAAAACACAGAAGAGGAGTAGTTAGAGAGAAAGAATAGATTAAGGTTAGAAAGAATGAACAAGCCTGTAGCTTGAAATATCTTGACACACGCTTGACATGACACCATGGTGACATCAATAATAAGCACACACATAAGCAGGAGTTACAATATATTTAAATATTAAACCCATTTCTGCACAAGACTCCAACCTGTCATGCATACATGTAGGAGCTGATGATTATTCAAGGAGTGAGGAAGGCCAAGGAAAAGGGAAACTACTAAAAGATGTGTGGTGTGTGCACTAATACTCAAAAACATTCATGATGGTAAGTATCAGCTAAACGCTATTAATGTAAAATTTAAAACAGTAATTCAAATGTAGATGTGAGATGATGTTTAAGGTTGAGCACACATATTTTCAGGCTGAATCATGCCTCTTTGAGTAAAGCCTTTACCTGGTGCTACACAGTAGAGTTTGCCAAAAAAGATAAAAGTGCATAAGTGGCAACCCTTCATCTAAGATTTTTACCTTCTTTCTCCTTCTTTCTCATCTGGCTCTGTGCTGCCCACTCTTATCACTTCAACTGTTCTCAGGCTCTTTTTTTCCTTTTGTCTGTCTCCCTCTCCACAAACCCTCTTTTCTTGTTTATTTTATTGCAGGCCTCCTCTCTGGTGTTTTTTGACTGAATCATCAACCCATCACATTTATTATTTATCTACTCGGGGAAGAGACTGTGCTCTCTCATTCTCGTCTTGTATAACCCTCTCGCTCCTGTCCTGGCTCATTTGCTTTCATCAAACAAATCTTTTTCAACTTTCCTGTCCAGCTTCTCCTCTCTGACTGGCCTTCACCTCTGCAAATCTCTGTCTTTTTTTCTCTCCACACAATCCCGGGTGTAACAATTCCTTAAGTTCTTTTACAGGTTTCAACTTGCACTGGTTCAAGACAAAATTAAACCCATTTGTCGATATGTGTGTAATATCTTAGTGTGTGTGTGTCTGTGTGTATGCACCAGAGGTAACAACCCTTCTCCATGGATTGTCACCTCGTCGTGGTGAAGAGGTTCTGGAGATCCCGAGAGTGGAGCTGTCTGGAGCTCTGCACCTGGTAGGGTCATCCATGGCAGTAAGGTCGAGAGGGAGGTCCCTGACAAAGAGCAATCCAACCGAGACCTCAACACAGAAGAGATGGTGGATGATGGCTGACTTTTTTAGTGCTACTAAGGCCATCTATGGTATAAACTACTGCAGCTTAAACCCACTGCATTGAGTTGCTAAATGACATTGAGTCCATTAATGCCTGATGGAAGGATCACTTCCTCAAACTTGACAACACAACTGAACCAGACATTATCAGCCACATCCCACAGAGTCCTAATAGAGAAGCCATGGAGGAACCTCGCATCATGACAGAAGTTCAAGATGCCATCAGTAGCCTAATGAACAACACGGCAACAGGTCCAGATGAAATCCCAGCCATTGCAACCTACGCCAGACTCAGGAAGAGAGTCTTCGAAGACCAAGACCTCAAAGCCCAAACAAAACACCTGGTCTACAGAGCCATCATCGTCCGCACCATGCTGTATGGAGCAGAGTCACGGACCAACTACAGCAGGCATCTGAGAACCCTGGAACAACACCACCAAAGATCCTTATGAGACACTCTGAGGATTAGCTGGGAGGACAGAGGCCCCAACTTCAGTGTTCTGGAGGAAGCCAACAACCAGTATCACCACCACAATAATGTACAGAGGTGATAATCTCCAATGGATAGGCCAGGCACGTCCAATACACATCTCCCCAAACAGATCCTGTACTCCTAGCTGAAGGAAGTCTGCAAGTCACTGGCTAGACTGATGAAATTCCACATCACATCAAGCAACTGGAAACTGGGAGTTGCACATCATATACTGTAAGTGCCGCAGACACAAAGCGACAGCATAATAAGGAAATAGAGAAAAAGGCTCAGCAACCACCAACCACCACCACTCTTCCCTGCCCACATTGCACCTAAGTATGTGGATTGTTTATTGGCCTCTAGAGCCATCTGAAGATCCACAAGTAGAGCCAAATGAATGGACAGTCATACTCGCCTCGAGTGACTGCAGATGATGATGATGATGATGATGATGATGGCACCAGAGGCACAAAATGGCAATAATCGGCAAAACATATCGCTCTGGCAACCAACAACAAAACCCACGCTGTTTATATTCCTGTCCTATCAAAGAGATACTTTAGTCACAAAGAAATGTGCCACTCATCTGTGCAGTTGTCACCCTTTGCTTTTATGTGGGTTTTTTTTATGTCTGTCAGGGCTAAGTCTATGAATCCTGGGTAATCTTGGCACTGTACATACATACATGTTCACACACATATTCATGAATGCATAAAAACCCAGACAAATATTCAGACTTCCTAACACTACTAATCATGTAATAAACTATGTGTATCAACCACATGTGCATGTGGTCCATATGCAAATGACTTATCCATTTGAATTGTCCAGGTCTGTCCCTGTGTGTGCATGCGTGTGTAATCTTCTCCCCATTACACCATGTCCAGAAACTCCAGAATTCTGTAATTTTCTGCTTAATTGGTGCATACAAATTGAGAATCACCATCTTATCCTTCTACAGAAAGAGAAATAAAGGTTGAGTGAGACACCAGGAGATTAAGAGACCAGGAAAAAGACAAAGAGAGGTAAAGTAAAAGGCATAAGCAGGACGTGTGATCTATAGCAAATGCAGGAGTTTGACTGGCGTATGCTGAGTGTGTCTGGATGCCATGATAACAGTGAGATGCTAAATACGGTGGTAATGAAAGAAAAGTTAAGTAAGTTACGTTAAGTAAAAAAATAATAATAATCCAAAATCGAATACTGTAAAGGCAGAATTTTGTTCTCTGGGATGCATATAGGTGAATGTGTATTGGGTCATTCATAGATGTTCTTGTTTCTTTTATACTTATACGTAACACATTTAACTTTTCTGCCTCCTGACAGCAACTGAATCCAGCAATGAACTTGCTTAACAAACATTTCCACACTACACATTGTTGAGATTTGGAAGGTGTGCAAGTGAATCCTCTGCGAGTCTCTGCAACCTACAGTATCCCATAACACCTTTTGCTGCTTAGATTTAAGATACATGTTTGTATATCTTTGGAGAAGCATTATTCCAGCTTAAAGTAGAGAGTACACAGAGTACTTTATTCCATGTGACTTTGCATGAAATCATCATCTGTCATCTGTCATCGATCTGTCCAAAGCAGAGATGTGATCAGCAACAATAATTAAAACTGTACATAAGAGAAGTTGGTATTTCATAGCAATAAATGTGATATTTTTCTCTTAAGTTAAAAGTCGGAAAGAGAAAAAACCCCAGTACATTTTAAAAGGTAAAATAAACAGGAATGAAAGCAGCCTTTGGGAAAGTCAAATGAAGGCTAGATCAGGCTAACATGTGGGGTCCAGAGGCTATGTAGCTGCAGACTGTAGGCTGACAGAGTGCAACTACACATCCTGCTCTGCTCTGCTCAGTTCATCCATATTAGACAGGAAACACAACACAAGGCCAAACAGCACAACACCACAACGGTGTGCCACAGCAAATGATCCATGACACTGACAGGGGGGAAAGGGGCTTGTAGCATGAATCAGCTATTGCTGTTGATGATCATGGGGTGATGAGCTCAGATGATGACTTGATGCACATGTACACACACAGAAGCACACATATGCAGGAGATTTTCCCATACAACCTTTCCCTACGCTCTGCATGATTTAGAGTGCACATAGGTGTGAAGACCTTAACGAAATGACCGGGTTCACCTTCCTTCACTGTGGTATTTATATGTGTATGTGGGCATTAATGTTAACACTGCCATGGGATTTAGCACAGTAATTACTGTATTCTCACAATAAAATCAAGGCTACAGCAAAGAGTGAATCACAAGCCTGTATGCACACATGCAGTATAAGCACACACAGTGGACATTTGTCACCCGTTTGTCTGTGAAATGCCATACACAAATAACCCCCAGCATATTGTTTTTAGTGACATGGAGGCTAAATGCATAATATACACACAGAGAAAGGCACACAGACAAAATGACCCTCCAATCTTGACAGAGGTGACATTTGGATATCCTGCTGTTATGACTAATCATTCATAATGAAGTCACAAAATCTATCTCTGGCTTCACCTCTCACACCCATTTCAATTGAGCTCATTAATACCTCCCTTGTTTTAGGTGTGTGTGTGTGTGTGCACGTCTGTGTATGTACTGAGATTGTTAGGATGTTAAAGGTGAAAGGAAGCATGATGTATTGGAATGGTAAGCAGCCTGTTGTTCTCTCTTTCTGCTTCAATAGCATCTTTGAATATTTCTCTTTTTATGTCTCTGATCTATCATTATTTTCCCTACTACCTCTCTCTCTCTAATTCTGTTTCCCTCTGATCTATCATTGCTGGGTTGTGCGAGACAGCAGCTGTGAATCATGCAGTGGCCTTTCCACTGACATGGCCTGCCCTGACCCAGTCTGGACACCACTGGGCAAAACAGCATCCATCATACTAGTGTTCGTCTAGTCTTTTCGCAGGCCGGCATGCATAAATGCATGTGTGTGGGTCTGTCTGGGATGAATAATACAGAAATGCCAGTATACTGTATATTGAAGAGGACGTATAGGCAGAAACATGCAGATACAAGCAGGCAGAGGGAGAAGGAGGCTTGGACAAGCATGTAAATACTACAACACTTTTCAGATCCTAACAGACTGCGAGGATCTATGGATTTTTTTTTTGACATACTGTCAAAGAGGTGTGCGCAGAAGGCAATGAGGCAAGGATAGAGGATTACACAGCAAGTGAATCAGATATGTAGGAATACACAATGCAGCCTTGAAACACACAGCCAGGTTATCAGGAGACGGGCAGGAGAATGAAAAGAAAGCTGGAAAGCCAACAGCCTTTTAGCTATACTGCACCCTGAATTCAAATATGAAATTTTATCAGAGGGCTTTGTGAGCTGGTGGATATTATTTTGCTTATTTTATTTAGGCAAAATGTAAAGGGATAATTCAGATTTTTTTTTTACATAAATTGGTTTGACTTCTTTGCAGGCTGTGAGCCCCACGGTCAGAGATCTAAGAGTCTGTTGGAGGCTTATCAGACAAAAATAATAAGTAGGAAGTGAGAAAAGCTAAGAATTCTCTGGAACATATTAGACAAAGTTATAATAATAATAACTTCATTTATATAACACCTAACCCTAAAAACAGAGTTTACAAAGTGCTTTGGCAGACAAGGCAAGCAAAAGCATTACAATAAAAAAACAAGACACACAACACTGAGAGAGGTAACAAGACTGACATTGACAAGATGAGAGTAGAGGACAATGGAATACAGTTGGAGATAATGAGAATATACAAATATATAAAATAAATAAGACAAAGTAAAAAAATAAAATAAAATAAAAGACAGTAGCAATAAGCAAAACAAACAAACAAGCAGATGACATCACATGAAAGCTAGTCTGTAGAAATGAGTTTTGAGAAGTGATTTAAAAGAAGATACTGAATGTGCAAGCCTTATTTCCTCGGGCAGGTTGTTCCAAAGCTGAGGGGCCCTGATGGCAAAAGCACGGTCCCCTCTAGATTTCAGCCTTGACTTTGGAACCACCAGTAAGGCCCCACCCGAGGATCTAAGGCTGTGGGTGAGCTCATACGGAGTCAACATGTCAGTTATGTAGTTTGGAGCTAGACCCAGACGTACTTTAAAAGTGATCAGTAGAATCTTAAAATCAATTCTAAAATGAACAGGGAGTCAATGAAGATAAGCGACGATTGGGGTGATGTGATGTCATCTGTTCAAACCAATAAGAAGCCTAGCTGCTGTGTTCTGAACTGAGGCGAGAGAGACATTTTTGAGGTAAACCGGAAAGGAGAGAGTTGCAGTAATCTAAACGGGAAAATAATTTTTTCCAGGTCAGAGTGGGTGAGCATCTGCAAGATAAACTATTTAATAAAAGTTTGCAATTAATAAACTAGTTAAAAAAAAAAGTTTGGTAAAAATCTTATATGCTTTTTTAGAGTTAGTTGAGAAGACTGACCCCTCTCAATCTTCTCATCAAACTCTCTGCAAATAAGTGTATTTCCAAAATGTCAAACCATTCCTGCATCTGAACAGAGATAGAAGAGTAAGGTTTTATGAAATCTAATAAAAAAATATAGTTTGATTCTGTTATGGTGGTTGAAATATTGTGTTTTTGGCTTGAAGTATTTGTTTTTATCCCATTGACCCTATTTGCTGCAGTTCATTTTGGTCTGACAGGCTGCCAACTGCCTGGAAGATCTCCAACCAAAGGAATAACAGTCTGAGCTAATATTATTAAATCCTTGTGTCAAAAAAGATCTCAAGAAACTACATCTTTCCTGTTATGTTGTAAAAGAATATCATCGTTTTCTTTCGGCTTGCCCTGTCTGCCAGAAAGTCAGTAGCTGTGGTCAGGTGGGATCACTGTAGTAGGGCAGATGAATTCAAATACAATAATAATGGCGCAGCTGAACAACATCACCCTGACATGATGCTTTATATCTGTGACATTACCATTTTCCTCCCAATAAACCTTAATAGTATTTAATAGCCAAACCCACAGCTAATTATTTGCTTTTTAGTCTTCTTGTTGCATTTTAAATAACACCCACATCCCTACATAAATCAAAATGTTTTTACAGGGAAACATGGGCAGACATAATGTAAGTCTAGCATAATGGGTGTAATTTATCAGTGACAATTAACCAAGCCGAGTTGTTGCAATGATAAAAGGGCCAAATGACGGCAATTTTGATCTTGAATAATCAAAAACAACAGCCTGTAGTTTTTTCTCCTCTAATATTCTCTCTCTTGATCAATGAGCATTTTTCTGTTTTATTCTCTGTTGTGGAATAAGTCTTTCCAAAATAAAATATTCGTTTCCTTTTTCTTCATTTGGAGCAAACAATTAATGAAAATAAAGACTTTTGAGGTCCATGGGAAACTCTGTGAAAGAAGTTTTGCTTTACTCCTTTGATTCATAAATGGATTTTCGGTATTGTTGATACTGAGGAGAAAAGAGCCAAAAAGAAACACAGAGAGGTGGAGTTTTACACTTGGCACATCAGAGATAGGAAGAGGTACGGACAGACAGGCAGAAAGAAGAGAAGTGAGAGACAGAAAGGATAGAGAGAGGACAGATTCATTTCGAAGATCAAAGCGATATTAGCTAACCCTGGTTACTTGGTTACATCTCATCTCTGAATTAAGACGTACATAGTGCCTGTCTGTGTATGTGTGTACATATACATGTGGCTAAGCTGTATGTGTGTGTGTGTGTGTGTGAGCTTATATAGCTATTTCGCGGCTGCCTTTGATCGCAGACGACAGTATTAATCAGGCGCCTTTGTCAGAATAGCAAACAGACAGCGGCGGAAAGGAAAGATGAGAGAAACTCCAACTTAAACATACTACTGCTATCAGTTTCACTCACAAACTGTGGCTCGACAGCCCGGTTGTCATGGAAATCACAGCAGGCAGTCTGTTTGTGTGTGACTGAATGAGTGTGCGTATGTATGTGTGTATGTGTGTACTACACAGGAGGGCTGCAGTAAAATATGGATACAGTGGTTTTGTGTGTGTGTGTGTGTGTGTGTGTGGTAGCCTGTGGGACACAGAAGGGAGTTGCTGATTAGTTGAGGGACTTAAGGGACAGAGAGGGAACAATAACAACTATTTTCCTTCCCTCTTTCCCCTTGTCGTGTCAGTGGCGTTCGAGCGCACCACTTCCCTGTCTTCCACTTCCTCTGCTTTCTCCTCTCATTCTGGCGTTCGGCCAACATGATGAGGTCAGAGAGGGGCACTACCATGTCTCTGGCAAGGCCTCAAGGCATCAACATGCTGCCATTAATGCCAGCTCTTCTTGGGGGTGACACCAGACTAGCCAATATGAATACTGTGCCACTGCTTTCAGCTGGGCAACAGCTAGTAGAGACAATGAAGTGTCACTCCAATTAGGGGGCAAAATGTAAGAGAAGAGAAAGTGGCACTTCATCTGAAATGAGTCTCGCTCTTACATCGAGACTTCTTTTACAAGATTAATTAACTGATCCCTTGAATGCACACTCCCTTAAGACTGCACATGTGCGCCCGCCTGTGTGAGTGTGATTCGTCAGAGCCTGCCAAATGTCGGGAGTGCACCCAATTAGTTAAAGAGTCTGGGCTCACACACCTATCTACCTGCACTGACAATGGCCCACGGCTGCATGCATACATTTACACATTAATTAACCAGCTCAGACCAATAATTAGCCAGGAAACTTAATGACTAGCCACTCAATAGTAGGTTACAGTGGGAAGGGAAGGTGGAAGCACATGTGCAAACATAAAAATGCCAACAACCAGGATTCTCCAACACAGACACTATACATATACAGTATTACACACTACTACAGTACAATACAGAGGATTAACACATGCTTACAAGAATTTATGTGCTCTCTTACATTTTAAGTGTTGTAAGTGTTGTGTCACATTTACATTAACAAAGAAGCCAATACATTTATCTCTATTAGTAAGACTAAAGGAGCCAGAATCTTCATTGGCAGGGCATTTTCTGTTGTGAAAAACCTACTAAAGCACAGTTCAAATCACTGCTGAGGACCTGTTTCCACAGATTCAATTGAAGTGATTCACCATCATTTGTAGTTTGCATATTCTTAAATGTGTTATCCAAAAATGGGTCCATATCTTAAGCACAGCATTGTGTGTTTTTGTCACTGCAAATGCCTTAAATGTGTGTGAGCTCTTGATTTTGTATTATGTTTCTTTTGTCAAGCATGACTGTGCCTTTGAAAATGTGTACATTTTAAAATAGTAAACACATAACTGCATTAGTCTTTGTAAGCTTCAAATGTCTTGTTTAGTGCAGAACACACGTATTCAGGCTCTTACTCTGATGCATCACTGCCATTTTCAGTTGGATTTTGTTAGATCAAAATTTTGTTGACTCTTTACAGGTTGTGTGATATGAAATTTATGAAATCCATTTACAAATACTTTTAAAAAATTATTTGATGACAGGAGTGAATCACCTCTTGAGATTTAATATTCATTTCCTTTTATAAAGATTACAATAAAGAGGAACATCATTTTATCTAATGTATGACTTATGACACATATCCTTGTAATTCAAGGAACAAATTTAAATCAGTAAAGAGCTCCTTCCGTCTACTTATCCCTGTGACCAGCCGTACAATTCACTTTTTTATTGCACAAGTCCATAATCTTACTTGATGGGAAGGCACATGTCAACATTCACATGTTTCATGACAGGATGAGTCAGTTATTTATCTATCCCCATCACGTCTTCACCAGCGCATTTCTACTCTGTTCTCTTTCCACTTAACTCGTCTCTCCACCAATCAATTCCTAGTGCCTTTTCAAAATTAATGACCCAGTATTTGATGTTATGACCTTGGAGAAAAGAAAAGAAGAAAAGAATCCAGACATCTGTAGCCTCCTTCAGTTCAAGCAGCAGTTCTGTTTTAAAGTGCTTTAGATCAAAGTTGTTCCTCAAGTAATGTATGCTTAAAATCTCTCTCTCTCTCATTCACAATCTGTTAGTAAGTGACTGATGAGTCATATGTGTGTGCATGTGGGACAGGCATCTTTTCACGTTACCTCTCGGTCTTTGAGAACAGCCTGTGTTCTGTAGAGCAGCAGAAGACGAACGTCGCTGTCCCGGAGGCTGAAGTTACTCTCCAGGATTTGCAGCACGTCAATCCGAGGCCTCACAGGTAACGATGCGTCACCACAGAATGGACGCAGCCACGCCAGCAGGTCATCTGAAGTCACCATGCTGTGAGAGAGAGGGTGGGAACGACAGCAGTCAGACAGGAGGAGTGAGGCAAAAATGAGGTGGCAAGAGATAAAGCGTGTAGGTGTTAAAGCTATTCTAAGAACAATTATAATCACCATCAATCAAAAACTTACAAAAACATTACATTGCTGCATTTGTGTGTAAAAATAAATGTTGGCAGCGTAGGGGGAAAAAACTAGATGCTATTTTGATTATTATTTTGATTTGATTGGCTGATGGTCACAAAGAGCAGACCAGGGTATAACCGGTGCTGTCAAAATGCCTTCATCTCAAAAAAGGTTGACAGGTGACTCTTGTTGATTTAACTGCCTAACAGACAATTTATTGGCATTTGACCCTCTGCAGGTGTTAATTTCAAACCTTGAATAGAGCTGAAAAGAGGCAGAGTGTAAAGAGAGATTGACAGGGGTGGAATAACAGAGGCTTGTTTGATTTATGTATGACTGAAAAAGTAACACTATTTTGGATTATTTAGACATGCTTGTGAATTATTTGAAGTGTCTTATCTGACCCTCTGCTCTATGAGGACAATTCAGTTTAAGGAAAGCAATAAATAAATGTCACTAAGAGTAAGTTTCTACAGTTTGTATATAGTGTATGTTCATATATATGTGGTTTGTGTGCGTGTGTGTGTGTGTGTGTGATTGGACATATATAACCTACCCACTCTGAACGCTGTTGTGCACAGCGGTCACCATGTCTTCCAGGACCCTAAGGGGTTGTGGGTAATTTGTCAAGGCGTCTGGGTCTCCACTGAAAAAACAAACCACATCACCACAATCATCTTACATAATACGCTAATTAAGATAAGATTTTCAAATTACCACAACGTCCAGGGACAAGTAGTGAGAGAAAAAAGAAAAATCAAAGGCTTTCTTCTCAGGGACAGTGTTAGTTAAAAACGTGTCTGGCAGCGATTAAAATGTTTGAAGCAAGTGCAGCTTTGTAAAAATGAACTATTATGAAATTATTTTCAGTCCTAGGAAAACAAAGCGACAGAAAAACATTTAAAACCTGTTTCCAACATTAAGAACTTCTTAGGCTCCAGGATGATGCTGGAGAAATTCAGCAGAATATATATTAATTAATCATTGAACGTTAATAAAAGAGGTTTCTTATTTCAAATGAGGTGTCAATGATAAAAGCACAGCGCAGTATTGTAGGTGCGCTTAAAAAGGTGTTTTAAATTTGTGATCTTTCTGCAGCGTCATTAGTGTATTTCCCAGTGTGGCTGTGAATAATGCAGCAGAGTGCGCGTGTGTGTGTGCTGTACAGTATGTTGCAAGAGGAAGGCCATTCTTCACAAAGACAGAAAGGGGAAAAAAAGGGTGATTTCCCCTGACTCGACTCCACTTTGCCGCTGGGCTCGTGTGCGCTCACATACACACAAACAATCACCCAGGCCCCCTTACATGCACGACACACACACACACACACACGCATGCATGCACTCAACATACAAATGATCTGGCGAAAAGTGAAAAGGCGACGCAGCATTTTCTTTATTGCATTTTACCACTTACATTTTCTCTTCAAAGCTCATAACACAGCAACACACAAACACAGAATAGTTATGACAGATACAAAAGATGGCCATTAGTGAGAGGCTCAGGAATGCCTGCTGCATCAGACTGAGGGCTTTGAGAAAGCCAAAAACAAGACCGGCTCATTCATACCTGCCAAACACAATGCTTCAGGAAGCCCCTGCAACAACAGACACGCACAAGCATGCACGCAAATACTCATGCTGGAATCCATATAGGAGATATTCATATGCAAAAACACTGAGTGACATGTTCAAGGGGAAGAAAACCCCCAGGGAATACGTAAGTCTGCACCCAACACACACACACACACACACACTCACACACACACAGAGAGACTGAATGAGTGTGTGTATTGGTGTGGGAACACAGTGAGATCTGGAGGGGAACAGCTGTATCAGGCTGCATTAATTATAAGGAGATAATGAATCAGAGAAAGGAGAAGAGCGTGCACATGCAGACAAAGTGTGTGTACAGAGTGTGTGTTCGCTGGGGACAGTGCCCACATGTCGACTTAACTACAAATGCGTGAGTGTCTGTTCATGTGCACAAGTATTTTCTGGTGTGTGTGTGTGTGTGTGTGTGTGTGTGTAAATGCAGGTGTCATCTATCTGTACCATGCGCCATTGAGCAGCCATAAAGAAGCAGGAAATGAGGCAGGAATATAATCAAGGCGATCGGCACTCATTTATCAAGCCAATCAGATGGCCTGATGATATCTGCCTCTGTCAGTAAAATCTGAATCATTGGTCTGTCAGAATAACCACACAAGTTTCTTCAAAAAGGACAAACATAAAAAACATGGATATTAAATGAAAAAAACTTACCACCATGAGTTTAGATTTCTTTTTCTAAGTAACATCAATAATCAAACTTCAAATAACATCCAAATTGAGGTTGGTAAATGTTAAGTTGTGCAATATTCAAGTATTTTCCAAGGCTCTAAATTCGAGTAGCTCTGCAGAAATGTCTAGGTGAATCATCTCTCACTTCGTTTTGAATGCAGGGAGCAGAAAGACACCAATAAAATGCTGTGAGCTCAACTCCCACAGGCAGCTACTGTAGATTCAATTCAGCACTTCAGGCATTTGTTTTGACAGTGCTTTTTCCCCACCAACACGCTGAGCCCAAAGTGGCCAAATACACAGTATATATTTTCACATAAGAATCAACAGAGATGAGTAGGTGGTGTGTTGGGGTGGTGTCCTTCAGTATTTTAGAATATGCATCATATAGCCTGCTTCGAGGTACATATACAGTACATATCCGCCTTCTCTTAATCTGACTTCTTTGAAAGATCTATATTTTTTCACATACATATGTACTATATGTAATCTGACCAGACAAGTATGAAAGCGGTACATGTAGATGATAACGCTGTTTGACAAGGTGCGACTGTAAATGTAAAACAGATTAAAATAAGCAAAATAGGAAGCACATCAACCAATCTCATGACTTGATTTTCCTCCTTCCTTTGTTAGGTTTGTCACAGTGGGTGATATCTTGGTAGCATACAGTGCACAGGCCTACAACAGTGTAATTTTCTCAGCGCTGTCTTATTATTAACTGATTAAAAAAGAAAAAACAACAGGAAACCACCAGTGTTCAACACCTTCCATGATTAATAACCAAGTGAACAGATTCTCTCACTCTTTCCATCACACGCACGCACACACGCACGTACAGTGTAGCTTATAAAGAGAAACTACTTCATAGTTGAATATATCATTGCATTTGACATTACATTACAGTGTAAACTTTCTCAACAGGAACATTTTGTATCTATTTCTATCTCTATCTATTAAAGACAGAGACAAGGAGCCAACAGAAGGAGAGAAACAAATACCTGAGTGCAGCCACAACTCTCTCGACTGCATCATGAAGCACACTTTTGACAGACATGTCCAGCGATCCCACAGCCAAGCTCAGAAGCTCTCCAATGTGCTCCAGAGGCTGCCCATCAGTTGCCATGGTGACTGCCAGCTCGTGTACTTTTGACCTCTCGGATCGGGACAAATCATATAGCTGACTGTAACCCTGCAGCTGTTCCTGGAATAAATAAAGAAAGGCAAGAAAGATGGTGTTTGGTAGAGCCAACATATTTGACCACATTGGTAAAAAATATAAAAGACAGACAGTGACAAATAAATAATGACGCCAGATAGCAGAGGAAAGAGTCTCCAAAAGGCAAAAGCCAGAGAGAGAACGAAAATGAAGAAAAACTAAAGTCAGAGTAAAAGGAGTGCACAGAAAAGTGAGATTGAGCAGAGAAGTGTGGGAAGTACAGAAGTTTAGTGAGTTAACTTTATTGTTGGTTATGGTTTTCTACAGGTATTAACCCAGAGGGTGGCTCTGGTTGGAACCTGTTCACCCTTTCTACTGTCTTGCTCTTAATGCTTGTTTTTCTCTCTTCCAATAAAAAAGGCTGAGAATCTCAACCTAGAAAAAGTCTGGCGTATGTGTGTGTTAGTGCCAAAGGATTTAGGATGTGGAACTTGAACAATAGTAATATCTTTATGTTTCTATCAGCAATGTTTGGTTAGTTGGAGGTATTGATTTTTAGTATTTATAATGAAATATCTATTGTATATCTACTTTTTATCTTGTTATTCAGGATATTCATGAAGTGTATTCCTGTTGAATTATTTGGTACTGTGCAGCAGTAGCATTGTTTGTCCAAGGCACATTTCTCTCTGGGGCAATTAAGACTTATTTTATCTTAACATAAAATCTACTACTATC
This sequence comes from Scomber japonicus, assembly GCF_027409825.1. Taxonomy (NCBI): domain Eukaryota; kingdom Metazoa; phylum Chordata; class Actinopteri; order Scombriformes; family Scombridae; genus Scomber; species Scomber japonicus. Next base: position 15,981,430 of record NC_070594.1, on the reverse strand, counting down.
TAAATCTAATAATTTGCAATTTTCTTTGTTTACCAAAATGATCTTAAGTTTCCAGAACTGATATTGATTGTTCTTCATCCATTAAAATAATTGTCAAATGGTGCAAACATTTTCCTGAGGTAGAGTATATTAAATCTGAATGAATCCTGTCCAAACCTCTTCTTAATAGCAGCTGGAAAGACTTATGTTCTGAAGGTGTTTGTGCCTGTTATTGCACCATCAAAAAAAGAAGCTGCCAAGAAGCTAGAGATTGACACCTTTCATGACTGGTTGACAGAAGCAACACCAAAGTAAATGGAGAAATATCAGTGGGAATGAATCCACTGTAGTAACAGCATGAAAACCTGGGGTTGTGACAGGTTTCAAAGAAGCTAAATGCACAGCACTGCTAGAAATGCAAGGCTTCGGAGAACACGTGATATACAGGTGCTGTACCATGTGCCACTTTAATGTCTTGAGAAAAAAAAACATTTGACATGACAATTAATGTTGCAATGGTGACAATAGTTTGGTGGATTCACCCTGAAATGCAGTTTTGTCTGGCTATTATGTCACATGAAACAGTGACCTTGGATCTGGAAAACAGGTATTTACCCTTTCTCCGATACATATCTGCGGGTGTGAGAATTTCATAAAGCTGTTTACATTTTATAAATCTGGAAAAAGCTTACAGTATAATATTTGAACCCAAAGTATGCTGTGGGTTTCTGGGACATTATGGAGTGCTTTACTTGATTCCCTATACACTTTGTGCAAGATATTGACATTCTTGGCATTAAGTCAAGCACAATTAGCGTTGGCATAGGACCCTGAGAATAGTGCTCCTTGTCACCTCTCATCTTTGTAATATTCATAGACAGGAAATTCAGGGCAAGGTATTGATATTCATATGATGCATGATATTCCTAATATTCATATGATATTCATGATTTATGGATATCATATATTCCTGATATATGATATTCTTATTATAGTCATGGGTAGAATATCAAGGAAGAGTGTCTATTGGGTAACATTTGGGTGGAATCACTGCTTTTTGTGAATGATGATGATTCTTTTGGCGTCACTATAATCTCTGATGTGCACTGCAGCAGTGTGCACATCACAGTCTGTGAGTTGAGTTTGAAACCATGGTTGCACCTGCCGCAGGATTGAAGAGCAAATGAGTCTTTTGGTGGTATTCATTATTGATGAGGAATTTGTGCACCAGTTAGAAGCAATGCATATGCTGAGGACAGCATATGAGCTACAAAACTAAAACACTTCACAGTACCATATACAATATCTGCAGTGTGTAATTTGCTGTCCCCATCGCAGGTCAAAGTGCCTGTGGTGGATTCCTCTACAATCCACTATTATTCCCAACAGCTGGTCACGTACACTTGATGAATGACCACAGTATGGCCAAACAGAGCCTACAGGGCTCCTTCTATCTATCTTTCTCCACATATCTGCCCTTTCCTGGTTCTTATATCCTTTTTATTTATCTCCAAGGATAAAATCACTTCCTGCACCGGTGGAAGGGAAGTTACATAGTAGAGGTTACAATGTGTGTGTATTTGTTTGTGTGTGTGTGTACGCACCTGTGACTTTAGCCTACAGCTATGTCTTTTAATGCTTGTATCTTCTCTATTATGGAGTGTAGGTGCTTTTAAACACAGATAAAACAGGGGCTAAATATTATTAACTTGCACAGTATGGGGGTCAGAAATGGCCAGTTTTCATGAGTATATCTCGTGGTTGCATAGCAACACTCAGCTCATCAAATCAGAACGTCTCTGCCCTCTATCCTTACATTCATTTTGTATACGCACACACATGCACACACACAGCCACAGGGAGTTGACAGTGGGGTAAGTCAGTGTGACATTGCTTAATGAGATACAGCATGGTGTACATACTGTATATACGGCCATACGGCAGGGCTCATTTGAAACAGCAGCCCATAGATTTACATTAATATAGCCTTGACTGGTCCCAGTGAGGCTGGGAAGAGCTTAGTCGAGCAGAACTACCCCGAAAATCTCTCTCTCTGTCTCTCTCTGTCTCTGTCTCTCTCTGTCTCTCTCTGTCTCTCTCTCTCTCTCTCTCT